>NC_090938.1:205424726-205727756 GCF_040938575.1 Ambystoma mexicanum
GACGGCTCAGCGTCAATTGATCAAGAGACAGGTGGAAAACATTTTGGGGTAGCTGTAGTGCGACTGGAGGAGGGGGGAGTATGAGACACTGATCATGAGAAGGTTGCTAAGACATTACTCCGCACAGGCAGCAGAGCTTATTGCACTGATTGAGGCCATGCGGGCATCAAAGGGATGTTGTATTACCATTTATTCAGATTCTGCATATGTCACAACCACAGTGCATGCAGGTCTTTCCCGGTGGAGAAGACGTTGGTTCAGGAGAGCAGATGGCTCCCTGGTACAACCTGCAGACCTACTAAACACATTGATTTCAGCCCTTGCAGAACCTTCAGTAGTAGCAGTGGTTAAGTGGTTAAATGCTTAGCTCACACTTAAAACACAGATGAAATATCATTGGGGAACGCCACTGCCAATGTGGCAGCCAGGAAAGAAGCGTACCTTCCAATAAACATCAGAACAGAATATGTCCTTACCACGCCAGTAACGCCCCAGAGGACAGATGCCTACACAGCCCTAGCTATAGCACAAATAATTGAGTTGCAACGCAGAGCGCCAACTGAGGAACAGGATCAATGGCTCAAACGTGGGTGCATCCAATCACCCACAGATCTTCTGTGGCGGCAGCAGGCAATAAGAAATGTTTTCATGCCTGTCCAGTTACTGTACACAGCATTCGAACAGTTGTACTTTCCATCCCATAGTTCTAAACAACACATTGCTGCCGATCTCCAGGAAGATAGGTTCATTCCAAATTTGCGGGAGCACGTAACACAAATGGTGGTCCAATGTACCACATGTCAAGTATTCAACACAGGGATGACATTGAGAACTTTAAGGGGCTTATTACCCCGCCCTGTGGGCCCTTTCCGTGAGCTGCACATTGCTTATGCAGACATGGGAGAAAGGTGCAATGGAGCACGATATTTGATTGTGGTGGTGTGTCCATTCTCTCGATGGGTGGAAGCAGGCCCATGCACCCACCCTGATGTCAAATGTGCTGCGGAATTCCATGTTAGATACGTTTTCCCCCGGTGGGGAGTGTGTGATGCCCTACGATCAAACAATGGGACTCACTTTTTCAATGAGCTGTTTAAGGAAGTGACAACCGTATTGCGAGTAAAACAAAAAGTTTGCCGCATTTACTACCCACTAGTAAATGGAGTGGTAGAAAAAATAAATGGCCTCCTCAAAAGTAGACTGTCCAAACTATGTAACACCCTAAAGAAAAACTGGGTATACTGCCTAGCCCTAGCCCTACTTCAATTGTGCACACAGCCCAGAAAGGACCACCACCTGTCCCCCCAGGAAATAGTGACAGGCCAATGCATGCAAATGCCACTGTCACCAGTATGGAGAGAATCTGACGCCCACAGAGCTGTTAATATCTTAGGAGAGGATTTCAAGTAATCTCTCACACAATTTACATGTGCAATAAGATGCATTTCAAAACAAATCACACCCCCTACACAGAAAACAGAGAAACTACAACCACCACCCCAACTGACACTTCCCCAATCCAACCCTTGTTACCAGGGGAATGGATCTATGTCAGAAGTTTCATCCAGGAGTTGAACACACCAAGATTCCACAGACCATATGAAGTGGTGTTCTCCACCCCTCTTGCAGTAAAAGTAAAGGGGCTGAATTACTGGATACACCTCTCAGATGTTCGCAAAGCCCCCAGCAACACCACACAAAGCATACCGACTGAGAATGACCAAACTACCTCAACATAAGTAGCCTTATGCCAACCTTATTTGTGCATGTGAAATATACTAAAAAACATGCATTGCTGCTAGAGCATGGGCCACAAGAAATTAAATCTCTCTCTCGCTCTCTCTCCCCCCCTCCAAACCACCCTGTTCTTTTCCTCCCGACAGGTACAACGATCATGGAGATGACGCCACTGCAGGATGTATCAAATGTAGATAGCAGTAGGAATAGAATTCGTTTTTTCAGAATATATAGTTATGACTGTAGGTTACATTTCGTAGCTATCCTATTTACTGTATTAATGTTTGCATTGGGCATTTACTGGGGGACATCTTTTATCTGGGGTGACCATATCAAAGAAGGAGGGGAGGAGGGCAAATGGACATGGGATGGATACAAGTGGACCTGGAAGTGAAATGTACCCATAAACCTTACAAGGTTACATTGAAATACGACAAGAAAGGTCCCAGGTGTGTTTATATCAGCAGGAAATGTAACTGAAAGGTCACCAGATGCCCTAAATGCCACTTCTATGCCCTCTTTAATATTTAACTCCCACTCACCCACCTCAGTATTTAACATGTTGTCTACCCCAGCCCCTAACATGGTTACAGGTTTTTCCCACGTTTTGACCCCGAGTGAAAGAATGAATGAAAGCGCCCATGTAATGGGAATTGAACAAGCTGTTGGAGTAACAGACAACACAATGTATAATACCACAAATGCCGCGTGTTACAACTCCCAATCCACTCTCTGAAATAGTTTAACGTTTCAGCTATTAAACCCTTGTATACAACGTTCTTTGTGTAACACTAGGATTCCTTACAGAACAGGGCTGTGGGGGAAACGGTTCCCCTTGCGCCGTAACAGAAGGAGACAACAAACCCGCCTGCATAAGTATGGTGCATATCATGGCTTAAGATTAGATGCAGTGGAAGACCTTTGCCATTCCGAACATTCAAATCATTGGTACTCTGATATGAGTGCGATGGGAAGGCGAGCGACTAACAGGAGTTGCTATGTTTGTTTTCTAATACTGCATGCATCAGGGGCACTCAAAGTTTTCGAGAGGTACCATTAAATGAAACACAATGTCTGATTCATCTTGCACTATGTAGGGTAAAAGGCACTTTTCAGACACGCAGAGTTCACCTACAACTCCTCAAGCCAGATACCCGAAAATGCAAAACCAGCTCCACCAACCCCAACTGTTACAAGGAAGCGTTCCTCAACATACAAGGGTCAAATTATACAGACAATAAGTGGCAAGAAACAACTTTTATGTGCAAAGCAGGGGGACTCCACGGGTACTCAGAAAAAACACTAGCCCTTGTAGAAGAAGCATGTGCCCACAAATGGACAGAACATTTTGCAAAGCAAACATGGTCAAAGCAATGGAAAAGCTAGTGAAAGTGCACCAAGAAGAGAGCTATGAACTTTGTTTCTACAGCGAGGGTATGGCCTCGATAGGGACAAACAAATGATACAATCGAACACTGCTCATTCCAGATCTCTGAAAAGGCACCGCAGTGCTGATGTATTACTAATGGATCTGTGGCCAGAAAGCGTACTTGCACCTCCCGCCATCCTGGAGGTGTTACTGTTTGCATACAATGCTGCATTCGGCCTTGCTTGTAGTACCTGAAGAACACCTGAAGGGGGGACCCTTTCCAGACAAAGAACAAGCTGTGCCTGAAATGACAATAGCAATACCTGCCATTCCACATCCAGATTTCCGTATCCTCCCAGAAAAGGAACTCCAGGATCAGCTCAGAAGAAAGAAACGATCATCCAACTACTTGTATCAAGAATCATCTGATATACCCGCACAAATACCCGACGAATATAGACTGTACAATTCTGCTGAGACATTTTTCGCATCCCTTCTGCCCAGTATCCAGACAAGAGCCAACGCCAAGTGGCTCCAGATCATTAGATGGGAGTTGATCCAGCTGGCAAATGATAGTGAAGAAGGGTTCAACATCATGAGAGTAGAACTGAGAGCCTTTAGACTAATGACAATGCAGAACCGCTACGTCCTCGACTTCCTGACAGCCATGGAGGGCGGGGTTTCAAAAAAGATCGGGAGTTCATGTTGCACATTTGTACCTTCTGCAGACACTGAAAATGGAACACTATCACATGTCAAAGCAGCGGTACATGAACTCGGGTTAAAAATGAAGAAGGAAGCTGGGATCCAGGAGCATGATTGGGTGAACATGACATTCAGCTGGGTATCATCCGGGCTTGGAACAACTGTAAAGATGTTGGTCCCTATCATTGTGTTTATTTTGGTGATTTTCTGCATGTGACAATTGGGCCTCTGTTGTTGTGCCAAAGCAGTACCTAATAGTGCAATGATGATGGTGACAACTGCCCCTCCACCAGACCCCAAAAATTACAAGGAAGTTTGGGTAGACTTAGCAGGGGATGGGGGGGTGCATATACATGACCTGCACGCCTGATCAATATGCACAACGTGAAGAGAGCCTAAGACATGTTTGCAGAGCATAGATGCCCATAAAAGGGACCCCTGCATGGGAGGAAGCAGAAAGACTGGCAAACGGATGGAAGTATGGGGGGGGGTGAATTTGTTGCTGTAGAAGTAACGAAAGGAGGCAATGTTGGGATGGAAATTAGTCTATCCCACCCCGCCTAGGCAATTCCAAATAAGACTAACCCCATATGAGGCAATATAACCTACAAGGGGGGTGCAGTCCCTATCAATAGCTATCACATAAGGGCCTCGTAGCGCATAGAGGTAGGTGCTTAACACTAGAAATGCCCACACTCCACAACGCCATTTTTTAGTAGGCCCCAAACGAGGCAGGCCACAGACCCACGCTGCTCGTGTTCTCCGTTCACAGAGCCCAATTCCTACCCAGTATGCTGGCTCCGCTTGAGCCTTGTTCCCACAGAAGTCCATTTTCCTCTTGTCCCTTCAGTCTTGCGAATATTTAGTATTGCCTCTAGGAATGTGCCCGACAAAGATTATGAGACAGTACCAGGCCCGCACTGTGTCCATTCATCTGCACTAAACTGCCACTGAGCCTCTAACCCCCACCCTGCCAGACCGGTGCTGGTCGCACATCACTAACCCGACCCCCTCACCCTTTGATAAACACCCGACCCCCAGGGCCTAACCTCAATAAAGTGCCCACTACAGATCTAAAACCACAATGACTATTTTTTGAATGGCCGCCCAGGAAAGGGAGAAGGGACTACGTGCAGTCCCTTCTCCCTTCTCCCTTTCCATGGTGGCCATTTTGTTTGTTTACTTTTTGACATTCATTTTCAATGGCTGCCATGGAAAGGAAAAACTGACTTCGTTTTCCCTTCCCTGGTGGCCATTTTTGTGACTTTTTTTCTATTACGAAAATGCTCTAGTACCCCGGTCTTACAGGCTGGGGTACTAATAGCAATAAGCCCTGCACAGGGAGGGCATTACCACTTCAGTAATGACCCAGGGCCTTCGTTAAGGCCATCGCTTCGCTCGGGCCTGTAACTATGGACCCCGGAGCAGTACCTGAAGTGGTAATGCCCCGCCTGTGAGAGGCCTATTGCTCGATTTAAACATTAAGTGCCCTGAGCTTTCCTTTTGTGCCTTGTTTGGGTTTGGAAATAAAAACACATGGATGAGATGCTCACGCGGCAGAATCTGCTTAAAGACTTTTTAACTTGTTTTATTGGGTTCCTGATTGGGATATGCGCGTTTATCATCTGAAGAGATCACTAAAGTTGGAAACAGAATCATGGGATTGGTGCCGGAATTCTGATCATCCGGCTAAATTGAAGCAATGCATCCATGTTCCATATATGCTTTAGAATTTAAATGAAGCTCAACCCTATGCATTATTTATTGTTTTCTTCTCCGTTATTACGTAGATTTCTACTTCTAATGCGTCCCAGTCGCCTCCCCGTGCTTTCGGTACTCAGTCCCGCGATCAGTCTGCCATCAGATGAAGGAGTCTCTCGTATTTGCAGAGTGAATAACATCACGGAGACAGCTAACCATGTGCTGGCCGAGTGCAGCCCATTGGGGACGTCCCACATATGTCATCGGGGCTCTTAAGTACATGATCTGGAACCTGCATTTTGGCATTAGTGTCTTAAACCTAAAGCAGCGCTGTGCACCTGGCACTTTACAGAGTTGTGTTGATTGTGTGCAAAGCTGCTAAGGTCAAAGAAAACAATTCATTGCTCTTGAGTAACATGTTGGTATTAATTTTCACTTTGCACTGTACTGTATTTTATGGTATTTTGCATATGTTTTAATCTCTTTATGGTTGCTTAAGTTTTAACATGTGAAAAGTTCGTTTGAACTATATTACATTAAATAAATAAAGGCTATTGCAGTTTAAAATACATGTTCTGATTCTTTCTGAGCTTAATGTGGGAGCTTCGCATTTATTAACTGATCCCGTTTAACTCCATATGATTGGACCGGAAATGCTAAACTGAACCCTAGAGTTTTCAACACAGCTCCCATATTGTGGGATCCTGGGCAAATCACATTACCAGCCCGTGCCTCCAGTCCTTAACATCCCAAAGTTGAGAGTGCAGAGATACCTGCTAACCTCTGCCATGATGTACTCAATAGACAACATGATCTTAGCTGTTTCATTAATTATTCATTGTTGTTTATTTTTCTTTGAAATGTTTTCAGAACTAGTCCCTTTATTGCTCAGCAGCTGGCAGGACCTTCCTCCTCTCACCGCAGCTTTGGGCCCGGGGTGCTGAATGATTATCAAAAAGTTCATGTTGTCTTAAGTGTTCGTTTATATCTAACAATACATTATTTTCAATGTACTTAACAGTTTTATATAGTGCATTGAAGTCGTACTGTAGGCACTTCAAGGCTCTCTAAGTACATAAGAAATGCGCATTCAAGGTTGTAGAACGCAAGCCTTCTCTTCTGCTCAACATCATGCTACTTGCATTCAGGGGCTGTGGAAACATCAGAATTCCCGATTTAGGCGTTTGCTATATAGAATATCTGTTTAAACAGCCTCTCGCGGTTTGTTCTTCCTCGGTATAGTAAGCTTTGAGACGGGTCCTTCTGTGCTTCTTCAGAGGTTTGAATTTTAAGATTTGGCCTTGACGCCTGGAGGGCTGCTCTCTTTTGCACGGTTAGTTTCGCTTATTTACCTTTGTTGCAAGCACAGTCCATAGGGAAGGCCTGAACTGTTTGCGGAAAAGGCAGAGAAAATGCTCATCAGCTCCGTGGTTTCGTGGAGCTGACTGCAGCTTGAGAGGTGAACTGCCAGGAAGGAAGGCGTAGGTCACCTGCGCCATCTAGCGGTGAAATACATTTTCTATCACTCAAGAATATTGTCTCGGGTAAATCACGTAATTGCAGCTCGAATAAAAGTGTTCGTTTGACTCAGTTGGGGAAGAGAAGAAATTGTGACACTACATTTTAATCCAAGGAGTAGATTTACCTGGCCTGAAAAGAGATCAGATTGTCTTTGAGTGTATACAAATCATGGATGGACTTACGCAAAAAGAGGGAATACGTAGAAAAAATCGAATACGAAAATACCTAAGAAATGACCGAATTGCTTTGGTCGAAATTGTTAGGGATTTGTGTACGCTTTAAAAAAAAAAAATAGGTGGGAAGTGGGATAGGGGTATACGTTAAGGTAGGGAGAAGCGGGGGAGGGCGGTCGTGGGGGTCTCCCCCTGCATTATAAAAAAAGGAGGCAAAAAACCCAGAAGCAATTTTCGTTTTTTGACCTAATAAAATGTGGTCATTTCTAATTAGGTATTTTTTCAGTTATTTCATAGACAACCCAAGAAGAGAGATTTTACGTAAGTGAAAGGACCAAGAGGAACCAGGGGCAGTGTTTGGCTCGATAACTTGCTTGTTTGGTGAACAAGATACGCGCCCGGATGCCTCCGGGCCCAGTGCGCTATACAAATAAATAAAATAAAATAAAATAAATAAATAAATAGAGAAAGTGTCTTTCGAGGGGTAATAGAATGGCTCAGTACGAAGAATATTGCAGAGCAAAATAGGAGTTATCTCGCAGGGCTCTGCAAACTGCGGCACTCCATATGATTCCCATGATCTCTCACTATTGACAATACTGGATAGGGCTAATGGGTGTTGTAGTCTAAAACACCTGGAGAGGCGTATTTGGCAGACGCCATTGATGCACACTGTTCCCGTCCAGCCTTCCTGCAACCTCTGTTCCTTGTGCCCCTTCCATCTCTTCTCTTTTACGGTCATGATGTCTTCTTTCTGTGATGCCTAATCGAATGTACACATTTAAATGAGGTGGTACCCAGGGACATCATTTAAGGTTACCAGGGGTCGCAACTGGGACCCTGAGGTCTCCCTTGCTACCGCTAAAAAAAAGTTTCTTTCTTTTTATTTTTAAAATGTTTAAATGTAAGCTCCTGGGCTGGCTGTGGCCAGCACCATGTGGCTCTTTGTTTCTGAGGCGGCTGGCTTTCTTGTTCAGGCCTCTTAAAAACAGGGGGTTCCACATGTACTCATTTGATGTTATTTTGAATTGGTTGCATAAGGGTTGCATAAGGAAACACCCCTTATATATCTACTGGGCTCTTGACTTATTGGAAAATATATTTGGCTGATTCTATCAACTTTGGCACCTGTAATCCCTGTTACTCGGGGACAATGCTTGGGATATAAGCTAGGACAATAAGGAGCAGTCAGTCAAAATGTACCACTTCCTGCACTTGAGAGCGCAGAAACTTGCAGTAATCACACAGCAAGGTGAGGGCACAGGCTTCACATGAGAGACTCATAGGAATTTCACAGAACTATAGCTTTATACTCATGACAAGTGCAGGCATCCCCGACACAGGCTGGGCCAGTCTTTACTCCCAAACCTGCATCCCCTGTGGTAAGCCTCGGCATCCCCTCTCTCCTTCAAACTACGACCTTAATATCCTACCATCATTCTTGCCATATAATTGCATCCTATTACTATAACCCTTCGCGCACATGCTCCGTTGCTTCACAAATAGGTTTGCACTATATAAAATCCAACATATACATTCTGTGATGATTCACCACTACTCGTCACTTTGCACCAGTGGGGAGCCCTTTCCTATGAGGCCAGGGACGTGAGGCACTATCCAGTAGTCCTCCTGAGTATAGGCACGTCCACCTGGGGAAAAGCCTCTATACCACCACCACAGCACATAAAGCCCTACGCTGAGGGTCACCCTTTTCGTCCACCCTTGATAGTAGAACCATGTGCTACAGTAAACCCATGCCTGTAACAAATATAGGACTTATTGAGACGAAGAAGAACATGAGTGGCATGTGGAGTAACCAGATGAAGAAACGGCCTAGTACTGTAACGAGGTGGCTCACTGGAGGCAGGAAGAGTGCCGAAGAGACTTTCACAGATGGTGTTGACACTACACGAGGCATCAACAGTATAAACAAAAGAGATCTCATCCCAGGAGTAGACCAAGCAAGCCCGTAAAGTTCAAAGATGGAACGCTTCAGCCGAAGCAATCGCATCCCTACGGGAGCAAAAGAAGAAAGGCAGGTCATTGCGGGAGCATCCTGACACCCGCAAAAGAAGTTGACTCACTTGTTAGTGGCGTGACCATTGGAAGGTGGACCGTTGGGTCCAGAAACAACGCTGAGACCACAAGCCTGTTGCGGAACTGCTCAGGAAGAGTGAAGAATGAGGAAAGGGCCCTGCGGCTCTGAGTCATGTCCCCAAGGCACCACAGGTCACGTGAATAGTGGGGAGACAGGATGGAGTACAGGAAGAGGCCCCACTCACTCTGAGTGCATCGGAGTCAACTCCCTTGTCACAGTGGCCAAACCCATACAACTGAACAAGCAAAGTGCAATGGGAGTCATCTCCTTCCTCGCAGTGGCCAAGTCAATACCAGTGCTCCAGCAGAGTACAATGGGAGTCATCTCCCATGTGCTTGTATAAGTATACATATCAGTGCTTGATACTAAGGAGTTATGATTTTTTGAGTCACCCTTAGTTGCTAAATGGGCTTAATGGAACCCATACACACAAACCAATAATTGAGTGAGCTAGGTAGGGGGATTGGCTGAACATATTTCTTTGGCAAATAAGTTCTATAGAATAATATATATATATATATATATATATATAGGCCTGTGCATACTACCTTAATACTAGATCTCTGAATTAAAGCAGACTTTCTGAGATGACCTTGGCAATAATCCATCTTTTTCTGAAAACAATGTGTTTCTTTTTTCGATCAGAAATATTTCAGACAAAAACAAGGTACGGCGATGGGTACTATTCTCGCTCCCCATTACGCAAACCTAATGATGGGTTCCTGGGAGAAGTATGAGGCCTGAAAAGAAGAAAATGAGAGGTTCACTAACAAGGTCGTAATGTGGCACTGCTACATTGACGACTTATTTATTATATGGAAACGGACTTTTGGTGAATGTACAGAATTTGTGAAACATTTGAACATCAATGATTTGAATCTAAGGTTCACAGAGACACATAGCCCCACAAAAGTTTTTTTTAGATGTAACGGTTTTCATAGAAGATGGTAAACTAAAGAGTCAACTGTTCAGAAAACCTACTGGAGTGAATACACCACTACATGCCAAAAGTGCACATTGTAACAATTTGACTTGGAGTATTCGCTATGGAGAATGTATTCGGTTGCGAAGGAATTGCTACAAGATCAAAACTTATGACAAAGAAAGTAAGATCACAGCTTGATGATTCAGAAATCAATGTTATCCCAAACAAATAATAGAATGGGCTTATGTGAAGGCACAAAATTGTGACAGATTGTCATTACTATTCGATCAGAAGGATGTCAAGGAAACTCAAAGAAGTAATGAGGTGACACGTCTGGTACTAACATGGATGAGGACCAACCAGACCGAAACACGTGTCTGGGGTTTCTGTTGGTACTCTTGTTCAGAGGAGAATTGCCTAGCATTTCGGTGCTGGACTGCCCCAGGGCAGGACAAAGACTGATATGTTTGGGATATTTCTTCTCTGTGAAAGATAGTGAGCTAAAGACTCTGGGTAAGTCTCTCGTAACCAGGACTAATGTCTGGCAGAGGGACTCCTAGGACCCCCCTTGTTAATTTGCATATTTGAGTAACTTTGGGTCTCACCCTAAGCTACTAGGGGAATCCAGACGTGGACCCCTTGCTCACTATTCTTAGAGAGGCACAGATCCACCCTACTGATGAGGTCCAACCAGACTGAAACACGTGTCTGGGGTTTCTGTTGGTACTCTTGTTCAGAGGAGAATTGCATAGCATTTCGGTGCTGGACTGCCCCAGGGCAGGACAAAGACTGATATGTTTGGGATATTTCTTCTCTGTGAAAGATAGTGAGCTAAAGACTCTGGGTAAGTCTCTCGTAACCAGGACTAATGTCTGGCAGAGGGACTCCCAGGACCCCCCTTGTTAATTTGGTGCTAACATATGGACAAATGGCCAAGACAGTTAAAAATATAATTAAAAAACACTGCCACCTACTCATGATTGATAAGGACTTGCAGCAAGTACTTGGTGCCCATACTAACTTCTCTTTTCGGAAACGTAAATCTATAAAGGATACCTTAGTGAGTAGTTACATGGCACCTGAAACAAACAGAAACCAACAGACATGGCTTAAACAAAGAAGCAAGATTTTTTAAAATGCTCTTAGTACAAGATATGCAAGTTTGTGGATGAATGCTCCACATACCGTCATCTGATTCTAAATAAGAATATTGTTATCGCTGAGAAGATCACCTGTGAATCGGAGTACATTGTATATGTATTACAATGCACTTGCAAGAAATGGTATATAGGGAGCACCAAATGTAACCTAAAATTTCGGATTTTACAGAATATCAGAGCTATCAAGAACAAAGACTTTGCATACCCTATAGCCAAACATTTTTGGGAGATACATGATGGGAAGCTATGTGATTTTTCTTTTTTTGGGTTAAAACAAATAAATATTGGACCAAGGCGAGGTAACAGGGAAAAGTTATTGAGACAATATGAGACACGTTGCATCATCGATTTTGAAAGCAAGACCCCTTCGGGGCATAATATCGATGAAGAACTTTATACCTATTTAGGAGAGTAACAACGTACGTGCCTTGCATGCAGTAACATATGGGGTTTTGAGTGTCTATTGTTTCCCTTCCTTTCTGCACTATGATCACAGTCCATCTGGGGATACAAATATTTGTACTTTGAATTAGACACATGAATAAGTGGTTATTCACTGTGCATTGCAATGTATTCAATTGCACTTTGCACTTTAAAATAGTGAGATTTCTCGCTTGCATTATGCACTTTGTTATATTTGAGAATGATACAGGAATAGTGATAAGAAATGATTTCCTTAGTTTGGCACATGTCTTAGTGCCTAACACAATGAATCATAGAAAACCTATATTTCATATTGCACTAAATGGCATATGAAATAATAATTTGCATTGCATCTAAAAGCAAAAGTTGGACAATATTTACACACGTAATTGCACCTTGCACGTTATGAGAGCTCCATATGATATGAGCATTTATAGAGTATACTCCCACTATGGGAAATTGCAGCGTGCATTTTTGAACGCTCAAAACTATGAATTCTATCCTTTGATGTGTTTTTCTAACTGTATTTACTGGTGTATAAAAATTGAGCAGGGACTCAGTCCTCTTTCTGTGTTCATGGGAACTGAATGATTGCGCTAATATAATGGGTGCCTAATGCGTGGGAAAAACTATGTGACCAAGCTATAGGCAGTAGCGTAACCTGTCATCCCTTTGCTAACCTTCCGTTCTGTATGTAATCAAGCAATGATTTTAACAACATTTTGAGAAATAAAAAGGATATGCTAAAGCACTTTGCAACGCCGGATTGATGAGCTGTTTCTTCATTTGAACCTAAACTTGTCATTGTCAATTTATGAGTGCGGCTCGACTGTCACTGAGAGATCGGTGAAGCTGAATCAGGATATATATATATATATATATATATATATATATATATATATATATATATATATATATATGCCCAGCATTTCTTGTTATTTTGACACTCATTATGGCCAGTGCAAACAAACTGCTAGGTTCTCATATTCCTGTTTTCTCAAATAAGTTACAGGCAATGCCACAATATTACCCATACAGGTCAAGCAGTAGGTTGCTGTTAGGTGATGGATTCTAGGATAGGTGTAAATTGGAATACCGGGACCCAGGGTGAGAAGATGAGCAGCGACTTGACATTCTGTTATAGAGAGGCCAAGTGAAGGGGAGAAGTCGTTGAGGATGATACATGCAAGAGGGGTGGCAGGCCCCTTTAGGGATTGGTCACTGCAGCATTTGATCATATCCCCTTTGGGGGTGGTCCTCAAAAAGAGAAAGGTTGATTGATGGCAGGAAGGACATGCAGTTAATGATTATATTGCAGATGTAAATTGCTTATTAATGTATGTGACAGTGAATTAGGCAAGAGTATTGGGATGAGTGGCCGGCAGGGTCCACTGCCTCCCCTCGCCCTGGCTCTTTATGTCCGCTCTAGGTCATGTGGTTTCCTCCAAACCCTAGGTGGCTCTACTGACAGATCTGGGTGGCAGGAGTTTGCTATGGTTATAGTAATATTGATTTGCAGGGGCGACAGGTCAGTCTAGTCTGCAAGTCTTAAGTATTGCAAGAGTACTGATAATAATGTGTTACTCATATATAGTTCTTTCCCAAAGCACTTTACACAGAACATATTTACATACAATATCACCCAACCAAAGTTGGTATTCATGTATCGACCTCAGAAGGAGGAAAGGCTCAGTTGGCAATGCCAGGATTCAAACCTGCAGATCACTCACAGATCGCAGCAGCAAGTGCTCAACTCATTGGGCTATCTTGCCAGTTAAGAGAAGAATGTAATTTGAGGGGAGAAGGATGATGGTGCTGCACGGGTTTGGAACATGGGGTTTACAGACGATTTGGTTTCTGAAATATATATTGCTAACTTTAGGGAAGGATTGGTTTGCTCTGCTTGGACGAACAAGAAAGCACATTAAAAAGTGGGTGAATTGCCAGGCAGGGGTGTCCACTTGGGAATGAGGTCTTTGGAGGGAACAGAGTAGGGTATTGGAATTCCGCCAAGAAAAGATGAATTGTGCAAGGTGGGTTGGCATGTGAATGGTGCAACTTAGGGGAGGGAGCATTTTGTTTGTTAACACAATGATAGGTTACTCTATAAGGCATTGAGCCCAGGTTTGCATTTAATGTAAGCTTAGACCTGTCACATTATAGTAGCGTTTTACATAAAATGTTGCATCATGTGTTTGAGCGCTGGAGTCCAAACAGTGATTCTACATACAACTATAAACATCAGTGCTTTCCTTGCTTGTCAACATACAATTGCCCAACAGCCTTTAAACAAGCTTGCTTTCATGGTATCCCATCCCACAAACAGAGAGGATGCGAGAGGGATTATAAAGGGTCACACCCATGTGTCCTGTGGGCAGTGCCATCTCCAGGAACCAAACTTGGAGGGGTGGGAGTGTGGGCACAGAAAGGACCATAGGCAAAAGCAGGGAGGCCACCTAAAAATGGACGATGTGAATATTGTTCCCAAATTGACATGGGCGAACGAGCCCAAACTGAACCTGGGGAAGTAAAAATACTGCTTTTCTAGAGCATAATATTGAGTGAAAGTTGGATAAAATGACATTTACAAGAAACTTTGCAGGAAAAATGAAATATTTTAACACTTCTAATGTGAGGGTGTCAACTGCAAGAGCAATGCCAATTATGCATAATAGGCCAGTACAAATGAAACCAGCTTATATATTGTGCCAGGACATCATGCAGTGCACTTGATTGGGTTGCAAGGTGTCAGAATATAACAGAAGTAGTTGTAAGGGGTTATCAAAATGACAGGTTGCTTCAAAGTATATCTCAGTGTTGCTCAAATGCTGCAGGGTGCTGTCAATTCAGGTTAAACAAGAGTGTGGGAGCCCCTCTACTGAGCACAAACATGGGTCACTTATCCAGTTCTATGGCATTTCTTCCACTCGCGACCGTCTACAACCACGTTGTAGCTCACTGCACCTTTCACAGAGGAGAAATTTCCATTTGCATATCAGTCTTTGTCCCACCCACAAGCGCAGTGCAGCACTGAAATGCCAGGCAATTCTCCTCTGAACAAGATTACCATCAGCAATCCCCAGACACATGTTTCGGCCTTGTTGGGCTGCCTCAGGGAGGTGGTGCTGAAGCTCTCTAAGCACAGCAAGCAGGAGGTTCACATCTGGATTACCCTGAGTTACCTAGGGGGTCAATTAAGGGTGACCTGTGTTGCTCTATTAAAGTGAGTTACTAGTAAAAGTGCCAACCTGCCTAGGCAAACGTTTTAAAACACAATGATTCTCTTAAAAACTGCAAGGTTCAGCGCAATGTGTCAGCTAAGCATAGATTTGTGAGTTATAAACAACTCTACTTAATCACAGTCAACTTAATTTCAGTTCCAACAGTGCCATGCCATCCTTGTCCAACCCTGCCCCAGTAGGACATGTTTGGATGTAAGTGCAGCCTCAAACTCACTAATAATTCCAGACTATGCCTGGTCAGCCACCATGTGTAATGTAATGTATAGCCTTGCAGGGGCTGCAATAATATCCAAGTGCAGATTAAAATGTCCCAATAAAGACATTTTATATTTGTAGTCAACATTTGTAACATAGAGCCCCACAAGTCGAAACTTAAATGATCCAGCACAGCCAAAACTCATAGCGCAAGCCCGATATCTAGCATCCCACTTCCCCGTCACCCAGAAAACAAGCCCCAGTCTTGGCATTCTGTTCGCACACCACTCAGAACACAAGCTCCATACCTGGCAACCTGCCCCCCAGCACACGCCCCTATACTTATCTACCTGCCCCCAGCACACAGAGCACAAGCCCCATAACTGGTATCCTACCCCCTACTATGCAGATCACTACCCCATACCCGGAATCCTGCCTTCCCATCACCCAGAAGACAAGTCCCAAACCTGGCATACTGGCCCCCATCACCAAGATTGCAAGCCCCATACCCGGTGGCACTTTGCCCCTCCACCACTCAGAGGACAAGCCCCATACCTGGCATCCTGCCCTTTAACCAACCAGAACACACGGCCTATACCTCGCATCCTGCCCTATACCATCAGGACTGTAAGCCCCATAGCTGGCATCCCTACCACACCCCTCCCCCCCCAATAGCCAGAGCAGGAGCCCTACAGCTGGCTGCTGTTGCTCCAGAGGTGTCAGTCTGCACGAGCATCCTTCTCCTATTCTATGATGGCTTTCTCCATAGAAAGGCAGCAAGCATGACAACCCAAGTGCCCCCTACCCCCTGATACCCAGCCCCACACTAAAGACGCCACTGCCTATGGGGACAGACAGTCCCCTGCAGCTGTGAGGTACAGATATGCCAAGGTTTACCCAGAACACAGTAGAACTGCTCACTGACCCCAGGCAAGTGCATTACTAAAACTCGGCCATCTGATGGCAGGGACTGAAAAACATTTTGTTAAATGCTCAATTAGACACAAGTTCAAAATATGCTCAAGTCTGACCTGCGGGTTGAACATTATGAAGGATTTGTAAGCATTTGGTGCATTTTGTTGATGATTGCATGGGCCAAAGAGAGAAACGCATCACTTGGAAACTGCATAACACTTCTCCTAGTAATGTTGATAAATGGTCGGCCTACTTTCACTGACCTCTCCCAATCCCCCGATCTGTATAAGGAGCCTGGCTCACAAAACCACCTTGATGAAGAACTAGAGGTGTTTCAAACTATTTTTTCTGTTTTGAACACTGGGCTGTTTTGGGTCAAAGAGTTGCAGTGATCTACCAAACCAGACTACATTTCAAATGTTTGATTTTAGTTCTTATTTTTTTAAACCCTTAAAATTATTTTGTCATGATCAGTACCATTTTCTTCCCTCACTTGTCTACTTCTGAAGAACAACACATTTTCACTATTTTAATGCATCCCTTTGACTTTATTTTATTGTTAGCTGTATTGCTTCATTAATCTTGGAGGTCCACTTCTCCCTACACTCCAGGAATTGTTAAATCTTTAACTTGGCCTGCACTACCAATAGGTGAGCCAAAGGGTGGAGACTATTGTCCTTTTTCTGTATGGGAATAGCTGCATATATTGCTGTGGGACACCCAGCTAGAGTTTTTTTAAGCGTAGTCTAGCCTTAGTCTGTTTCAATTTCCCATTGAATTCCTCACATTTACAAAACGCATCATTAACAACATGCATCAAAGAAAAACATATGCAAACTAAAGGATCTTACCCAATGTCTGAGATTTTTCACGGGTTCGAATGGTTTACTTTGCTAAATGATTTTGATTTGTTTTGGGGGGGGGGAGTGTGCACTTTTCATAAATCATACCCTGCATTGTATTTCCCCATTGTCGAGTTTTATTGCATCTGCTAATATTTTATTTTCATTTAAAATGTTCTTTATAGCGCACCTAGTACCGTACCTGAGTTTGGTTTATAAGTGCAGATCCGAGATTCGAACCTCTGTTGTTCTGCATGGCCTTGCTATCAATACCAGCGCATTGCCCCGTGCTATTGTCACAGTGCGTGCATTAGGCTATTGGAAAGAGTTTCCAGGCATGCCCAATAGAGCGGCCGCACAGCAGCTCTGACTGTAGCAAGGCACACAGATCAGACCTTCACCTCATTCTCTTCATCATTATCATCCAAACTTGATTTCGTTAACATTCCATAAAAGTCTTACATATAGGACAAAGAAGGAATAAAAACAATAACATTCGATCAAAATCCGCATGGCTCATTACACATTAGAACGCAAAGTGACAATACAAAAACCTCCAGGCCACAATCCCTTCAAAGCAAGATACAGAGCATTTAATGATCTCATCCCCATCTCCTTTTTCCTTTTATTTCAAAACATCATGGGAGTAAGATTCTTCTAACTGTGCCCATCTTAATGAGAATGCCAACTTAACAAAGTGTCAGTGTGCGCTGGTACAATCAGGGGATGTAGTCCACAACACAAATAACAAAGCTGGTGTGCATTGTGTACATTTAAGTTTGCGATATTCGGGTCTCAACATTATTTTCCCCTGTCAAGTTAGATCTTGGGCAGAAGAGTAGAGAATGCTTTGCTGTGTCCAGAGAGGGGCCCTGTAAAGATCAGTGTCACAGCAGTTCTTTTTGCTTGCACCCCATCAGCCAAGGGCATTTAAAAAAGGGTCGATTAAATAAAGGGAACTGGTTGATACTTAATTTAGGCTCACAAAGTCATTCATGTACAAGCTTCCATAATCTTGAGATCATCTTATTATCATATTGTCATCTGATTTTTCTTCTTAGAGTAAAAGGGTTTTTGGATTTTAAATATTAGGATTATATAGTGTTAGTGGTTTTATTGCATCATATGAATTTGTGATGATTAGGAAACTGTGATTTATATTTTATGAATTTGTGAGGATTGTTGATCAAAAATAGTTTTTTAACAGAGTAAGCCATATGTCAAAATTGGTTTTATGTGCTTAAACTTTAAATTTAACTAATACACAATAAATAAATAATAAAACAATAATAATCTTCAGATCACTTCTACAGGCACAGATGGAATCGATGTTTGGGATAAACAGGACAGCATAGGCGCACACCTCTTGAATTCCATTTTTTTTTTTTACGGTTTCTGATTTTTGGTTCTTTCAGAAAGAGGCATGCATTTCAGAGGTTACCCTGGCATGGCAGTATGAAATATTTAAATAGGGTGCTGTGTCCTATCTATGGGAAGAATAAAACAATTGTTGGCTTCTCTTGTGGGTGGCATGAAGGGTTGGGGCAGTGTCAGTCGTGGCAAGGTGCAAACCCATTGAAGGCTGACCGGTTTGAGGCAGAGTCGGTTGTGTGTCCATCTGGACTGAGCCTGCTGCGCGCCATTCGCCCATCTGCGTTAAAGCTAGGGATAGGAAAAGGTCAGTAGCATGTTGACCAATTCCATTAAAAAAAGATAGGCTCTTGGTCACATTTCCAGTACTGCCTCTACAGGGCAGGTCATAGTGAAACAGAGTAAACCATGTGTCAGTCCGGCGAGATCGCTGGAGGCATCCGAAAGTGGGGCTTGCAACTCTAAAGGGCCAGTAGGCCAGGAAAACAATAAGCCATTTGTCAGTTCTTTATTTTTTTAACATTTATTTCATTGTTTTTGAATAATGCGCCTATACCATACCTGAGTTCGGTTTCTAAGCGCTTTGGATTATGTATGATATGATATGATTGTTTATTTATATAGCGCCTATACACAATGTGTTTCAAAGCGCTTCAAGGCAAGGGAGGGAACAAGGGAAAATACAATGACATTCTTGCAGGCCATGAACAGTAAGGATGTGAAATTAACTATCGTACTCGGCCTGACGACATTTCAGATAGTACAAGAGATAAGACATAGATAAGGAAGGGAGGGGGAGAGTGGGAAGGAAATGGAAACAGACAGGTGACTACCGTACTAGGCCTGACGACATTTCTGGTAGAGCTGGAGAAAAACAAAAGGTGAGGGAGAGGGGTGCAGAAAGGGAGGGGAGGAACAAAACAAGCGACTATCGTACTAGGCCTGATGACATTTCAGATAGTGTTGGAGGGTGGGTAGAAAAAAAAACAAGTAAGGGGAGGGGAGAGGAGACAGACGAGGGTGCTATCATACTAGGTCCAGGGACAATTCTGATAGAGTAAGTGCGTAGAAAAAAGTAAGGGGAGGAGGGGAGGACATAGGAAAAGGGGAAAAGGGAGAGGATGAGGGAACAGAGAGTAAGCAGTCAAAACCAGTGGCGAAACAAGAGGGGAGAGTGAATACATAGGCTGTATGTATATGTAGCCTGATGTAACAAGGCTGGGATCAAAGGCCGTACTGAAGTTGTGTTTCTCTGTACCAATGAGGAAAGGGAAAAGTCTGGCATGGGAGAGGGGCGCCCACATGCCTGTGGGAAGCTTGTGGGATAGGGCTTTTTAAGATAGACTGGAGTGAGTCCAGCAACGAACCAATGCCTCAGAAAGGCCAGTGTGGCAGGGCTGTGAAAGTCATATACCAGTGAATAGACTTAGAACAATAACATGTTAGGAAGTGTCAGGCGTGTATGTTGTGGCTCCTGAATATGTGTGTGTAGAAAAAGTGGGATTGTGTTAGTTGCAATAGGGACACGATTTCTGTTCAAAAAGTTTCTGGGTGCTGAAATTCTGCCTGCATTTCTATGCATGCATTTGTCTTTACATCCTGAAGCTTTCAGCACGACAATTTTATAATCATCAAGGGTGTGATTTGGATCAGAAAAATGCTCACTCATGGGGCTACCCTTTATCATCTTCTAAAGCTTTGTTGGGGGAGATTCCTGTGCTTATGTAGTTGTGGGGCACTGTTCTCTACATAGTAGCCCTGGAGCGTTTCCCACACATAATCACAGACACAAAATTGTTGAATGGACACATGAAGTTCCCCATCATTTTGTAATCCTGCCCCATGTGGGGTATCTTGATTGCATTTCAACTTCCAATATGTGGTAGAAAGAAAAATCAGGAGCGCACACCTCTTATTTAATGATGGTAAAAAACAAGTTTGAGTGTTCTATATCGATTCAAAGGTGCAGGGGAGAAAATGCGACTCTGGAACAATAAGTTGCTAATACGTCCAGGAAAATAAGTCTCCTTAACTGATGCTATGCGCGCTGATGCTACATCGATTCACTCCTTATCAGAGACACTGCATATCTGCATTCACTCGCGTATCATATATCTCTCACTTAGCTACCCTCAAAGAAGTGGAAGTCAGACACAGACATTTAGCCTGGGCGGGGTTGCCACAGATACAACCTCCTAAATAGAGGCACTTAATGAAGCCTCCTTTAAGGTGACACTTAAGTACAGACTATTGCTGACTCTCTAAAATACTTCCTTGTAGAAACACACGTGTTCTTTTTTGTCTTATTTTATACAATACAATTGGAGCTAGAAAATTGATGAAATTGATGACCTTCATGAATGTAATGAAAGTTTTGCTCCTGATGAAGTGAACTGGTTCCGCGTCAAGCTCATTTTTAATGTATTGACTGCTCAAATGTACATATTAGATTACATTATTTTTTTTTGATGTATAAATCTATAAAATAAATGTTTGATAGAATTGAATAACAGATGGAATCATCAAATTGACATGGATAAACTTTGTTTGATCTTAAAAACTGAATGATAATTCTTGAATTAGAATAAATCGCGACTAATAATTGAATCCGTATATGAGGTGTGCAGGGGGCGCACCTCATATACTTAGGACACTTATTTTCCTGAACTTAGACATATTTTGTTTTTGCATTGCTTTGTTCTATGTGCTGTGCTCTGTGGATGAAACTTGCTTTTAATTTCTTTGAGGTTGGATGGTTGCACAAGGAGGGGCATTTCAGGGTAAACCTCTCCCCACCATTCATCGTGTTGCAGAACAGGTGGAAGAAGCTGAGCGACGCTGTGGTGGGCTTTCAACTCTCGATTGAATGTGAAAACCGATGACAACTGATTTTGGGCCTTAGTCTATATTCCAAGAGGCTTCTATGGGGGCCCTTGTTGCCTGGTCGATCTTATTTCAAGAGGTATCTACAGGGACCCTTGTTGCCTGGTCAATCTTTTTCCAATAGGCGTCTACAGGGACCCTTGTTGCCTGGTCGATCTGACTGTCTACAATTCTTTGGTTGTATGGATGCTTGATTAAATCTGATCTCAGATTTTGAATATTTTTTCTCTCCAATAGATCTGCATTTTAAGTTTCCCAAATTATACCCCACACAAGCAGATAATGCAGTACTACTGTTGTGCAGTGTGGGCTTGTCTTGAATGCGTGAGCCCAGAGAGAATGTTGGTAGGTGAGAATGTTGATGTATGAGGGAGGGAATGCTAGTGTGCTGTGTTCCCACCCAGGCAGTGATAAAATGTAAGTCTGGGTGCTAGGAGCCAGTGGGTTCCTCTGATGTAACTTGATGTTTCTACAATAAAGGAATTTATGGGGTAACCTACCTGAAGCGCCCCAAAGTATCCTTTATAACAACTGCCAAGGCGGCTCACATGCTGCCCCTTAAGCCTGATGACAAAATAGAACTGTTCAGTGATCGTGAAGACTTTTTTAGATGACCCAAACTGATAGCTGTGTTTAATGATAAACCAGATGACAGCCAGAGCAGCAATGATATTGTTAACAACTGGGACACAAACTAGAAAAGGAAGGAAAACTCCAGTTGGATCCTGGAAAATAGACTGATGCATGAGAAGTATTCGACATAGGTCAACGTCCGGAATACTGAGCAGAAACTGAAACTCAAATGAATATTTAAGAAAATAAACCGACGTCAATAGGAAGTTAATTTTTTCCCTTTTCCTTCTCTTCCTTTTCTTGGGAAACAACTCGTCCAAATGAGGATGTTAGACGGGAAAGTTAAAACTAATCAGAGAGAGACTGAACGGAAAGTTTGTGAAGACTTTTCTTTGTAAAAATTATAATCAATTAAATCAAATAAAAAAAATGTATATTCCTTGGAACATTGCAAATACCACAAATCAGTAAATGCTTGTAATTTAGCAGGCTGTTTCCCACCATTTGCAGGGCGAATTTATGTTCTCATGTGTTAGCCAATTTCTTATCCTAATTTGCTGTCAGTTTCATATACTGAAAGTGATCAGAGCTCCTCTTCCGGTTCCTTGGCCAGATCTGTGCATTGCCCACTTGAGGGTGAAGGCCAAAGTGTGCAGCGGGGGCTGAGGGAGGGTCAGCGAGGGATGAGATGGACAGCGGGAGGGGGCAGTAAAGGGATCCGGGTGTCTGGGGGCACAGAGCACAGAAAGATAAGTACGAGTCTCGGGCCAAAAGCATGGATAACGGGCTTGCAGTTGCAAGAGAAGCCTGCATTTCCAGCACGCTGATTCGTCGGCAAGCCTTCTTCTCCACACAATTATTTTGTTACTTCATTTAACATTTTGATAACGCACGGTTTGTTCTCAATGAGGAGACAATGCACTGTACAAAAGTGACGATGAAATGGCACGGGTGGCAGGCCCTAGCTGAAAAAAAAAAGGAAAACAAAAATACAATTGTTAAAAACTAAAAATATAAACGTGGTCCACCTATTTTGATGCATAACGTGGGATTAGACATATACAGCTGCAATATTATGCCTTTCAGCCTAATCCACATTCTTTGGCCATCAGAGCTTGGAGAGGAGAAGCGGAAAATAATGCTTACTAAAAAAAGAAACATCAGGAAGACCTCCTGCCTTGATCCCAGTGCGCCTGAGAAAACCACACATATGTTCCACTGCCATTGACCCAGGCCCCGGGCCGCATGAAATGCGAAACGACAGAGGGTCTGGGAGTTTAGGCGCGGGGTGGGGGAAAACGGCGCGAAAGCGTATGGAGGGGCGTCCGAATGGCGCCACAAGAAACAAAGGCCCAGGAAGGGAAGGAAACAGCACCTGGGAAGGTGCGAAATATAACAACAGGAGGTCAGGGGGTAACCCGGCCGCCCCCAGGAAGGAACAAAAGGCCGGGGGGGTATAAGTAAGCCTGGAAAAAGGAGAGGCGGCCCAAACCAGGTAAGAGCTCACCTCTCTCGGGTAGACTCTTGCTACCTGGAGAAGGGAAAGGAAAAACGTTTGCTCTTGCGGGCTCACGCGCTTTCAACCCTTCAATAAGCGGAGCTCCTGCGGGTTCACGCATTTTATAGGGACGTTCGTCGCTTGAGACTACCGCGGCAACCGAAACGGCACCGGAGCGAGCGAGAGGGATAGTCGTTGCAGTTGCCGAACGGAAGCGTGATCGACAGAATTCAGACAAGAAGGATGGCGGATGGGAGAGTGAAGAGGGCCCGAGAATTCTCAGAATGGGCAAGAAAAGCGGAGAAGGAGTATGGAGCCCAATGGGTGCTGGAAGTAATGCAGAAAGAAGAAAGGGCGAAGGCAACATCCCCCCTACTGTTCATCGAACACAGCAGCAGCGAAGGCGAGGAAGAAGTGCCACAAGGACAGAAGAGGGGGAGAGCAGAATCAGGAAGAACAGAGGAGGAGATGGAGACGATGATCAAGAGAAAGAGGAAAGATAAAAAGAAAGGTACTGTGAATAATAATGTTGGGAATAAAATAGTAAAGATGTTAAAAAATTGCGTCACGGTTTCGGGTAAGTCGCCCAGAACCAACGACAGGAAGAGCAGACGGGGGAAGAAAAACAGGGAAGAATGGTTGGGAAATACTTCAGAGGAATCCAGCAGTGAGGATGAAGAAAGGGATCATCTAAAGGCATGGGTAAAGTGGAAAGGAGTGGTGAGCAAGGAAAAGCGGAGTGGGGTAAGGGGGGCAGGGATAGAACCCAGAGAGGCCCCGGTCCCTACCCCACAGGGGGCACCAGATGAGCCCAAGGAAGTTCCGGTCCCGACGCCGCAAGGGACACCAGTAGTCCCAGTGCCCCAAGGAGCGCCAATTGTAGCGACGCTGCAAGGCGCGACGGTAGGTCCAAACATAGGGGCAGGGGCAACAACAACGGCGGCAGCGGTAGGGAATGAGGCACCACTCATGACGAAATATGGCAGGCCAACCATGGGTAAAGACGCACAGGGCAGGTCAATGAAAGCGATGGCCTGGTACATAAATGACAAAGTAAAGGAAAAAATTTGGAGAAAAGAGTTGATCGATATATTTTCATTATTAGATTGTCAAAAAAGGGGGATGAATGTAGCAGTCGAAGACATGAAAGAGGATGAAAAGAGTTTACTCAAAAAGGGGCCAGTAGTTAGGAACATCGATAATTGGATGTCGGCCTTTACCATAATGTCGACAATCATATTACAGAAATTCCCGGAGGACGGGGTAGCGTTAGTTGCTTATCAACAGAGGGTGCTGAAGGTCCACGCAGCGTTTGGTGGGGAAGCATGGCTGGAGTACGACCATGAGTTCAGAAAGGAGATGGACTGCTTCCCGGACATGGGCTGGGACGAAGAAAACTTTAACCTCTACATTTTTAATGTGCTGAAAGAAAAATGGGATTCCAAGGAGCGGAATACAGGTGGACAGCAGAGAAGGCAGTACTGGCAGAGCGATTACAAGACAGATTATAGATCGAGTAACAGAAGATACGACTCCATTTACGACAGATATAGGGAACAGAGTTTTCGGAGCGGAAATTACGGGCCTCAGAGAGGATGGCAGAGCAGCCTGCCCCCAACAACACAAGGTGGGGGCAGTGGGAGCCCGGGTACGGCTCGAACTGAACCAGGGCAATGCAGGAGCTTTGAAAAAGGGGTACCATGCAGCTGGGGTTGGAAGTGCAAATTCAGCCACAAATGTGAGAGATGCAAAGGCGACCACAGCAGCTCCAAGTGCACAAGGGCCGCAGCCCCGAGCGGCAGAAGAGACGAGACACGGAAATAAGAACTGGGGCAGGAAAGGGGCTACGCCGGTAAAGATCGAGAGAATGGAAAGGTGGCTCTGTGATTACCCCGATCAAGAAGCGGCAGAGCAGATTAGGCGAGGCTTTAGGGAGGGGTTTAACATCCTGTTCACCGGCCAATGAGCGCAAGACATTCCCAGGAATCTGAAATCAGCAATCGAAAACAGAGAGATAGTGACCAAGAAGATCAGGAAGGAGGTAGAACTAGGGAGGGTGGGGGGCCCACTCATGGCCCTGCCCTTTGAAGAATTCTTGTGCTCTCCGCTAGGGCTGGTGCCGAAGAAAGAGGAAGGGGAATACAGGTTGATACACCACCTATCCTACCCCCGGGGGCCTCGGTGAACGACGGCATCGCTCAGAGCGAAGCAATAGTAACATATTCAGATTTCGAAGAGGCAGTGGAATTGGTCAGAAAAGCAGGGGAAGGGGCATGGATGGCGAAAGCAGACATTAAATCGGCATTTCGCCTGTTGCCAGTCAACAGCGGATCACAAAAATGGCTATGTATGCATTGGGAGGGGGAATACTTCATCGACAAGTGCCTCCCAATGGGGTGTGCCATCTCATGCGCATATTTCAAGAGGGTGAGTTCATTTTTACAATGGGCAGTGGCACAGGAGATGAGGGAGTCCATGATGGTGCATTACCTAGATGACTTTTTATTTGTCGGCCCCAAAGGGGCAGACATGTGCAAGGCAACACTGGACAAATTCGTAGAAATAACGAGTGAGTGGGGCATTCCTCTGGCAGATGAGAAAACGACGGGACCAACACAGGTGATCCAATTTCTAGGTATAGAAATCGACTCGAACAAGGGGAGGTGTCGGATCCCAGAGGACAAAGTGACAGAGCTACTCAGGACAATACAGGAGCTACGAGGAAGAAACAAGGCAACCATAAAGGAATTGCAAGCACTGGCAGGGAAACTGAACTTCGCAGGAAGAGTCATACCGCAGGGAAAGGTGTTCCAGAGAAGGATCGAGCTGAAGACAAGAGGTGCTACCAAAGGGCACCAAAGGGTCAGGCTAGGAGGGGGAATCAGGAGAGACTTGGAAGTCTGGGCCGATTTTTTGGAAAACTTCAGGGGTACAGTGATATGGCGCTCGCCAGTGAACGAGGAAGGTAGAAGAGTGTTATACACTGACGCAGCCGGTGGCTTTGGAGCAATACTGGGGAGAAAATGGTGTGCAGATGAGTGGCCTGAATCATGGCAGGTGGCGGAATGGACAAAGAACATAACGCTACTAGAGCTCTTCCCGATATGGGTCGCGTTATGCGCATGGGGGGGAGCTAGGCAATAAGGAGTTGGCGGTATGGTCGGACAACATGGCAGTAGTGCATGTGCTAAACAAGGGAAGTGCATCATGCAGTATAGTGTTGGAATAAGTGAGGGCAATCACGCTGGAAAGCCTAAAATTAAATACATGCATAAAAGCGAGGCATATCGCAGGGGAAGAAAATGTGGTGGCTGATGCAATCTCTCGTTTTCAGTGGGAGAGATTCAGGGCGCAGAGACCGGACGCCGACAGGGAAAAAACGCCCACGCCACGAAAGGCATGGGTCCCATTGGAGTCACTAGAAAGGAAAGCACGGTTGGCCTCAAGGTCGACTCAAAAGTGGTGGAAGAAGAGCGGAAAAAGGAAAGGGTCATCGACAAGCTGACCAGGAATGCCCTGACATACAAGACGGGTAAGCAGTACACAAAGAGTGTAAAAGATGTGTTGTTGGAAACAGGTGTAAAAGTGGTGGAAAAAATATCGACGGAAAAAATCTGTGAATTTCTGGAAGGGGCATTTGCCAAAGGTAAAAAGAAAAGCTGGGCAGCAGCGCACCTAGCGGCGGTGGCATATACCGCGAAAGTGGCGGGCATACCGGACCCGACTGACAGCGATAAGATAAAATATGCGATGAGGGGATGGGCGAAGCTAGAGGGGAAGAAGCCAGATAGCAGAAGGCTGGTCAATTTTGGGAAGTTGATAATTTTACTGAAAGTGCTACCAAATACGTGCAGCAGCACATACGAAACTGCGCTGTTCAGGGCAGCTTTTGCACTAGCGTATTATGGGGCTTTCAGAATAGGGGAACTGGTGGCCAGGAATACGGTGGCAGGAGACGGCCTGGCAAGGAAAGACATCAGTATGGGCGACAAAGGGATGTCGATAATGCTAAGGAAATCTAAGACAGACCAAACAGGGAGGGGGAGACGATAGATCTCAATTGCATCAGAGAGAAGGACCACTGTCCCAGATGCATCACCAGGGAATTTTTAGATCTGCGACCAGAAATTGACGGGCAGTTATTAATACGTAGGGACGGCAGCGCGCTCAGCAGGTACCAGTTTCAGGCGGTATTGAAGCAAGCGGTGGCAAAGGCGGGATGGGATCCAGCCGAGTTTGGGACACACTCTTTCAGGATAGGGGCAGCAACTTCTGCATGGGCAGGAGGCCTGGGAACGAAGGGGGTGAAACGAATTGGGGGATGGAAGTCGCAATGTTTTAAGAGATACATAAGGGAGGAACTGATATGATATTTATCTCCCCCATTTCCACAGAGGTCGGACCCTACAAATCGGCCTGGATAGTGGGGCACTCTTTTGTGACCTGGGCAGGCAGGTGGCTGGAAGAGGTGAACCAAGGATTACATTTCAGGAACACAATTACGTCATGGTGGGGCCTCCCGGGGATGCACTGGGTGGACATCCAGAACAGGCTATCGAACTTAATAGGTTTCAGGGAACCCCCCGAGTACCTGGTTATACATTTAGGGGGGAACGATCTGGTGAGCACAAACAGGGGCAAATTGCAAAGAAGGATCTGCGAGTCACTGCATAGCTTAGCTCGCAGCTGGTGGAAGACAGTGATTTTTATGTCAGAAATAATACCTAGAAGGATCTGGCAGGGGGCACAAAAGAGACACGCAATTGAGATAGCGAGAAAGAAGTTAAATAAATCAGTAGAGAAGTACTGCAAGAGTACAGGTCTGCATTTCATAAGACATGGCTTACACCGGAGCAACCCGGACATGTTTCACCAAGATGGAGTGCACCTATCAAAGGTTGGGATGGGGTTTTTTTCCGACAACATTTTAAGGGCACTCCAGGCAAGAGGCTGTAGGTAGGGAGCTTTTGGGGGGGACCTGAGCGGGCGTAAAGGACACCCACTCAGGTGTGGCGGCATGTGCCCAGGAACGAAGGCTCAGGGATAACAAAGACTCAGAAGGAGCCTTGAGCGGCTTCGGAACTGGACACAATGTGCCCAAAAGCATATGTCTATGTAATGATTTGTTATGATGGATTTTCTGTAAGAAAATAAAATGCCTACGGCCTACAATTTTTCCATACACACAAGTTGTCTGTAATTTATTATTTAGGTAGGGATCTGGTTAGGGCAGCAAGGTGAACCCACACTACTCAGCCTATGACCCAGGCCCCGGGCCGCATGAAATGCGGAACGATAGAGGGTCTGGGAGTTTAGGCGCGGGGTGGGGGGAAAACGGCGCGAAAGCGTAGGGAGGGGCGTCCGAATGGCGCCACAAGAAACAAAGGCCCAGGAAGGACAGGAAACAGCACCTGGAAAGGTGCGAAATATAACAACAGGAGGTCAGGGGGTAACGCGGCCACCCCCAGGAAGGAACAAAAGGCCGGGGGGGTATAAGTAAGCCTGGAAAAAGGAGAGGCGGCACAAACCAGGTAAGAGCTCACCTCTCTCGGGTAGGCTCTTGGTACCTGGAGAAGGGAAAGGAAAAACGTTGCCACCCAACCCACCCTACAAGAGAAACGGAAGAGGTGGGGGTGTGCAGGCAGGAGCCAGGACGCTGAGTACTCCTTCGGTACACGGTATAAAAAGGGGGTGCAAAAACGAAAGTAAGAACGCCGAGTACTCTTTCAGTACACGGTCCAAGTAAAGAAGGAATAAGCAGTGGAGAAGAACGCTGAGTACTCTTTCGGTGCACGGTCCAAGAAACGTCGTAGGCGGCATGTGCCCAGGAACGAAGGCTCAGGGATAACAAAGACTCAGAAGGAGCCTTGAGCGGCTTCGGAACTGGACACAATGTGCCCAAAAGCATATGTCTATGTAATGATTTGTTATGATGGATTTTCTGTAAGAAAATAAAATGCCTACGGCCTACAATATTTCCATACACACAAGTTGTCTGTAATTTATTATTTAGGTAGGGATCTGGTAAGGGCAGCAAGGTGAACCCACACTACTCAGCCTATCACAGCAGGACATGCACCCAAGACGTGGGAGGGTGCCTGGGGGGGAACGGAGTGGGCTGGAAATCCCGGCGCCCTGATGCGACATGTACAAATCAGATTAAATGGCATGTATCAACTCCCTACTCTTTGTTGTCTTCTGTGAGCAACTGAAGTACAATGTAAACATCGGATCTTTCAATCCAGCTGGAGCAAGAGAACCAATGCCAGGGAAACACGCCTAATGCGCTGCGCTTTGAAATTGATTTAATTTGATTGATTTGAAATTGATGCACTATTTATATGTAAATAGCAGGGGGGCTAATCAAGCAAATCACATTCGACTAAACCTTCGGCGCAGATATACAACGCGCGATATAGGAGCGCTATCAAGCCTGGGAGAAATGATCGTCTATTGAAGGACTGGACTGCAGCGATACGAACCCCCATTTCGGAGCACGTCAAGTGGGCGCAGGGCTAGTCTCTCCGATCCCCCACATAGGCGTGTCCAGGGAGCGGTCTGTGGTGGCTCGTGCGACTCCTGGAATCTGATTGGCCACCACAGGTGCCACCCCATTATCCCCCAGGTGTCACCCCAGTAAGCAGACTTGCGCATGTGAGGGGCTGGGGTGTGCGTTCCTGCATGTGTGAGTGTCTGTGTGCATGTGCACTCGTACTTTATGCCACCACTGCATAAGTCAGTGCCCCGGTTGGGCTGCCCCAGTCAAAAGAGTCTGGACACGCCACTGCTCTCCACCAACCTCCGCCCAGCATTGTCCACTCAGGCCTAGACAACTACAAGGACAAAGAAGGCAGAATTCAGGTTTTACGACTGAAAAAAGGTTGTGTTTTGCTGTAGGGTTAGTAGGATCATCCTTTAGGTCTTTAAGAAGACCTAAACTGAATGATTGCGTGTGTCCGTCTGGTGGTCTACTTCTGAAATAACCTTCCAGGCCTGTATGTTTGTGTGTGCACATGTGCATTGTGTGTGCACACATTTTTTGCTATGTTTTTGTGCTTCAATCATCTGCCAACCAATGGCCTGGCATCTTCCTTGTGCAGTGAGAGCAGGGTTTGCTTCAGCTCTGTTACTGCTTGATTTTTTCAAAAAAGATGCAGATTTTTAAAGGATTTATTTCGAATTTGGGGATTTGAGAGTCGACTCGGATGAGTGGTGTGAGCCGTAGTTTGGGTTTTCTTCCAAGAAGATTGGTCCCACCATCGTTACTGGGCGCCAGGAGTACAGTACGCCCAATGAATATGCAAATGAATCCCCATTCAAATGCATGATAAATACATTTCCCTCATGAATATTAATGCTGGAAATCACCAAGAGAGGAGTGGATTTGGCCTTCAAGAGTTGTTAGCCGGTTCCTGCGTGCTACAGTATATTTCCTGATGTTGAGGCAAACACTGGCCGACGGGCCTCTTTTACTGACGGTAGATATGATATGATATGATAGGTTATTTATAACGCGCTTAATACCCAGAGGTTTCTAAGTATAGACCCGGGGATCGTACCTGTGGTGCTCTGTGTCATCTTGCTTCCAAGGCGCGCACTTTGCCCCTGAGCTATCCTCCTGAAACTAGGTGGGCAAACGTCCAGAGAGGATCGTATAAACGGTGGACCCCATTCTGAGACCGCGACTTGATGTTGAACCATTGTCCCTTATAAAGGATCTGTTTGACCTTGTCCATTTTGGGGTTGTCCTTGAGCTCTTTCATTGGACTATTCTGAGTATTTTGTAGTCTCTTGATTTCTTTTTGTGCAGGCCCTGTATATGCTGTTGCCTAAACATGTATTTAAATACATAGATATTCATTACGTAACAAATAAGGCAATGGGGGTGCATCGGTTCATCTCCAATCCCTAGTGAAATTGCCTACTCTTCTTTCTAACCTATTTCTCGGCACTGTTTGACTGAGATGCATACTAATGTAATGTCTTTTCAATATTGAAATCCTGCAAAATTCCTGGAAGCAATTGACAAGGTCCCTGTGATATGCGTGTGCTAAATATTACAAGATTGTGCACTTCTGTACAGAATGGGGATGGGGATGGGTTCCTGGAATGGGGAAAACCCGGCCCTCCAAATAGCGGCATGGTTACCTCCAAGGTCGTAATGACTTCCACTGACATCCTGCTCTTCAGAGCTCTCACTGACTGATGGGAAGCCATTGACAACACACTCCCATCTCTATTCGATCTCCGCCTCTCTACTATGCAGCCCATTTTCAACTTGTACAGGGTTCTGCGGCTCTCTAGCTAGGTTTAGGCTATATACATAACCAATATTCACACATATATACATTCATTGTGGCCAATTCACAAAGGAGAACCTCTGACTTACCTTTCACTTAAACCAGGAGATAATTATTTGAGCAACCCTCAGTCATGCTTCGTCCTCTCTCTCTCCCTTTTCACTTCTATTCAAAATCTAAACTCATCAGAAACAGTCTCATCAAGGATTCTTGATCGCTTCAATAACCATCTTGTGGCATCAATCATCTATATTTATAAAAGTGAAAATGTGTGGGTTTGTTTATTGCATGGCAAAGCGTTTTTGCTTATACAGTGCCTCACCGTTTAACCAATCTGCACCACATTTTGCACAGTTACCTGTTAGAACCTTCCAGACAACACAGGATGCATGACATTTGAACACCCCACCCCTTTCCCTGGATTTCAACACCTTCACACGGTTGACTGAAATCGGCGAAACATCAATGTGGTCGTAGAAGGACCGGTTCCTACATGAGGAACACTCTCAGTGCAGTTTACTTGGTTCTGTGTCTTAATATCGCGGCAAAAATGGCTGTGTATGCAAAATATCATGGCAAAATACTGTGCTTTTGCCGGCACAATCATGTAAAGGATGCAGGGGGCACCCCGCAACCCCCGCTCCCCTTAAATGGTATAATGGGGTAGACCTTTACTGGGTCAAACCACAGCATTTTTGCCGCAATTTATTTAACGAGCAACTTTTTTGCTGCAATTTTATTACCTGATACCGTTTTCTTCAGAGTGCGAAGCACAAAAATCAATAAGTGAATCGGAACAGCGACCTACAGGATCATTGATTTTCAACAATTGAGGAGTGTTATCATGTCTGTCTACAGAACCGTCCAGAGAAAAGGTACTTTTGCTAGTTTATTATAAAAATGTAAATCTGTGCACTTGCAAGGTTGTACGCTACTGAATGCCTTATCCAATCTTAACTAAGCTCAGGTCTTTCTTCCTTATTCCGGTCTACCTGTGTATGCACCAACACCTTTTAAAAAAAACCTTTATTCTGCAATGCACTTCCTTTTTCAGTAATGCATTCTCACCATGGACAGTATATGTTCTTAGGACAATAAAAAAAATGCAAATTATCTGCAATGAAATTTGTAAAATATAATTTCTTTCTCATGAACATTTTTTGTGGACATCCAGAAAACCTAACTTCATATTACTTTTTGGTAGGTCGATGCCAAATTCAAATTTTAACCTTCCTTGCATTCTTAATGCTTTGTATCTTTAAAATTGTGAATGTCGCTTATTCAAACTTTTTGATCAACATTGTTTTTATAATGCAATGGTTTATGAGTATTATGCCTTTTGTTCCTCGTTGCTCTGTGTTTCATTGAGTTGATAATATTTTTTGTTTGACCCACAATGATCAAATGCCTTTTCTATATCTTTCATCCCATTTCTCTCTCTTTGTTATGCTTTATTAAGCTAAGCTGTCATCCCAAGGTATCATATTGCTGGAGACAGGTTGTAACAGAGTCTAAAAATAACACTGAATATTGAGAAGATTAAATAGAAAAGATTTAAGGTGCTTCTAAAAGGTCAGTAAATTAGACTTTGCATAATTTGTATTTACTGAATTTATAAAGCGCATTTGCCAACGTGGTGTGCAGAAATAGAAAGGAACAATAAATCAAATGAAATACAAAAGTAAAACATTATGAGGACAGTAAATGAGTTTGAAGAGAAGAGTGGCATACAGTCAAAGTGGGAGAAGAGTGAACAGATAGAGGTAGAGATTTCCAGAGTCTGAGGGCCAGTAGTGCAAAGGAGCAGATAGATATTTTTCATATACACTTGCCTAAGAGTAATCTGTGGTTGGTTGCTGTGTGTGCTCATTGTGGGCTCCCGATCACTCTCACCCCTCCTCACACTTAGTCTTGACAACCTGCCTAGCTACCTAGATTGGTCTGGCTTGTCCAGAAGGTTCCCCTGTTTCAATAAACTGATGGTGGCCTCCTAAACTTCTGCCCACCTGGTCAGAGTTTAGAAATCCATCTTAAAGGAGAGTTCCGGGACTTTTTTTTTATTGTCCCTACGGTTCGGCCATGTGTTTTTAAGCATAACTCGGTAGATCGTGGAAAACTTTCCTATGGACCTTACCCGACTTTTCGTCCATTAACGCACTCGAAATCAGCCGCCATTTTATGATAATCCTATCACTTGCCGCATCGCCCTGGCTCACCTGCTTTTGCGGCACTAAATCAAATCCCCCGCCCCTGAAACAGACTTGATCAAAACATTCATATTCCCCGCCTCTATCCGTGACGTGACTGAGCTGCGTAGGCAAACGCGCCCAGGCGTCTTCTACGCGACTCCACACAGAACCAGGAAATCAACACAGATGAGCTCAAACAACACAGCGCGCCACAATTGGGAATATGAAACTGTACTTTTAAATTAAACCGCAAGATTGTAAATTTGGTAAAGTAAATTTATTTGACATCAAATGTTTTGAGAATATTCAGCGATTAGCATTTTTATTTGCACATGTTCCAAAAAGTTCCGTTTCGAGGCACACGATGTTCCTTTGCTGTACACAGGGTCTTAGATCATCTCACAATACAGCGCCACAATTCGGAATATGAAACAGTGGTTTAAAAGCAAACGGCAAGATTGTACATTTGGCAAAGTACATTTATTTGACATCAAATGTTTTGAGAATATTCAGCGATTTGCATTTTTATTTGTTCACGTTCCGAAAAGTTCGTTTCGAGGCACACGATGTTCCTTTGCTGTACACAGGGTCTTAGATAAATGAATTTTTATTTGCTCTCGATCCAAAATATTTCGTCTTGAGGCAAGCGATGTTCGTGTGCAGTAGACATGGTGTTGGTTTATGATAAAATAAGCTCTTCGGTCGCACTGATAATCGCATGGCTATTCCAACAACGAGGCACTAGGGCACCACAACGGTCTGTATGTTGCATCTAGCCATTAGTACCGCGTAAGGGCATACTTGTACTTGGCGATCGTCCCACAAAATGGTCAGGGTGCTAACGTTGTTCACGCGGAGAAGCAACTGGCGATTATAGAAGCCATCCGCCGGTGTCTGGTACTCGTGACACAGACAATAATGGACGATGTATCTATTTGAAAAACATAAAAAAAGGAAATTAGTCTCACCATCAGATCTTTATTAAAATTATTCATTTTATATATTAGGTCTGGAAATTATTTCATAGCTAGGACAGTGCAACTGGGTTTTAAATGTCAAGGGGGGCTGTAGGATACTGAGACAGTCCCCCAGTGCAGGGGTTGACAGGGAGTGCAGGTGGAGAGTGGAAGGGCCCAGGACCGAGATCGCAGACAGTGGACCAGTTGTAGCAGGGGAGAGGGAGAGAGAAAGCAGAAGCAAAGGTTTTGAGGTGCTTCCGTAAAAGTATGATATGATATGATATGGTATTTGTAACGCGCCTATACACAAGTGTTTCAAGGCGCGACGAGGCAGGGAGGGAGGGGAACAAGGGGAAGACAGACAAACGATCCTACTAGGCCAGGTGTCATTCAGATCGCGCAAGTGCAGAGGTAAGGGGAAAAGGAGAAAGTGCAAGGAGAGGAGGTGGGGGGGAAGTGCAGTACAAGGTAAGTAGCGTAATAAAATAAATAATAAATAATAAATAAAAAGGGCCCGCTTGAGGCCAAGGACAAGTCTCGCAGTTCTGTTCTGGATAAGTTGCAGAGGGCGGAGAGTGGAGGCAGGCAGATTAAGATAGAGGCTGTTACAGTAGTCCAGCCTAGAGAGAACCAGGGCTCGGGAGACAGTGAGCTTCTGGGGGAAGGAGAGGAAGGGAAGAATACCTCTGAGGAGGTGCAGCTGGTAGTGTGACTTCTTAGAGACGTCAGATATATGAGGAGAGAAGGAGAGTGTGGAGTCGAAGATGACCCCGAGGTTTTTAGCCTTGCAGGTAGGGGCGGGAAGGGGGCCAAGTAGACGGTTCTCCCCAAGATAGTGCGCGGTACAAAACAACATGCCACATAGAACGAACAAGTACAACTTAACCCGTCTTTAAAGCAACTGTATAGTAATTAAATTGCGGTATAAACTCATCTAAAGAGTTACTTACATTATATTTGCATTTTCCATTGCGTCTGTGCGTAGGGCAGCCCCGAAATACCACTCCTTCTATGCCGACGTTATTTCTTCTAATGAACGAACATGAAATGGCTTTCGTTTCTGAAATTATATTCATTATCGTTTCTTACGTGGTCCAGGCCTGTCAAGGTCAAAATACAATAGAACCTTATTCTGAGTCGTGGGCCATTCTGGCACCCGAGAAAAAATCAAAGCAGCTGACCTTCACTTCGAACGAGCACACATTCCAAGTTAGCTACATTCAGTGTAAGGCATTCTCACAGGACTTGAAATTTACACTCCATCTTTGCATTTTGTCTGCGTGCTTTGCAGCCACACAGAACCATAAATACGGAGAGATTCTATATTTATTGAAAAATGATTTATATTACTGTTTGGTTTAATTTAATGCGCAAATGAACAAGGGTGGAGAGACACATTGCATGTACACTGAGCAATCACTTTTATTTACACAATACATAGATACACATATTCAATGGGCCTGCGACATGAGGAGACTTGAGAGAACAGACAATCAAATTACAATCATTTAAACCGTGATGTGTATTTCTCAATGAGTTCTTCTTTAGGTGGACATGGAACAGATGGAATGTTGGGTGGCAATGCAGTTGTCCCCTGCACAGGTTCGTTCACAACTCCATTTATGTGCCTATCTAGGACGTCAACAATAAGTTTCTCAATAAACTCATATTGCATATCCTCAAACACTGGTTTGATCACCCATTGTTTACTTCTTTTAGTGAAGGCCTTATTGTAGCGAAGCGTCCCTAAAGTTCCGGTCGTCCTACTTTGTTGACGGCCAACATTATGGTTATGTGCCAAGACCGCTAAAAGAGTCCGATTTATCATGCCCTCCATGCCAAAATGCAATCGTTTTGGCCTGTACTTTAGGCACATATTGTGGAACACCTCCAAATCTCCTGTGTGGCAGAATTCCGTGAGTCCCCTCAAAGCTTTTGTTATAGTTTTATCAAATACAATCTTTTCAATGGCTTTGTGAGTGGGTGATGAAGGAATCAACCACTTCTTCTTCCGTGCCTCCTCTGTGGACAAATGGCCATGTTCACAATTGTGGAAATGTTGGTTCGTGTTCCATCGGTGAACATTTGTACAGTGTGGCATTACTGACCGCCATTTTTCCAGTAGAATTTCCAACGACCCTCCACATGTTTTTGAGCTCCACCAAAGATGGTTGCTGATTGACTTGGACCACTGTGAAATACCTTGCAATTCTTTTTTTTTACCTGCAGCCGACAATTTTTTATTGATTGATTTTGCAAGATGCCAAACGTCAAATTGGTGATTTATATTTTTGTACTGTTCTCTCATTGTCTTGGCAATTGAAACGTGTCTGTCCGTGGCTATCAGGTCGATCACCATTCCCCGCGATTGTAGTTCTTGCAATGATGCTACAAAGCCAACTTTCTCCATGGCCACTGAGGATGTACTTTGTGACACCTGCACGACCACCGAACTCACAATTTTCTTACTTTCCATGTCCTGAAAGTGGTAGGTGCAGTACTTGGCTGAAAATCCTGGGCTGTCGCACTGTCCATCACCGGCTAGCCTGAACCGTTTGCCCGCGAATGTACTATCAATAGACATTTTTTCCATTCTCCAAGCTTCGCTAATGGCTGGAAATAGATAATCGGTTTGGTATTTGTAGAACTGAGTTTTCGCAATGAAATGGATTCCCACAAACTGAAAGAAAGACTCTAATTTTTTAAAACTTGAACCACTAAAAAGTGCAGCCGCTGCACAAAGTAGATTGCCTGCTGGCAGTTGTCCCAGCATAGGTTGTGCAGACCATGTGAAAGGATGATATTTTGTACAGGTGGCATGTATTTTAAGGTTAGTGCCTCGAATTGCACGAGTCACATTAATCAATGGCTCCCCACATACTTCCCCACCTACCAAATGCCCACATTTAATCCGAATAATAATATCAATCAAACAACTATCGAATACAATGAATTTGGCCTCTTTCCTTATACTGTCACTCTGCATCCCAGCTGGTTCGGCCTGTAACGTTGAGGACATGTCACTCACATGAAAGGTAGAATCTCTGATATCGTCTTCCGCTATGTTCAGTGATATTGATGGTGTTTCATTGTCGTCTACTTCATTCTCTTCCATTGCAACATCTGTTCCTTCTCCGGCGATGGGTGAATAAAACAATTTCTTCAACTTTCTCGCCGTCTTAGTTTTTGCGGGTGTGGATTCTGTGAATTGATCTCCGACTGCATCCGAACTACCAGGAGGACATTCACTATCAATGGCTGGTGGTGGTATAGCTCCGTTGTCAATCACTTCATATTCTTCCCATTGGCACGATGCTTCTCCAGTCTCAAGTCCCTGCCAAAAGGTTTGACAAGCAACATCTCTCGTTCGCTTCACTGTCTGTGTAGATCTAGTTCGTACACCCACTCGCAACTAGAGGACAGATTGGAAAAGGGGTGTTCAGTTTAAACACAACTTACAGTATTGAACTATTAACAGTGAAAAACAACATAATATAGTGACCAGGACACTAACCTTCTTTTGCTTTCTTTTCTTTGAAACTTTCTTGCCTCGAACTTCAACATCAGGACGCTGTTGCTCCGACTCGTGTGTGCATGTCTCCACTTCCTCTTGCGCTGCAACGACTATGTTTTCCTGATAAGCACATCCATCACGCACTGACGCTCCATGGACTCCCTGAAACATAGAACTTTCATTAGTATGTATAATAATATTGAAAACACAAAATGTACTTGGGGACCAATACCCACGTACATCTCAATAGCAAAACACGAATGAACGCTTTGTGTAGAACATTCAAACGACAATTATTCACGCATTGTTGATCTAGTTAGATGGAACTGTCAAGATCCATACCTCGGGCTCCTCATAGACTTCCATTGATGATATTATTGAAGATGATGCTTCAGTGACTCCCTGAAACACAGTAATTGCATTAGTATGGTTTTCTATTTTGATAAAAAGAACAGAAAGTTTGTGCAGGCGTGAACGGCTCATCTAAATAGACCTGCACAAATGATCAGTTGTCTAAAATAAATAATGGATATCTAAATATGATTCGATTTGCTCGATCGTTGGAAGTGTCACCACCCAGAAATCTGCATGAACTACTAGGGGTGATGTTCTTGTAGAAGAAGCTCCGTCATCTCCCTGAAACATAGTACTTGCGTTAATAAAGAAGGAAGTATAGCGGATGTAATCACGTCATATGATCTCGCTTGATCGAGCTGTCAGTATCCATACCTCGAAATGCATAAGAACATCAAGGGACGATGTAACTGCGGTGCACACTTCTGCAAGCTGTTGCGCCGACCCGTAACTGCACGCTCCCCCTTCTTCTTGGACTAATGCTCCATCGACTCCCTGAAACATAGGACTTTCATTAGTAATGAACACAATATTGAAAAAAGAAGACACATAGGAGGGCGACGACAGAAGGACATATCAATGGCTGAAAACGAAAGAAACATTGTGTGTAACAATCACGCTACAAGAATGCAAGATCTGATGATCTCCATCGATGGAACTGTCCTGAAACGTACCTCGAGCATCTGAGTGACAGCATCTCCCTGAAAGACAGTACTTGAATTATTTTGGATAACAATAATTATAACTGAAAACAAAGACTAGAGGACGAGTACAAGGGTGTACCATTAGGTAAAATAATTACACGATAAATTAAAACTATTGATTTACATGCCTAAAACAAGTCAGTGGCAGAATAGCCAAGTAATATTACCCGATAGGCGCTTGAAGTGGCTGATGACTGCAATAATGACACGGATGGAGAATCTTCCGCCTTCATATTGAGTGGATACATAAATGGGGAAATTATTGTTAGCTAATGCTACACACTACCGCAAGGCCGAGAGATAAATACGTAAACTTGACTCACCAGTGGAGGGATGTGGACGAATAGAGTGGGAATAGCGGTTGAGAGCAATTTTCGCCTCGCTCGCGGTGTGTTCTTCTTTATTAGCAATGATGTGGAGTACATGTCAGAGGTAAAGTGCCTGCTGCAGATGCGGTATCGATCACCCCTCTTGTCCGCAAAGACTTCTAGGACTCTACTTTCAAGCTCAGAGGGTGGATATCCGCAATATCGGACCCATTCTCTTATCTGATCTATTGTCTTAGGGAAAACATGCATTATAGTACCTTCAGATTTATTATGGGTCTTCGAAGGACAACCGCCAATGGAACAGGCAGGCATTGTGGAAAGTTCTGAAAAGTAAAGATCAACAATTCTCTATGAATACCAATGTGTTAAAAAATTAAATACATAAAAGGTTCAATGCAAGGTATGTTTTGGTTCTTGGAACTATACACGTTATTCACATGCGGATAAGTATTTGAATAACTTTAAAAAAATACAAAAATAATTTGACTAAACTCAGAACATGTGACTAGTTCCTTGCATGTACTGTCTTGAACGAAAAGAAATTGGACGCAAAATGAGTATGGTACATGGCCTTACCTTGACGAGCAAACAGTTAGATGCAGGGATCAGAGTAGTTTCTAGTCGTAGAACAGGGAGCAGTTCACAGGTTGCAAACTGATGAGTTTGCTCAAAGTGGTCACGGAAGTTCACAGAGACGAAGAGCAGACAACCAGCACCTTCACGGGTTGACTAGCAAAGCGCAAAGAAGTTCTCATTAGAAATATGAAGTGGGTTATAAAGAATTCGAAACAGGGGTGTGTTTGTGAATGAATGACGTGTATATGTCGTGGCATTATGCGGTTTGCAGGGGGGCGTCCCGCGTGAGGGGGGATGCTTGGCAGGAGACACGGGGTCTGGAGGTAGACATGGGAACAACAACCCATGCTCTATAGACCACTTTGAAGTGTACATGGTCTTTGGCACCTCTTGGCCTTTATCGCTCCCTGACAGCTCCACTTGCCAGCACAAGTACCCCGGTGCGAACTGCCTTTGATAGGGCGGGGGGTGGATTGGGGCGGTGGTCGTGCAGACAAGACACAGGAAGACTCGTGAATGGAGACACACTTATGTGGATTGCAGGGGGACGTCCAGCGTGAGGGGAGATGCTTGGCAGGAGACACGGGGTCTGGCGGTAGACATGGGAACAACAACCCATGCTCTATAGACCACTTTGAAGTGTACATGGTCTTTGGCACCTCTTGGCCTTTATCGCTCCCTGACAGCTCCACTTGCCAGCGCAAGTACCCCGGTGCGAACTGCCTTTGATAGGGCGGGGGGTGGATTGGGGCGGTGGTCGTGCAGACAAGACACAGGAAGACTCGTGAATGGAGACACACTTATGTGGATTGCAGGGGGCCGTCCAGCGTGAGGGGAGATGCTTGGCAGGAGACACGGGGTCTGGCGGTAGACATGGGAACAACAACCCATGCTCTATAGACCACTTTGAAGTGTACATGGTCTTTGGCACCTCTTGGCCTTTATCGCTCCCTGACAGCTCCACTTGCCAGCGCAAGTACCCCGGTGCGGGCGGTGGTCGTGCAGACAAGACTCGTTTGCCGTAGGGCCTCACCAAGGAGAGGCCATCTAACTGCATGTAAGAGGCAGGCTGCAGGATCTAGTACATGGAAGGCAGGGGGGTGAGTTTATAAATACCTCAGCCTCCCAGGAGAATATATGGGTGCAGTTCACCCTGGAGACCCTGAACAAAGTGGTGTGGTAAGTATTTTTGGGGGAGGAGGCAAGGCCGGGAGGCTTGATGCCAACCCGCAAAATAACATATGTATGTCTGCTGCATATGGGTTCAACGGTTATGTGGATTGAAGGTGGGCGGCCAGCGTGAGGGAGGATGCTGGCCGGAGACATGTGGTGTGACAAGACAAGGCACAGGAAGACTATTCAATGGAGACACACTAGATTCATTTAAAAAATCAAAACAACCATTGTTAAAATATATGTTGGGTTTTATTTTAGATCTTAATTTCAATTGAACATAAATAATAAACATTACACATTGTAAAGTTGCGGTTGCAGCACATCCCGGGAAAAGCCGCGGTATTGTCCACTGTCGCTGGGGAAATGTTGTCTAATGGCAAGTACCGCACAGGCAGGTATTACTCTCCGAACGCGGTGTCCGAGCCTCCCGTGAAGCCACCAAGTGAAGCAACGATAGGCCACCAGCCTGTACCACCTGTGAAAATGAAAGATGCAAACTGTATTAAAATGACAACTTTCTTATCACTGTCGATTCAGGTACAAAAATGTCATTCTGCTTTGAAAAAAATTCTATCTAGAAAATGCACAACATGGAACCAATTTACATGCATTCGAATGATATGTAGATGTAGTTTTATATGTGGGAGACGACCATGAAATAGTAGTGGCATCACTGACATCACAACCAGAGTATACTTACTCGTTACTCGGATTACGCGGACGAACAGTGCCGCAAAGTTCGTGCATAAGCACCATCATCATCCTCAACACTGTCCGTGAGAGGCAGGCTTCCCTGAACTCTGGCAGCTCGGTGATGCATTGCGGACTTGGCTCGCCTTCCGAAATGTAGGCCAAGCACCCGGAATTTTCACGGCAGCAGCAGTTCTCCTCCTCAGTTGGCATTAGCTCGCAACGATTGCACGTGCACCAGGTGGAGACGCCGTCCATGCGACATGGTCCAGGCTCTTCATCCGTTGACTGGTCCTCCCAACTGCCGTCCGAATCCCCATCGTTTTCGCGTGCTTGCCTTTCCAGTAGTTCTTCCTCGGTGTACTCGGGCTCGTACATATACGGCATTATTGTAGCCATTGTGTGGTAAAGAAAGTAAAATAATTTATAGCGGTGGTACTGGTATCTGTTCACACGGGCTACAATCAACGAAGGTAGCTGACCAGAGCACAGAAACGAGTCACAGAATACTCAAAGTAACACAGCGAGAGTAATGGAATCGAAAATCTGCTGCTGTGTGTTGTGAAACGGTGTGTTTATACTTATTGAGGAAAGAGGCGTCCTGCCATTTCCATGGCGACACTTCATTAGCTGAGGCGCAGCGATTGTTGACACGAAACGTGCTTTGGCGTTGGGAAATGGGCGGTACGCGTCTGCTGATGTCAGCCTCGGGGGCGGGGGATTTGATTTAGTGCCGCAAAAGCAGGTGAGCCAGGGCGATGCGGCAAGTGATAGGATTATCATAAAATGGCGGCTGATTTCGAGTGCGTTAATGGACGAAAAGTCGGGTAAGGTCCATAGGAAAGTTTTCCACGATCTACCGAGTTATGCTTAAAAACACATGGCTGAACCGTAGGGACAATAAAAAAAAAGTCCCGGAACTCTCCTTTAACATTGAGCAACACAGTTCAAAAGAAAAGTATACTTGTCTTCTGAATTTTAATTTCCAAAGTTCAGTGATTTCTTTAACTTTTAAAGTTCCTGTGTAAATCAAGATTCAGTATCTTTTGTTTGCATATTCATTAAAGTCACCTTCATTTTAGAACTCAGCATACTGTGGTTGGCTTATTCTTTCAAGTTATATTAATTTCAGAGCTTCATCATGCAGTAGTTTTCTTGGATTTGAGGTTCCATTCCCTTTCTGGATTCCAAATATCTTAATTCTGTTTGTTAGCAAAGGTTTGATTCAATTTGGTATTTAATAATTATGGGTTTTGCTTATGGCTCATTTTCGCTTTATCTGTTTTCAATATTAATTTGTTTTGCTTCAATTGAATTACAGTGTCTGGAGACCTTCGAAAATGTGTTTCTTGATACACTCGACCACTCTGATACAAAGTATTCCCATCAGTTCAGTAATTGACAATCAAAGATCTGAGACTTTCGAAAATGTGCTCATTTGAAATACATGACCACTCTGATACAAAGTATTCCTGAAAAATAAAGTTCATGCACTCAAGCACCGGGTTTCTCAATAATCAGAAATTCAGTGGTCACTTTAACAGTTCTGGCTGCAGTGCAGATCACACAGCCTTCTGCTTTTAGAGTCAGCGCTCCAGCTCCTGCATCTCAGACACTGCTGTGTTGATCCTTCATCACAGGGGAACGAGCACTTCAAGCAAAAGGGAAAGTGACAGCCTTCCACGCTGCTCCCTTCACCTCGTTCAGCCTGCTCCAGGGAGTCCGAGCTCCCACGCCATGCTTCCATGGACCACCTCTTTCTGTTGTCCCCAGCATCTCAGCGTCCTGCTCCAATAAGGTTCTCTGCTGCTTGCACCGGCCTCCTTGCTTCTTCTCCTGTCACCCTTGATGCTCTCTTCACTGCTGGGCTGGTTTCCTTTTATACACCTGCAGCCCCTTGACAGGCTGCAGGTGTGGATGTCCAATCAGCCCTGCCTGACAACAATTAAAGAACATGTCTGACCTTCGCTGCTCGTAGCAGGCATCTTCCTCATCCCCATACCACAGTGATAAAGGAGCATAGTCTTCATTGCACTTAGTTGCCTCTTCTTCGTCCCAGTACTGTCAAGTGTCATTTGTGGAGAAATGAGGGGAACTGCCTTATAACAGCTCATGAAGGTTGGGGAAGGGTTGGATGTCAATAGGGACAGGGGAATACCATATCTCGCCCAAGGGCACCCCACTCCCAGTCCACACGGACCCTCCACCCAGGTGATATTCCCTTGCTTCTCTGCCCCAGGGGTCGGAATGCAATAGCAATGGCCTTTACCAGGCCACCTGCGCATAGGACACATGGGGGTTAGGAATGAGAATACCCTTTGGCTTCTCACAAGACACACCTCCCCCCTTCCTCAAAGTTTTCAACAAGACACAGAGCGTCTTAACGATCGGTTGCTATCTAGAGTGTGGCCGGAAGCCTGGCAGCACAAAAGGTTGTGCACAAAAGCACGCCATACTGTGCTCTCAGGCTTAGGGCCACACACTGTAGATGGCACCGGGACCGGGCAATCGTAGGCCCGGAGCCTGCCTCAGGTAAGTTGGGGAGGGTGTGAGAGCAGGTGGAGGGTTCGGAAGGTGCCACAGAGCAGTTAGTGGTTTGGGGGGGGGGGAGATCCGTCAGGGAGCATGAGAGGGCCGTGCACAAAAGGTCACATACCGGAATGCTGCCTGTTGTGCTGCAAGCCTGGTTGCAACCTTTTGCACGCTGCCTTCGGACATAGCTCTATCGACGATAGTGCCACACGACATTCCTCTCTTTCATCTGTGCAACAAGGAATTGTCCAATTCAGATATTAGCCCTTTAAGCAGAGGGCTTTCATTTGTACCCAGTCAGATTCCTTCTCACCAACAAATAGAAACCAAGGTCAGGCCAATTTTGCGAAAGATTCAACACTACGTGTTTTTGATGACACAACCAATGCTTAGCCTGATAATTGCACATACACACCCAAATCAACATTCATTCCCCTTAATACAGATATGCCTAAAGGAGTGACAGTATTTGAAGCGGCAATCATTAAAGGTCTTCAACTTCTTTCTAGTCCATGTTGAGTCATGCACAACCTACATCCTCAGATTCTGCATCTTTACAAAAACCAAAACATGATGATGCCACCATCATCAGGCCGGCAGACAAAGGTGGCGGCATTGTGGGATTGTGTTACTGACTACTTCACAATATGACCGGGAAGCCATCAAACTATTACAGGTCCAATACTGTTATCGGGCGATTGATACAGGCCCCTGCCGCTACAGAAAGGATGCAAAAATCAGCATTTCATGTTGGGGGTCAAATTAAATGATTCCCTAGGCACTAGCTGTGGAAGTTACAGCAATGGAATGTTCACACAGAATCAAAGATTGTTTACTTTGATGTTTCTTGCACATAACTTAATCTAGCAGATTGACCCTGACAGTGTCTTAATGACAATGATAGCGCTTACCTTACCTTGAACTTCATCTGTGTCTCACCCTCGAGCACGGACACCGAAGCACCTACCCCACTGCACTCTTCCCTGCTGCACTTGCACGTTCTGAACACTCACAAGGCATAGTAGGTTCCCTTCCCCCACTGTATTTTTTGTATTCATAACTTTTCTGCAATTACAATGTACATGTTCCCTCCCTGCTGCTCTGTGGGCACGTTGAAACCGAATTTACTTGCCTTATAAGTGCCTAACAAGCAAACAATAGATCAAACTAAACTACTTGTTATCACCAACCTCTATGGTGAATGTGTTTTCTACTGTTTTTTACTGTTTTATGGCATACTTCTCGAGATTGTTTACACATTACATTAGGCTTTTCATACTTCTCGAGATTGTTTACACATTAGATTAGGCTTTTCATACTTCTCGAGATTGTTTACACATTAGATTAGGCTTTTCATACTTCTCGAGATTGTTTACACATTAGATTAGGCTTTTCATACTTCTCGAGATTGTTTACACATTAGATTAGGCTGTGCATATAATGGGCGGATAGGTGCATATTGCTAAATGGAATGATATGCACGTGATATTTGTGATACCTAGGAATTTGTGACTTTTGGTAGAGAATGTATTATATTTTACCACACCACATGTTTTTATATTTATTGATCGTCAATAAACTTCACTGCATCTTTTTCTCTCTTTAAGTTCAGTCTTGTTTGTTCAATAGTATATTTACTTTCATGTTGATTCGAATGGATTGTATTATATTGATTCCTCCTTAAAGAGAGTTTGTTTATATCACTGGCATGTTCCCCTTCTCCACATGACATACAGGGACTCTTAAGATCTTGCTTATATAGAGGCTGGACTCAGGTATGATATGATATGATAGGTTTTTAATAACGCGCTTAATACCCAGAGGTTTCTGAGCACGGACCCGGGGATCGAACCCGTGTTGCTCCATCTCATCTTGCTTCCAAGGCGGGCACGTTGCCCCTGAGCTATCCTCCCGAAACGAACCACAATAAGCAATTACATGTTCTAAATGAATGCCCTGTAAGTAGGCTTGATAAATATTTGCTTGGCCAGGAGCCATTAGATCAGAGGGATTCACCTATGTTAGGAACACAACTTAGAACCTGCACAATTTGCATATGATTGTGGTGGGCTGATTGTCTGCCCACTGTACCACGGAAGCAGCGGGCGGAATAGGTGAGCAACCTGCCAACGGTAGCAAGGATTTCTGTGAGGCGGTCAGGAACATCAATATTTTGAAAAATCAGAAGGCCAGAGTGATCTGCATGCGCCAATTGGATATTTCGGTCGATCAGAGTGTGGTTCTATCCCACCTCCAAACTGGCAAGAATGTTCACATGACAAGTGGCCACATGTCATGCTTGACACCATGAGTCCGTCCTTTTCACATTACATAGTGGGATTTGTAGGTCCTCACTTAGAATTGGAGAAACAAAACTACTAGTCCAAGTGTGCAATGGGAGGATCCAGGACTGGCTCATGGTGTCATACATGACATGAGTTTAGTTGTCGCTATGGCTTTCACAACAGACAATTCACCTATGTCTGCATATGATCATTGGCAAGAGTGTGTCCAACAGTCACAGCTGCAGATACTTTAGATGAATAAAAACATTGGATTGTTTTTTTGGGAGTGACAATACATATTGATGTGCTGGCCTGGGCATAGCACGCTAACCACCAGGCTCGGACTGGCCTATAGGACAAAGTCCAAATGCATGCCCAACATGCTATTGCGGTACTATTTTTTTTCAAAATGGGTCCGTTTTATTGGTCAAAGTGGGGCACTTTCATTAGTTACTTCACTGTGCGGGCTGGTAGTTTTGAACAGTGTTATTGAACAATTGTAATTGGCAATTTATAACACACCTAATACCCAGAGGTTTCTAAGCACGGAATTGAACCTTTGTTGCTCCGGGTCTTCTTGTTTCCAAGGCAAGCGCATTGCCCCTGAGCTATTCTCCTGAGACAATGATCATTTAAAATACAGACATTGCAACACATTTGACCCACCTCCACCCCCGTCCACGTCCTCCCTCGGGTACTACTCAAACAGTCTGTCACAAAAAGATTGAATAACTATTTGCAAGCGTGGGCCTCTATTTCATGAGTTTCTTTATCAATATTATGCCCCACTCCGGCCGTGCTAACCACTTCAAGGCATCTTAAGCTGTACCTAGACACTGCGTAAGTATAATAGAGAGGAGAGTTGTTTAACCCCTACTATATCTGTAGCTGTGACATAATAAGTGTATTTGCATATTTGGTGGTTATGAGTGACTAATAGTTCTGAGTGTTGATGGCTCAGAGGGAACCAAGGGTATTCAACATTGTTCAATAATTTATGTCAATGCTCATAAAATTCCTTTTGAACTTTGGCTTTTTTCATTTCCTCATGAGGCTATACATTAAATCACTTTGTCATTTTATTTACCCTATTAATATAAAATAACAACACAATCCTATATATCGTATGTGATACATATGTACAGCGCCTTGGCTATGTGTACTATTGACATGCAAGAAAATGATCTATACATGGGGAGGATTGAGGAATTGAACGAAACATGGCCGGCTGACATCTTGCTTCCTCTCTTGTAGACCGCATTTCAGTTTTAAGTTTGATCTGCAGGTGCTCCGAGACTTCAACAATTTTGCTCCAAGACCTATTCATGCATCCATCTCTCTCCAAGCAGAGTATATCATAAGCAGGTGCGGTTCTATCTGTGGCTGGTTATTTTTTGGTTGGGGGTGTAACCATTTACCACAGTGAATATGCAGCAGCAACAAAGAGTAGCGAGATAGCCAGCATCAACCAGTGGAGGATCCTTAAGGGTGGGGGGAGGATCTTCCCCTTGAGAAGATATTTTAAACAATGGGTTAAAAATGGTGCATTTACAGCACATTTTGGTGTTGGGTAAAAAGCCACAAAGTTTACAAGTAGTTTTGTGGTGTAGTGCATGAATACATCCATTAGATGCAAATTCACCAACAGTGCACAGGAGCATTTTCCAACACATGTTCATGATGCATTTTCCCACAAGATATGCCAGTATTCTTACAGTTTAAAATACTGTTCATACCTGCTGTACCCCTACATTTCCCCTGGCTCTGCCAATGTATTACAGTATCCTGATGTAAAGACATACTCCTGTTGGGTTTCCTATAATCTCATTCCACTGTAAGAAAGCATGGCCATACTAGCTGCTCCAATTTAGGCCATATGGTCATGTAAGACAACTCAGGTTGACTTTGCCCATAATTCTAGTAAAAATGTCATGCCACAGAAAGAAAACATGACAATATTGGCTGCACCAATGTATGCCAGTGTGACCATATAAAACACTCACAATTTTGGCTTTGCCCATAATGCCATTAGAACATGCCATGCCAATGAGCAATGTCCATCCTTGCTGACCCATTGTTACCCCTCTGCTATCTTGTAAGAACACTCATAAAGTGTACTTTGCCCATAATTCCAGTAAAACATTAAATGCCACTGCAGGAAAATGTCCATTACTGGCTGATCAAATGTAGGCCAATCTTGTACCTAAGAACAGTAAACATGTTGGTTTTGTCAATGATGCCAGAAAAACATGACATGCCACTGTGGGAAAACACCCATGCTTGCTGGCGGAATGTACTCCTCCCCCCACTAAATAAGAACACTCATCAAGTTGGTTTGGCCACAATGCTAGTAAAACATGCCATGCCACTGTAAGGAAATGTCCATGCTGACTGCCCCAATGTAGTTCCCCCATCACCCTCTCCTACACATATGAAAACACATCAAGTTGGTTTTGCCCATAATGAAAGCAAAACAAGGCATGAAAATGTACCAACGGACCTCCATCAAAAGTAATCCCAGAGAAGAAAAGGTAATCCAAAAAGGAGCACACACCAAGCAAGAAGTAATGCAGGTGTATTGGACCCAAACAGCTGAGAGACACAGTTCAGACAGCCCCATGGAACATAAGTGAATGAAATGAGTTCCTGACAGCGCCCACTGTGGCTGGACATTTTAAATAAAAATTACAGAATTATCATACATTTAGGTTACATTTTTGGGGCAGGTCACAGGAGCTGATTGGTGGAGATTCGTCAGAACCCTAAAGAGATGTTTAACTTAGGTAAACCTTATTGGATAAAACTTTTCTTCGAACAAAATCACATTGACACCCGTCGTGATGTCACAAACCTTCCCACACCACCCCGGAATTACGTTATTGTTGCTGATCGGTCAAAAAACATTTAATTGTCATTGGTTGGCACTGTTCAATATACAAATGATACCCTGCTGTGCACTGATTGGACATAGCATCTTGAGATGACATGGGGCGAGACCTTCTCACTGAGTCTGATCAATGCATCCCAAGGAAACAGAAACCTCTCTCCACTGATTGATTTGCTGTCATGCCCCTCAAACTCCCCTCCCATTGCTCCAGCCCCCCAGCTCCCTTCTCACTCCTCGCTGCCAGGCGTGCTTCTGAAAACATATTAACACTATTTGATTCCTTTTTCCCTGCCAATTCTCCTCAGACACCCAGGTGCCTAGCTCAGTGCCCTCGAAAATATCTCATGGAGAGACTTCGATAGGACTGCGTTCTCCTGGGAAACATTACTGTGCGCTGTTTCTACTGAATATTCAAAAATGAACGTTGTTGTCTCAAACGCCTGCAGCCCTTTATTATGAGCTGTCTACAAAAATGTTTTCCTAACATGGGCCTACAAAACATGGCTTCTCGAATGTTCTCTAATGTTCACATATTGCTCAAAAGTGCCCTTCTCCTATACCCCATAAGGCACCTTACACCCCCGCCCCTATGCCCGCGCTAAACCAGCTACCCCATCACTAAGCAAGTTACACACCTTCCATTTCATTCCCCCATGGGACTTCTTGCGCTGTGCCAGCTCCTGTTACGCTCAGCTGGATCCCACAGGGGCGTCGATCTGAACTGGACAGCTGCGGTCTCCACCAATGTGATGTGTACTGCCGAGATGACGGACTGGACTGGCCCACCTAGCTTCATTTGCTTGGCCCGTAGGAATGTTCTTCTGCAAATGGAGAAAGGGAATTAACCACCCGTGGAGTTGAGCGTTAACCCCCTACGCCCACTCCCGCTGTTCTCCCCACTGATCACCTTTGATGTCCCCTCTTATAGTCTCACCTGATGGTTTGGAAAGATGAGCTCTCCATCCTGCATTGAGTGCAGGGGCGCGTAGATAACTAGTTGCTTCACTGGCTCGAAGGAATTGGTGAGTTCCAGAACAATATTGACTCTGAGATTCCCGGCAAGACGCCGTAAGTATGTAGTTCGTAAGAGTTCAAATGTCTGACTTTCACTCTTGTCCGATTCCTTGCAGGTTGCAGCTGGACCCTAGCGAAGAGTTCCTCGTGGCAACCGGTAAAATTCAGGTAAGGATTTGTATTATCCAACACAGTTCGATAAAATAATGTTAATATGTAACCTGTTGCTTTCTCCCTTATTCAGGCGCTGAGAGAAAGTATGAAGTCTCGGGAAATTATGCCTCCGGCGGTAAAATTAGGTAAGTCTATTATGGTGAGGAGGTTTCCACTTGTTTGTCCCTTTGTTTCACCTTGCTGTCCTTTTGTTTCCCCTTAGGGGCCGGGGTTCGGCGAGGATGCAGTGGAAGCTGCACCGACCCGTGAAGAGGAATAGTACCCCCGGTGGTAAAATCAGGTAAGTCTACGGGGGTAACTAATATTGCCTCTGTGTATTCCCTTGGCTCGCCTTGCTGTTCTTGTCTTCCCCTTAGGTGCCGGAGTGCGGAGGGAACATGCAGAAGGATGCGGTGGAATGTGAAGATGCTGCGAAGGCCGGTGAGTTCAGCACGGCGCTGCAGCAGGCGAGGTGACGCCCATAAAATAGCTTCTTTCTTCCAGCTCGAAGGCACGATCGATCGGGAATTCAGGTAAGGATCAAAGGTATTGCTCTTGTTCTAACCTTTTCTCCATCTTTCTCCCTTTTTCTAGGAGCTGCAGACTCGAGGCGGGCGTGGCAGAAGACTGGATGCAGACTTGCAGGCACAGTGAGCGTTACGCTTCTGGATGCAGAATAACGCGAAGCGGGTGCTGCTCTTCGGGCGTGGTTTAAATAGCCTCCAAAGTAGTCCTAGGTAAGTATTCCTCCCCAGCCCCACCCGAGTAAAAAATAGTCCCTAGGTAAAGTAGTCCCTTCCAAGCCTCTTTTGGCTTGGAGCTCTTGCAGCATGGTCTTCATCAGGTGAGTTTGCAGCATGGTCTGCATCAGGTAAGTTTTAATCTATGAGCTTGGCTCCTCTGGCGCCAGGACTGACTCTCCATATGAGCCTGGCGCCATAGGACTGCACCCAAATAGCCCCTAGCAGGGGTTGTTGGGCTTGTTTAGAATAACTTGATGCCTGCTTCCGGGGTTGCTGGATTTGGTCTGGGTCCCCGGGGGTAGGCATCATGACAGCACTCCCCCCCCAAGGCCCCTCCTAAAGTCGTTCCTCCCTGTGGTTTCGGTTTGTCTGGGAAATTTCGGTGGAATTTTTTCACCAATCGGGGTGCATGAACGTGGTCACTAGGTTCCCATGACCTTTCGTGTGGTCCATAACCTTTCCAGTCGATTAAATAAAAAAGTTTTGACTTTATCAACTTGGAGTCCAGGATATTCTTAACTTCAAATTCGGGTTCCCCGTCTACAAGGATGGGGTCTGGTGGCTTGGTTAGTCTTGTCCCTGGTTGCACTGGCTTCAAAAGTGACACATGAAAGACGGGGTGAATTTGCATATTAGCAGGTAAGTCCAACTTGACAGTCACCGGGTTGATAATGGCCTTAATAGAGTAAGGTCCCAAATATCTGGGGTTAAAGGTCCGTGTTCCCTTTAGAGGTATATGTTTTGTGGCTAACCATACTTGGTCCCCTATCTGGTATTGTGGAGTATCACTTCTATGCCGATCAGCATCTTTCTTGTATTTTTCTTTCGCCTTTTTTAAATGTGCAGTTGCTTCCTTAAAGGCTTGTGTAATCGTAGCGTGCAGATGGTCTACTGCGGGCATTTCTAAGTGTTGGGGTGAGTCAAGGTCTGAGGTTCGAGGATGGTGCCCATATAAGGTATAAAAGGGGCTTTGTCCAGTTCCAGAATGTACTGAATTATTGGATGCATATTCGGTGATCCAAAGAATGTCTTTCCAATTACTCTCAGTCTGATGTAACATACAACGCAGGTATTGTTCGAGAGTCTGGTTGGTCCTCTCCGTTTGACCATCGGTTTGGGGGTGGTGACTGGTCGATAACCTCACATCGATTTGCGCCAATTGACAACATTTTTTCCAAAAATGTGAAATGAATTGACTGCCCCGGTCATAAACCAATACGGACGGAAATCTGTGTAAGCGAACAATGTTTTCGAGGAACTCCTTGGCCAGGATTGAAGCTGAAGGTAATCCCTTTAAAGGAATAAAGTTGGCCATCTTGGAAAAAAGATCCACAATAACTAGAATGGTGTTAAATCCATTGCATGGGGGGTAGATCAGTAATAAAGTCTAATGATAAGGTGTGCCATGGTGTAGGCGGAATGTCTAAAGGTTGTAAGAGTCCAGCTGTTTTTTTCTTTTGACTTTTGTTTTGGGCGCAAATGCCACAAGACATCACAAATGATTTAATATCCTTTCGCCAGGTGGGCCACCAGAATTGTCTCTTAATCTTAGCTTCAATTTTTGCAATACCTGCGTGCCCCTCCATTAGGGTATCATGATAACGGGAAATGACTAGCTCTTGTAGTTCCTTATGTGACAGAAATAGTCGCCCTTGGTAATAAGGCAGGTCATTGGTGACAGAGTAGTCCGGGCCTTTCTTTACCCAGTCCTGCAGGGCTGTAGGATCAAAGAGTTGCTGGATCTTTACCTGAATGTCCTCTAGCGTCTGTAGAGTAGTCATGCCAAGAATCCTTTGTTCAGAAATTATAGGTACTGGTTCTGGGTTCACTTCTGCCTCTCCCATCCCTATTCGGGATAAGGCATCTGCTTTACCATTCTTACAACCTGGTCGATAGGTTATCACGAAATCGAACTCGGCAAAGAACAATGCCCATCGGAGTTGGCGTGACGATTGGGCCTTGGCTGTCTTTAAATACTGTAAGTTCCAGTGATCGGTGATCACAGTGATGGTATGCCTGGCACCGAGAAGATAGTGCCGCCAAGCCTTGAAGGCAGATTTAATGGCTAATAACTTGTCGGTAACCGCATAGTTTAACTCGGGTGCTGAGAACTTTCTGGACCAAAATGCTACTGGGTGAAGCTGGCCAGTTTCAGGGTCCTTTTGAGACAGGACAGCTCCCATGGCTAGACTGGATGCATCAGTTTCCACTATATATGGAAGTTCAGGGCGCGGGTGCTTTAATACAGGTGAAGACGTGAATTTCGCTTTCAGCTCTTGGAAGGCATTTTCAGCTTCTTTAGTCCACATAAAGCGTTGTTTGTTCGCAAGAGTGCTGTGATGGGATGTACAACATGTGAAAAATCCGGGATGAATCTGCGGTAGAAATTGGCAAAGCTGAGCATGCTTTCCACTCCTTTAACTGAACTTGGTGATGGCCACTTAAGGATTGCGTCCACCTTTCATGAGTTCATTCGGACTCCTCTTGGGGTCAGGATAAACCCAAGGAATTTAACTTCTGTGGCATGAAAAACGCATTTTTCCAGTTTTGCATATAGTTTGTGCTGGCGCAATTTCTCAAGGACTGCTCGGACGTGCTTCACATGGTCAGATTCTGAAGAGGAGTATACTAGAATATCATCGATATATACGACAACACAAACGTCAATGAGTTCACAAAGGACATCGTTCATGAAGTATTGGAAGGCTGCTGGTGCATTGCACAACCCGAAAGGCATCACCTGGTATTCGAATAACCCATACTTAGTGCGAAAAGCAGTCTTCCATTCGTCGCCCTCTATTACACGTACCAGATGGTATGCCCCCCGGAGATCTAACTTAGTGTATATGCAAGCGTCCTTCACTTGGTCTAGTAGTTCAGGGATCAGAGGCAATGGGTATCGGTACTTAACAGTTATCTGGTTCAATGCGCGGTAGTCTATGCACGTTCTGAGGTCACCTTCCTTTTTGGGCACGAAGAACAAAACTGAAGATGCAGGGGACTTGGATGGGCGAATTAAGCCATTAGCAAGGTACTGGTCTAAGTATTGTCGTAGGTGAAGGTTCTCAGGTTCCGTAAGGGCGTATATCATGCTACAAGGGGGTTGTGCACCGGGTAGGAGATTGATTTGACAATCGTACGATCTGTGAGAAGTTCCACAATATAGACACAATTGCATTTTCCGTCTCCTTTCTCTTTCCTTCTGGGTTAAGGGTCCTTTAAAAATAAAAACCCCTCCGATTTGCATGGGTTCTGAAGCATCTGCTCCTTTGGGGTTAGCGTGGGTTTTGTCCAACACCCGATTCTCAAACTTGGCTCGATCAGTCTTTCTGTTCTGAAGTCTGTGATCTAACTGGATCACTAAGTCTATATATTCAGCGGAGTCTTGAGGTGGGTTCACGACTTGAGCCAAGACATCCTTGAGTTCTCCTCGAAGCCCTCGATGAAATAACGTGATTCGTTTTACCTCAGGCCATCCAGTTTCCACTATCAACCTATTAAAGGTCGCGATGTAGGATAGAAGGTCCTGGTTACCCTGTCGTAGGGACAAAGGTTCGTTATCCAGGGCCTGTCCTTGGGAGTGCCGGGCAAATAGTCTTTCCATGCTCATTTGAAAGCCATGAAAATCCCGAAGAATTGGGTCATCCTGAGTAACTAGTGTAATTGACCAATCAGCTGCACTGGCGCTGAGATATGACAATACAAAGGCTACCTTGGCTTGATCGTTTGGGAAGGCTCCAGGTCTGCATAAAAAGTGCAAGTGGCATTGTTTCATAAACACGGCAAACCTTTTGGGATCTCAGGCAAAGCGTTTGGGCGGAGCTAATGGAATATTTCCTGGTAGGTTTATTTGCACAGGGTTACTCGATGACACAGGAGCTGGATTTCCGCCAGGACCTGGTAAGGGGTGCTTGTCCAGTGTGGCTTTGCAGTAGTTGCCTAGCAAGGTCATCAGTTTGCTCCTTTGACAAAATCAGTTCTCTCCTAAGGGCATTGGTTTCTTGACGGGCGGAATGCACTTCAGCCCTCAGTTCCCCTAGTAATTGGGCCAATTGGTCAGTTTCTGAGGTATCCATAACGCCCGGGTGGGAATTTGTGGGTAGGCTTTGCGTTCTGTTACGCTCACCTGGCTCCCACAGGGGCGTCGATCTGAACTGGACAGCTGCGGTCTCCACCAATGTGACGCGTAGTACCGAGATGACGGACTGGACTGGCCCACCTTGCTTTGTTTGCTTGGCCCGTAGGAATATTCTTCTGCAAATGGAGAAAGGGAATTAACCCCCCGTGGAGTTGAGCGTTAACCCCCCTCCACTCCCACTGTTCTCCCCACTGATCACCTTTGATGTCCCCTCTTACAGCCTCACCTGATGGTTTGGAAAGATGAGCTCTCCATCCTGCATTGAGCGCAGGGGCGCATTGATAACCAGTTGCTTCACTGGCTCGAAGGAATTGGTGAGTTCCAGAACAATATTGACTCTGAGATTCCCGGCAAGACGCCGTAAGTATGTAGTTCGTAAGAGTTCAAATGTCTGACTTTCACTCTTGTCCGATTCCTTGCAGGTTGCAACTTGACCCTAGCAAAGAGTTCCTCGTGGCAACCGTTAATATTCAGGTAAGGATTTGTATTATCCAACACAGTTCGATAAAATAATGTCAATATGTAACCTGTTGCTTTCTCCCTTATTCAGGCACTGAGAGAAAGTATGAAGTCTCGGGGAATTATGCCTCCGGCGGTAAAATCAGTTAAGTCTATTGTGGTGAGGAGGTTTCCCCTTGTTTGTCCCTTTGTTTCACCTTGCTGTCCTTTTGTTTCCCCTTAGGGACCGGGGTTCGGCGAGGATGCAGTGGAAGCTGCGCCGACCCATGAAGAGGAATAGTACCCCCAGTGGTAAAATCAGGTAAGTCTATGGGGGGTAACTAATATTGCCTCTGTGTATTCCCTTGGCTCACCTTGCTGTTCTTGTCTTCCCCTTAGGTGCTGGAGTGCGGCGGGAACATGCAGAAGAATGCGGTGGAATGTGAAGATGCTACGAAGGCCGGTGAGTTCAGTGCGGAGCTGCAGCAGGCGAGGCGACGCGCATAAAATAGCTTCTTTCTTCCAGCTCGAAGGCGCGATGGATCGGGAATTCAGGTAAGGATCAAAAGTATTGCTCTTGTTCTAACCTTTTCTCCTTCTTTCTCCCTTTTTCTAGGAGCTCCAGACTCGAGGCGGGCGTGGCAAAAGACTGGATGCAGACTTGCAGGCACAGTGAGCGTTACGCTGCTGGATGCAGAATAACGCGAAGCGTGTGCTGCTCTTCGGGCGTGGTTTAAATAGCCTCCAAAGTAGTCCCAGGTAAGTATTCCTCCCCAGCCCCACCCGAGTAAAAAATTGTCCCTAGGTAAAGTAGTCCCTTCCAAGCCTCTTTTGGCTTGGAGCTCTTGCAGCATGGTCTGCATCAGGTGAGTTTGCAGCATGGTCTGCATCAGGTAAGTTTTAATCTATGAGCCTGGCGCCTATGGCGCCAGGACTGACTCTCCATATGAGCCTGGCGCCATAGGCGCCAGGACTGCACCCAGATAGCCCCTAGCAGGGGTTGTTGGGCTTGCTCAGAATAACTTGATGCCTGCTTCCGGGGTTGCTGGACTTGGTCTGGGACCCCGGGGGTAGGCATCATGACAGCACTCCCCCGCAAGGCCCCTCCTAAAGTCGTTCTTGCCTGTGGTTTCGGTTTGTCTGGGAAATTTTGGTGGAATTTTTTTACCAATCGGGGTGCATGAACGTGGTCACTAGGTTCCCATGACCTTTCCTGTGGTCCGTAACCTTTCCAGTCGATTAAATAAAAAAGTTTTGACTTCATCAGCTTGGAGTCCAGGATATTCTTAACTTCAAATTCAGGTTCCCCGTCTACAAGGATGGGGTCTGGTGGCTTGGTTAGTCTTGTCCCTGGTTGCACTGGCTTCAAAAGTGACACATGAAAGACGGGGTGAATTCGCATATTAGCAGGTAAGTCCAACTTGACAGCCACCGGGTTGATAATGGCCTTAATAGAGTAAGGTCCCAAATATCTGGGGTTAAAGGTCCGTGTTCCCTTTAGAGTTATATGTTTTGTGGCTAACCATACTTGATCCCCTATCTGGTATTGTGGAGTATCACTTCTATGCCGATCAGCATCTTTCTTGTATTTTTCTTTCGCCTTTTTTAAATGTGCAGTTGCTTCCTTAAAGGCTTGTGTAATTGTAGCGTGCAGATGGTCCACTGCGGGCATTTCTAAGTGTTGGGGTGAGTCAAGGTCTGAGGTTCGAGGATGGTGCCCATATAAGGTATAAAAGGAGCTTTGTCCAGTTCCAGAATGTACTGAATTATTGTATGCATATTCGGCGATCCAAAGAATGTCTTTCCAATTACTCTCAGTCTGATGTAACATACAACGCAGGTATTGTTCGAGAGTCTGGTTGGTCCTCTCCGTTTGAACATCGGTTTGGTGGTGTTGACTGGTCGATAACCTCACATCGATTTGCGCCAATTGACAAAATTTTTTCCAAAAATTTGAAATGAATTGACTGCCCCGGTCAGAGACCAATACGGACGGAAATCCGTGTATGCGAACAATGTTTTCGAGGAACTCCTTGGTCAGGATTGAAGCTGAAGGTAATCCCTTTAAAGGAATAAAGTTGGCCATCTTGGAAAAAAGATCCACAATAACTAGAATGGTGTTAAATCCATTGCATGGGGGTAGATCAGTAATAAAGTCTAACGATAAGGTGTGCCATGGTGTAGGCGGAATGTCTAAAGGTCGTAAGAGTCCAGCTGTTTTTTTCTTTTGACTTTTGTTTTGGGTGCAAATGCCACAAGACATCACAAATGATTTAATATCCTTTCGCCAGGTGGGCCACCAGAATTGTCTCTTAATCTTAGCTTGAGTTTTTGCAATACCTGGGTGCCCCTCCATTAGGGTATCATGATAACGGGAAATGACTAGCTCTTGTAGTTCCTTATGTGGCAGAAATAGTCGCCCTTGGTAATAAGGCAGGTCATTGGTGACAGAGTAGTCTGGGCCTTTCTTTACCCAGTCCTGCAGGGCTGTAGGATCAAAGAGTTGCTGGATCTTTACCTGAATGTCCTCTAGTGTCTGTAGAGTAGTCATCCCAAGAATCCTTTGTTCGGAAATTATAGGTACTGGTTCTGGGTTTACTTCTGCCTCTCCCATCCCTATTCGGGATAAGGCGTCTGCTTTACCATTCTTACAACCTGGTCGATAGGTTATCACGAAATCGAACTCGGCAAAGAGCAATGCTCATCAGAGTTGGCGTGACGATTGGGCCTTGGCTGTCTTTAAGTACTGTAAGTTCTGGTGATCGGTGATTTCAGTAATGGTATGCCTGGCACCGAGAAGATAGTGACGCCAAGCCTTGAAGGCGGATTTAATGGCTAATAACTCCTTGTCGGTAACCGCATAGTTTAACTCGGGTGCCGAGAACTTTCTGGACCAAAATGCTACTGGGTGAAGCTGGCCAGTTTCAGGGTCCTTTTGAGACAGGACAGCTCCCATGGCTAGACTGGATGCATCAGTTTCCACTATGTATGGAAGTTCAGGGCGAGGGTGCTTTAATACAGGTGCAGACGTGAATTTCCCTTTCAGCTATTGGAAGGCATTTTCAGCTTCTTTAGTCCACATAAAGCGTTTATTTTTTCGCAAGAGTGCTGTGATGGGATGTACAACATGTGAAAAATCCGGGATGAATCTGCGGTAGAAATTGGCAAAGCCGAGCATGCTTTGTACTCCTTTAACTGAACTTGGTGATGGCCACTTAAGGATTGCGTCCACCTTTCGTGAGTCCATTCGGACTCCTCTTGGAGTCAGGATAAACCCAAGGAATTCAACTTCTGTGGCATGAAAAATGCATTTTTCCAGTTTTGCATATAGTTTGTGCTGGCGCAATTTCTCAAGGACTGCTCAGACGTGCTTCACATGGTCAGATTCTGAAGAGGAGTATACTAGAATATCACTGATATATACGACAACACAAACGTCAATGAGTTCACGAAGGACATCATTCATGAAGTATTGGAAGGCTGCTGGTGCATTGCACAACCCGAAAGGCATCACCTGGTATTCGAATAACCCATACTTAGTGCGAAAAGCAGTCTTCTATTTGTCGCCCTCTTTTACATGTACCATATGGTATGCCCCCCGGAGATCTAACTTAGTGTATATGCAAGCGTCCTTCACTTGGTCTAGTAGTTCAGGGATCAGAGGCAATGGGTATCGGTTCTTAACAGTTATCTGGTTCAATGTGCGGTAGTCTATGCACGTTCTGAGGTCACCTTCCTTTTTGGGCATGAAGAACAAAGCTGAAGATGCAGGGGACTTGGATGGGCGAATGAAGCCATTAGCAAGGTACTGGTCTAAGTATTGTCGTAGGTGAAGGTTCTCAGGTTCCGTAAGGGCGTAGATCCTGCTACAAGGGGGTTGTGCACCGGGTATGAGATCGATTTGACAATCGTACGATCTGTGAGTTGGTAAGGTGTTTGCCTGTTCTTTTTGGAAGACATCCTGGAATTCTTGGTATTCTGGAGGTAGTTGCACGACTTCTGTGGTACTGTGGCCAGGCCTGCGTTCAGATTTTTCTTTGGGTAACAGGTTTGTGCACAATCCGGGAAGGTTATTCTCTTCTCTCGCCAATCACTACAAGGATTATGTGTTTCCAACCAAGGTATCCCCAGTATTATTTGGAACTGTGGGGCTTTGATTAGATCAAACAAAATAGTCTCTCGATGCCCATACTGACCCAATAGTGTCATCTCTGCCGTGGAATGGGTTACAGGCCCAGAGGCAATTTCAGTTCCATCGACTGTGGTGATGACATCTGAGGTGGTTTTTCGGCAGAGAGGTAGATTCATCCTGGAAGCTAATTCGTAATCCACATAGTTTCCTATGGCCCCGCTATCAATGTATGCCCTTACTGCGTGCATACGCGATGGCTGCCTTGGATCTATGAGGACCATTGGTATGATGAAATGCGAAGTCTGAGTATCCTTCTTCAAGCTCGGCAAGCGGACCTCTACGCTTGTTGGGCGTGGTCGTTTTCCGAGTCTGACTCTATATGGCTTTCATCAGCAGCTCCTACCACCTTCTTGGGTGGTTTTAGAGGGCAATCCCATAGAAAATGACCAGAAGTTCCACAATATAGACACAATTGCATTTGCCGTCTCCTTTCTCTTTCCTTCTGGGTTAAGGGTCCTTTAACCCCTCCGATTTGCATGTGTTCTGAAGCATCTGCTCCTTTGGGGTTAGCGTGGGTTTTGACCAACACCCGATTCTCAAACTTGGCTCGATCAGCCTTTCTGTTCTGAAGTCTGTGATCTAACTGGATCACTAAGTCTATATATTCAGCGCATTCTTGAGGTGGGTTCACGACTTGAGCCAAGACATCCTTGAGTTCTCCTCGAAGCCCTTGATGAAATAACGTGATTCGTTTTACCTCAGGCCATCCAGTTTCCACTATCAACCTATTAAAGGTCGCGATGTAGGATAGAAGGTCCTGGTTACCCTGTTGTAGGGACAAAGGTTTGTTATCCAGGGCCTGTCCTTGGGAGTGCCGGGCAAATAGTCTTTCCATGCTCATTTGAAAGCCATGAAAATCCCGAAGAATTGGGTCATCCTGAGTAACTAGTGTAATTGACCAATCAGCTGCACTGCTGCTGAGATATGACAATACAAAGGCTACCTTGGCTTGATCGTTTGGGAAGGCTCCAGGTCTGCATAAAAAGTGCAAGCGGCATTGGTTCATAAACACGGCAAACCTTTTGGGATCTCAGGCAAAGCGTTCGGGCGGAGCTAATGGAATATTTCCTGGTAGGTTTATTTGCACAGGGTTACCCGATGACACAGGAGCTGGATTTCCCCCGGGACCTGGTAGGGGTGCTTGTCCAGTCTGGCTTTGCAGTAGTTGCCTAGCAAGGTCATCAGTTCGCTCCTTTGACAAAATCAATTCTCTCCTAAGGGCATTGGTTTCTTGACGGGCGGAATGCACTTCAGCCCTCAGTTCCCCTAGTAATTGGGCCAATTGGTCAGTTTCTGAGGTATCCATAACGCCCGGGTGGGAATTTGTGGGTAGGCTTCGCGTTCTGTTACGCTCACCTGGCTCCCACAGGGGCGTCGATCTGAACTGGACAGCTGCGGTCTCCACCAATGTGACACGTAGTGCCGAGGTGACGGACTGGACTGGCCCACCTAGCTTTGTTTGCTTGGCCCGTAGGAATATTCTTCTGCAAATGAAGAAAGGGAATTAGCCACCTGTGGAGTTGAGAGTTAACCCCCCCACTCCTGCTGTTCTCCCCACTGATTACCTTTGATGTCCCCTCTTATAGTCTCACCTGATGGTTTGGAAAGATGAGCTCTCCATCCTGCATTGAGCGCAGGGGCGCTAGAAAACCAGTTGCTTCACTGGCTCGAAGGAATTGGTGAGTTCCAGAACAATATTGACTCTGAGATTCCCGGCAAGACGCCGTAAGTATGTAGTTCGTAAGAGTTCAAATGTCTGATTTTCACTCTTGTCCGATTCCTTCAGGTTGCAGCTTGACCCTAGCGAAGAGTTCCTCGTGGCAACCAGTAATATTCAGGTAAGGATTTGTATTATCCAACATAGTTCGATAAAATAATGTCAATATGTAACCTGTTGCTTTCTCCCTTATTCAGGTGCTGAGAGAAAGTATGAAGTCTCAGGGAATTATGCCTCCGGCGGTAAAATCAGGTAACTCTTTTGTGGTGAGGAGGTTTCCCCTTGTTTGTCCCTTTGTTTCACCTTGCTGTCCTTTTGTTTCCCCTTAGGGGCCGGGGTTCGGCGAGGATGCAGTGGAAGCTGCGCCGACCCGTGAAGAGGAATAGGTAGAATCAGGTAAGTCTATGGGGGGTAACTAATATTGCCTCTGTGGATTCCCTTGGCTCACCTTGCTGTTCTTGTCTTCCCCTTAGGTGCCGGAGTGCGGCGGGAACATGCAGAAGGATGCGGTGGAATGTGAAGATGCTGCGAAGGCGGGTGAGTTCAGCGCGGCGCTGCAGCAGGTGAGGCGACACGCATAAAATAGCTTCTTTCTTCCAGCTCGAAGGCGCAGTGGATCGGGAATTCAGGTAAGGGTCAAAGGTATTGCTCTTGTTCTAACCTTTTCTCCATCTTTCTCCCTTTTTCTAGGAGCTCCAGACTCAAGGCGGGCGTGGCAGAAGACTGGATGCAGACTTGCAGGCACGGTGAGCGTTACGCTGCTGGATGCAGAATAACGCGAAGCGTGTGCTGCTCTTCGGGCGTGGTTTAAATAGCCTCCAAAGTAGTCCCAGGTAAGTATTCCTCCCCAGCCCCACCCGAGTAAAAAATAGTCCCTAGGTAAAGTAGTCCCTTCCAAGCCTCTTTTGGCTTGGAGCTTTTGCAGCATGGTTTGCATCAGGTGTGTTTGCAGCATGGTTTGCATCAGGTAAGTTTTAATCTATGAGCCTGGCGCCTATGGCGCCAGGACTGACTCTCCATGTGAGCCTGGCGCCATAGGCGCCAGGACTGCACCCAAATAGCCCCTAGAAGGGGTTGTTGGGCTTGCTTAGAATAACTTGATGCCTGCTTCCGGGGTTGCTGGACTTGGTCTGGGTCCCCGGGGGTAGGCATCATAACAGCTCCTGAGTCTTACCAACCTCTATCTATACTATCTGCGCCAAGCTTATTGACATCACCACTCCTGATGTCACTCGCCACATGACTCCTACATCACCACATTACTTGCGCAACTGATACGTGCGCCCCACTTCACATCACTGGTCTGGACCCTTATAACACCACTGTAAGAAAGCACCCGTACAGGCTATACTAATGCAGGTCAGTATTCCATGTAAGAACATGAATCATGTTGGCTTGCCCACAACATGCCATGCCTACGTAAGAAAACATCAATGCTGGTTTGCCAGATGTAATACCCCACCTCTCCTTCCCCAAAAACAAAACTCAAAAGGTTGGCTATGCCCATGATGTGAGTAAAGCATGCCGATATAAGATAATATTAATACTGGCTGCACTTATACATCAATCATGTAGACTGTAAGAAAAGGTCCAGGATGGCTGCCCCAAAGAAGTCACTCGCATATTCCCTGTAAGAATAATTATCAAGTTGGATTTGCCAAATTGCCAGTAAAACATACTGTATCCATATAGGAACTTGTCCATGCTGGGTGTCCCAAAGGGGACCCCCCCCCCCATTGCCATGCAAGAACACTCCTCAAGTTGGCTATTCCCACAATGCCAGTATAATATGCCATGCCACTGTAAGAAAAATGTCCATCATGGTTGCACTAATGTAGGCCAGTATTCTACCTAAGAACATTAATCATGTTGACTTTACCCTTAATGCCAATAAAACATGTCATGCTATTGTAAGAAAATGTCCATGCTAGCTCCCACCTTCACTCCTCAACCATGTAAGAAGTCTCATCAAGTTGACTTTGACCATAGTGCCAGTAAAATATACCTTGCCACTATAATAAAAAGTCCATACTGGCTGCTCCACAACCCCCTGCCTCGCTCCCCATCACACACACACACAACCACACATTCATACTAATCTACACATGCAGGCTTGCAACCAGACCATTTCCTTCTTTTTTGCATGCGCAACCCTATACATACAGAACATTCACACTGCACTCTCATTCACACACACGCACGTATTTACACCCACATCCAAAGTTCACACTCATTCAAATGCGCAAGTACACATACACAACCACTCAAATGAAATCATACATACATACATACTCACCTTTGCATGAACGCATAAACTACTTGCTCCAGTTATGGCTTTGCTGACGAGCAGCTCCTGAACACCACTCAGAATGGACCAGGAAGCATGGAGAGTCCATGCCTGGTTCCATACATGCACAGTGGAGCCAGTTAGAGCACCAGCCACGGCTGCCCCATGACAACTCAATGTTCTGGGAACCACACTGAGCACCACCGTTGTGCATTTGGCCCTGCAGTTCCCCGGCCTGCTTGACCAATGTGTCATACAAGGTTGGAGAAGCAAAATGCCACAGACTTGGATGGCCCGTTAGGCATTGCCAGCTGGGAAACTGCAAAATATTATGAGAAACAACGTTTCATGGTTTTGGGGGGCTCAGTGCCCGCTCTACAATCGTTGGCAGGACAGCGCCCTGTCTCCCAGTGTAGACAAGCCAACACTGGTTATATTTGAGAATATGAAAAGGAGTTTGCATATTTCATTTGCATTGCTCCAGACCCAAAAGGAGCCCTGCAAAATTTAGTATAAGCCAACACTACCCTCTACAGGGAAAAAGGGGATAACCTTTCATTTTTTTTTTTAAAGCATAGGAAAAGGAAGAACATCTTCCACATTTTAACTCATTTGCATACAAAAATACAGATTATCATGAGCCTGAAGAATGATCCACTGCTCCAGGTAAAGGACTTCACTTTCATTAATGTCAGATACTAACTCATTCATTCATCCATCCATTGATGCAGCTCTGCTCTCTGATTGATGCTAAGCAATAAACGCAGTGACCAGTGAGCCAATTTCAATTACCTGTACTTAGTAAAGTCAGACATTTTTACCTGAATGTTATGGTAAATGAAAAGGTTTGAGGGTCCAGCATCTCTCCAGCATTTCTCTCGATGGAGAAAGTATGAAGGGGATTTGAGGGTGAAAAAGAGGAGAGCAGTGGGTAGGATTTTACACAGATAATGTTTTGACAACTCACTGTCAACTGTGCCACAGACTATCAAATGTGTGAAGGGCATTTATCAATTAATAACACTTGCTAATGGAGTAGGAGCTTTTGAGAGTCCACTCAGTGGTGGAAATAAAGGTTTTTATCAGGGTTAATCTGGGACAAAAGTAAGGCCTGCCCGTCCAAAAGTGACTCACATTTGGGAACCCTAATTTGACATGTTTTGCAACAAACAGATCAGTAGTTGGAGGTGCAGTTTGGGAAAAGCTTGCAGCAAATGATGCATTTTAAAATATAATGACCCTGCAACACTGGCCAAATCTAATAGCAGCACTGCACTATCACACTGGCCCGTATTGACCCACACAATTGGGCTACTGTGGCATTTCGGGCATTTCGGTATTGCCCTTTGGGGTCAGACCGGGCATAGAAAGGATTTCTAAATATTCTTGTTCAATCTCTGCTGAATGACGGGTGCACCAGGAGCATGGTGGTACTGTCAAATCATACAATGAGAGCAGGGTGCATAAGGAGCATGGCGGTACTGTCAAATCATACAATGAGAGCAGGGTACATAAGGAGCATGGTGGTACTGTCAAATCATACAATGAGAGCAGGGTGCATAATGAGCATGGCGGTACTATCAAATCATGGAATGAGTGCAGGGTGCATAAGGAGCATGGTGGTACTGTCAAATCATACAATGAGAGCAGGGTGCATAAGGAGCATGGTGGTACTGTCAAATCATGGAATGAGAGCAGGGTGCATAAGGAGCATGGTGGTACTGTCAAATCATACAATGAGAGCAGGGTGCATAAGGAGCATGGCGGTACTGTCAAATCATAGAATGAGTGCAGGGTGCATAAGGAGCATGGTGGTACTGTCAAATCATACAATGAGAGCAGGGTGCATAAGGAGCATGGCGGTACTGTCAAATCATGGAATGAGTGCAGGGTGCACCAGGAGCATGGCGGTACTGTCAAATCTTAAAAGGTATGCAGGGTACACCAGGAGCATGGCGGTACTGTCAAATCATAGAATGAGTGCAGGGTACACCAGGAGCATGGCGGTACTGTGAAATCATAGAATGAGTGCAGGGTGCATAAGGAGCATGGTGGTACTGTCAAATCATACAATGAGAGCAGGGTGCATAAGGAGCATGGTGGTACTGTCAAATCATACAATGAGAGCAGGGTGCATAAGCATAAGGAGCATGGCGGTTCTGTCAAATCTTAGTAGGTGTGCAGGGTACACCAGGAGCATGGCGGTACTGTCAAATCATAGAATGAGTTCAGGGTGCATAAGGAGCATGGTGGTACTGTCAAATCATAGAATGAGTGCAGGGTACACCAGGAGCATGGCTGTACTGTCAAATCATAGAATGAGTGCAGGGTACACCAGGAGCATGGCGGTACTGTCAAATCATAGAATGAGTGCAGGGTACACCAGGAGCATGGCGGTACTGTCAAATCATAGAATGAGTGCAGGGTGCACCAGGAGCATGGCGGTACTGTCAAATCATAGAATGAGTGCAGGGTGCACCAGGAGCATGGCGGTACTGTCAAATCATAGAAGGAGTTCAGGGTGCATAAGGAGCATGGTGGTACTGTCAAATCATAGAATGAGTGCAGGGTGCATAAGGAGCATGGCGGTACTGACAAATCATAGAATGAGTGCAGGGTACACCAGGAGCATGGCGGTACTGTCAAATCATAGAATGAGTGCACGGTGCATAAGGAGCATGGCGGTACTGTCAAATCATGGAATGAGTGCAGGGTGCAACAGGAGCATGGCGGTACTGTCAAATCATAGAATGAGTGCAGGGTGCATAAGGAGCATGGCGGTACTGTCAAATCATAGAATGAGTGCAGGGTACACCAGGAGCATGGCGGTACTGTCAAATCATAGAATGAGTGCAGGGTACACCAGGAGCATGGTGGTACTGTCAAATCATAGAATGAGTGCAGGGTGCACCAGGAGCATGGCGGTACTGTCAAATCATAGAATGAGTGCAGGGTGCACCAGGAGCATGGCGGTACTGTCAAATCATAGAATAAGTGCAGGGTGCAACAGGAGCATGGCGGTACTGTCAAATCATGGAATGAGTGCAGGGTGCGCCAGGAGCATGGCGGTACTGTCCAATCAGACAATGAGAGCAGGGTGCATAAGGAGCATGGCGGTACTGTCAAATCATGGAATGAGTGCAGGGTGCACCAGGAGCATGGCGGTACTGTCAAATCAGACAATGAGAGCAGGGTGCATAAGGAGCATGGCGGTACTGTCAAATCTTAGAAGGTGTGCAGGGTACACCAGGAGCATGGCGGTACTGTCAAATCATAGAATGAGTTCAGGGTGCATAAGGAGCATTGTGGTACTGTCAAATCATAGAATGAGTGCAGGGTACACCAGGAGCATGGCGATACTGTCAAATCATAGAATGAGTGCAGGGTACACCAGGAGCATGGCGGTACTGTCAAATCATAGAATGAGTGCAGGGTACACCAGGAGCATGGCAGTACTGTCAAATCATAGAATGAGTGCAGGGTACACCAGGAGCATGGCGGTACTGTCAAATCATAGAATGAGTGCAGGGTACACCAGGAGCATGGCGGTACTGTCAAATCATAGAATAAGTTCAGGGTGCAGCTCATGGTGGTACTTTCAAATCATAGAATGAGTGCAGGGTACACCAGGAGCATGGCAGTACTGTCAAATCATAGAATGAGTGCAGGGTACACCAGGAGCATGGCGGTACTGTCAAATCATAGAAGGAGTGCTGGGTACACCAGGAGCATGGCAGTACAGTCAAATCAGACAATGAGAGCAGGGTGCATAAGGAGCATGGCGGTACTGTCAAAGCATGGAATGAGTGCAGGGTGTAACAGGAGCATGGCGGTACTGTCAAATCTTAGAAGGTGTGCAGGGTACACCAGGAGCATGGCGGTACTGTCAAATCATAGAATGAGTTCAGGGTGCATAAGGAGCATTGTGGTACTGTCAAATCATAGAATGAGTGCAGGGTACACCAGGAGCATGGCGGTACTGTCAAATCATAGAATGAGTGCAGGGTACACCAGGAGCATGGCGGTACTGTCAAATCATAGAATGAGTGCAGGGTACACCAGGAGCATGGCAGTACTGTCAAATCATAGAATGAGTGCAGGGTACACCAGGAGCATGGCGGTACTGTCAAATCATAGAATGAGTGCAGGGTACACCAGGAGCATGGCGGTACTGTCAAATCATAGAATAAGTTCAGGGTGCAGAGCATGGTGGTACTTTCAAATCATAGAATGAGTGCAGGGTACACCAGGAGCATGGCAGTACTGTCAAATCATAGAATGAGTGCAGGGTACACCAGGAGCATGGCGGTACTGTCAAATCATAGAAGGAGTGCTGGGTACACCAGGAGCATGGCAGTACAGTCAAATCAGACAATGAGAGCAGGGTGCATAAGGAGCATGGCGGTACTGTCAAAGCATGGAATGAGTGCAGGGTGTAACAGGAGCATGGCGGTACTGTCAAATCATAGAATGAGTGCAGGGTGCATAAGGAGCATGGTGGTACTGTCAAATCATAGAACGAGTGCAGGGTACACCAGGAGCATGGCGGTACTGTCAAATCATAGAATGAGTGCAGGGTACTCCAGGAGCATGGCGGTACTGTCAAATCATAGAATGAGTGCAGGGTACACCAGGAGCATGGCGGTACTGTCAAATCATAGAATGAGTGCAGGGTACACCAGGAGCATGGCGGTACTGTCAAATCATAGAATGAGTTCAGGGTGCATTAGGAGCATGACGGTACTGTCAAATCATGGAATGAGTGCAGGGTGCAACAGGAGCATGGCGGTACTGTCAAATCTTAGAAGGTGTGCAGGGTGCATAAGGAGCATGGCGGTACTGTCAAATCTTAGAAGGTGTGCACACTCCTATGTGAAATAATCACATCCCACACATGCAGGCATGCACACCAGCAAGTGCAGGATTGGACTACATTCAAGCAAGCAAGAACCTAGAAGAGCATGGGTGTAGGCCGATGATTGGCGCTGCTTGTTGACAGCGTCACATTCATTCTTCCACTCCACCCTCTATGGCTAAAGTAATGGATGATTGTGATTGCAGTGAAAATAGAAGGCCCCAGAGAGGCACAGAGAAACATTTTGCTGATCTGTATTCACGGCCATGCCTTTTTGAATCTAATACCGCATAAAGGAAATGTTTGTTATCTCTGTCTGGCCTATATTTTAATCAGAAAGGGTTTCACGTCATAATACCAGCTCGAGCCTGCTATTCCCATGATTAGAATAATTTGTATATTTTAAAATTCCCCATCATGCTGCATTCCCCCTGCTTCTAAACACTGGAATAACAGGTGTTATTGCTGCTCAATTTATTGGTACTTACTTTATTGACCACAGAGGAATGTAGGGCTGGCCCAGCCCAGCTATGTGAACTTGCAGAGGGAAGGCTGGCCCAATGTCAGAGGTGAGCGCTTAACTCCTGCGCCATCTACCCAGCTGAAGACCGCCAACTCCAGAGGCGGCCAAGTGTGTTTGCAAATCAATGGAGATCTGATCATAATTATCAGCTTCCTTGAGGACAGGGGCGTCGCTAGGGGGGGATAGAGGGGCTATAGGCCCGGATCCTTTGCTTGTATCCCCGGATGAAGATCACGGGGCTACAAGGAAATGCTAGCCCCAAGCCCGAATACAAACATTTTTGCTGCCACCTGGCCTGCAGTGCTGGAAAGGCAGCTGGGCAGCACTGTGCACACAGGTAGATGCAGCATGCATGCAGGCCAGGAGGCAGCGCAGCAACGTTTGTTCGTGATTTGAATAAAAAATGTGAGTGACATGATTCGAACATAGCTGCCTCCTGGCCTGCTACTCGTGCTGCTACCTCATGATGACAGTCCGCGCTTGCACAGCATGGAGCCGAGCCACTGCCCAGGCGCAAACACATGTGCCCCGGGTCTTTCCCTGCATGCGCACTTGCGCAGATCAAGCCAGTAGGAGGTCACGCCAAGCCCCGTGCCTGCAGACACTGAACGCGAGCTGCCACGAGTGTTGGGGGGCTTCATCTGCGCCCCCGATGCGGTCCCGCAAGCCCCGAAACAGACAGCACACGGAGACACGGTGTTGTTCGTTCGGGCTTCCCGGTCGCTCTGCCGCGGCCGGGAACGCCCCCTTTATTTAAACACCACGCGGCGGCGTGATGCGTCACGCTGCCGCGTTCGCCCGTCATCGGGCAACGCCACACTCCTCCTTTTCCGGGAGGATCAACAAACATTGCAACACTTTCAACTTTATTAACTCAAAACTCACACTTATGAAAACTTCACTGCACACCCAGACTAGTAGACCCCTTTAATGACAGCCGCCCCCATTAGGATCCCCCGACTCAGGGGCTATCTGTCCAACAACATATTCACTGAGGTAGGCGGGCTTCCCGCGCCCAGATCGCTGGGGGTACCTCCGGCCTACCTCTGGCACTTGATGTCCTTCGGCTCCTTCACCTCGGATGGGAGACTCCGGCACCTCGTCCGGGAAGCTGTCATTGAACGAGGTGTAGGGAGGATCAGGTTCAGGGGGGGTCTCAGTTCGCGAATCACCCAACTTCTTAAAGAAACTAACGTTCCGTGTGACGGCCGACCTGCCGTCCGAGGCCGTGACCATAGAACCTTTCACCGCCACCACGTCCAGTGGTTCGGGTTCGTAGGGTAGTGAGAGTTTGCCCTGGGGACGTCTATTCCGGACTAGAACCTCATCCCCTGGTTCGAGACTCTGTGGTTGAAGGCCCCGTCGTAGATTTTCCTGCTCAATCCGAAGCCGTCGTTCACTCTCAACTCGATTATCATCAATGACTCCTGGTTCCCTGTCCCCCACTTCCGGCAGCAGTCCCCGGGGGCATCTCTGGAACAACACCTCCGCCGGGGCCACTCCAGTAGCGGCATGGGGAGTGGTGCGGTACACACGGAGAAACTGGTATAGGGCCCGTTGTAATGATTGGCCCTGTCCCTGAGCAATCCGGAATGTTTTGTTCAAGGTCCGCATGAGTCTCTCGGCATCCCCATTCGCCCGGGGCCACAGGGGGGACACCTTTCTGTGATGTACTCCACAGCTCTCCATCAGCTCAGAGAATCTCTCACTTTGAAACGGTGAACCATTGTCGGAGCAGAGTGTGTGTGGGAAGCCGTGGGCCGCAAAGATTTTTTCAACAGCGATCACCACATGTTCGAATGCTACGGACTCCACGAACTCAACCTCTGGATATCTGGAGTATTCATCTATGATCGCCAGGAAATGGGTCCCCACTGACGTCGAGCCAAAGTCCGCATGGACGATCTCCCATGGCCTCGTGCCCCGGGGCATGGCCTCAATGGCAGTCTCCCGTTGGAGAGGGGATGCCGCTTGACACCACACACATGCTGCCACGAACTCGTCGACCTTTCTCTCGAGCTCGGGAAACCAAACCTTCAAGCGGAGTCGCGCCTTGGTCTTGGCGGCCCCTTGATGTCCATGGTGTGCGAGACTGATTACCTCACGGACCTTTGACAGTGGAACGACAATGCGGTCCCCCCGGAGCAGCAGCCCTGAGTTAGAGAAGGATAATTCTTCCTTGACCTTCCACAATTGTTCCAGGGATGCTCTCGCTCCTGGCGTGCGTCCGGCCACTGCCTCCAGAACGGACTTCCAGGACCCACTGTGCATTGATTGTTTCAGAATTTGAAAACACTCATCTCCTGCTGCGGCGACTTCCAGTTCTTCTATGGACATCGCGTTAGGTGTTGCCGCCTCCACGACCATGCGTATATGACTGTCAGCTTCCTCTTCACAGGCCTCGCACCCCTCTCCCCCACTCGCTCCAGGATGGCGGGATAGATAGTCCGCCGCATTGTTGGCTCCTGGTCTGTAAACAAGGGTTACGGAGTATTCCAGTAGGGCGAGCATCCATCTCTCGATCCTTGCCGGGGGTTTAGATGAGGACCCTGCCAGTATTGGGATCAGTGGTTTGTGGTCTGTTACCACCGTCACGGGGCGCCCCAGCACGTAGAGCCGAAAGTGGCGGCAGCCCCATAACACCGCTAGGTCCTCCCGCTCAATTTGGGAGTATCTCTGCTCCGTGTCCGTGAGAGCCTTGCTGGCGTACGCCACAGGTTTAATGGTCCCAGTGATGTCAATTTGGGTCAACACAGCGCCCAGCCCGAAAGGGCTCGCGTCGACCACAATTTCCGACTCCAGCGCTGGGTCGAAGAACGCCATAGTGTCCTCCATGGTGAGAGCGCCTTTGATGTCTTCGAAGGCAGCTTGTTCCAGTGGGCCCCAGTGCCACAGCGTGTCCTTCTTGGTGAGCGCCCGGAGGGGTTCCGATCTTGAGGCCAGACTTTGGATGAACCGCCCACAGTATGTGACCATACCTAGGAAGCTCCTCACCTCCGTGACTGACTCAGGTGCCTTCGCCGCCTTAATGTCTTGGACTTTCTTTGGATATGCGACACCCCACCCTCCTTAAATATGAAACCAAAGAACTCGATAGACGAGCGCAGGAACTCACATTTCTCCCTGTGAAGGGTGAGGCCCAGCGACAGGAGGCGTTCCAGGGTCTTGCCCAGTCTCTGCATGTGGTCCGCTTCGGTCTTGGCAAACACCAGAATATCATCGCTTATATTTAGGACGCCTTCCAGATCTGCCAGTGCGCCCCTGATGATATTCTGGAATACCTCGGCGGCCGACGACACCCCAAAGCTCAGCCGCTTGTACCGGTACAATCCCCGATGAGTAGTGAAGGTCGTAATGTACCGGGACTCAGGGTGGAGTACGACTTGATGATAGCCCGCTCGGAGGTCCAGCTTGGAGAACACACGAGCCCCTTGGACCTCCGCAATGATGTCATCGATCGTCGGTGTGAGGTGCCGCTCCCTCCGGATGGCTTTATTGGGGAGCCTCATGTCGACGCAAATGCGCACTGAGTCAGGTTGCTTGGGCTTTCTGGCAACCACGATCGGGGACACCCAAGGTGTCGGGCCCTCCACTTTCTCGATGATGTCGAGTTGTACCAGATTGTCTAGCTCTTTGTCAACAAGTTCTCTGAGGTGGAAGGGCACTCTGCGGTGTTTCAGCGCAACCGGTTGCACGGACTCATCAATATGCAATCGGATCGGTTCTCCAGCCATCTTGCCGATCCCCTTGAAGAGTTTAGCATAGCGGTCTAGGAGGTCGTTGATGTCCTCTCGGTGCACGGCGTACGCAAATTTTACGATCCCCAACGCCTCCGCAGCCGCACAACTGAGCAAGGTGTTGCTACTGATTGGTGTTACGTAGAATCTAGCCTTGATGTGCGACCCATCATGTTCCACCTTCGCTATAAATGCCCCGTCCAGTGGTATAGGATCTTGACCACCGAACGCAAATATGCGGGCCCTCGGCGTTACCAACCCTGGGGGGGGCCTGAGAGAGTCATAATGTTCCCTGCCCATCACATTGACCGATGCACCTGTGTCCACCAGGACTGGGATTGGGGCGTTGTTGATCTCTACGATACACCGTGGCTGCCTTCTGCTCTTTCCTTTGAGTATCTCCACACTCGAGATGATAAATATGTTTTCCTCGTCCTCTTCATCAGCCACCTCCGCCTGAGGATCACCCTCACCCTGTTCCACCTGGGCTACGCTGGGCTGCTGGTATTGGCGAGGGGCCCATATCCGAGCCTGACCTCTCGGCACCATCACTGGCAGGGCGGCCCGGCACACCCTCGAGAAGTGATCTGCCAGTCCACACCTCCCGCAAACCTTTCCGGCCGCCGGGCACTCCGCGGTATGAGGGAGGTCGTAGCCACACTTTTGGCATGACTCACCGGCTCTCCCTGCCCTGTCTCGGGGCCCTCCGCCTGGACGCCTCACTCCTCGGCCACCTCGCCATACGACACACACCTCCTCTGACCTCACTGATCGAGATCCAGATTCCATCTTGACAGCCCTGGCTTCCGCTACCTCATGGCACCGGCCTAGCTCCAGTATGCGCGGTAGCGTGATACCGGGCTCCCTGAGGACTTGTCTCCTGAGTTTCCCGGACGAACATGCTTGAATGAGCATGGTGCGTATCATGTCGTCCGCATCACCCCATGCACATCCCAGAGAGAGACGGCGTAGGCGACCATAGAAAGTGTCCAGCGTCTCTTCCTCCTTGTGTTTGGCCGAGAGCATGACAAACCTCTCATAGTCCGCGTTGGCGAGGGGGATAAAATGATTCAGGAGTGCCGCTTTGGCCGCATCGTACGTGTTATTGGTAGGCGTCGTGGACTCAAAAATGTCTTGGACTGCCGACCCAGCCGAGTACAGCATAGTGGCGATTCGACCGTCGTCGTCCGTTACGTGTGCCGCCCTGAAGTACATATCCAGGCGACTCACCCATCTCCTCCATCGAGGCCCCATGCTTGAGGGTGGACCTGATGCATCAAACTCCGGAATGGGCTGCAGAGCTGCATGTGCGATGGGCACTGGGAGTTGAGCCATGATGGGGGGTGCAGGTTGACCTAGCGGCAGACCTGGGGTTGCAGCAGCCGGCTGTTGGTAGGTCGGCGGGTCAGTTACCTGGCTACGATCCCGGGGCTGCGACGTTGATGAGGAGTCGCTGTCAGCACCATCAGAACCGTCCATGGACTTGAGCGCACAGGCACCCCCGGCCACAGCGTTGGGGGCCGCAACTCAGACCCACGACCCCTCCGGGGCTCGTATAGCAGCTCCACTTCGGTCATCCGAGCATACCACCAGCCACCATGGGGCAGTGCCGGCAAGACTCAGTGCCGGCAAGACTCAGCACTTCAGGTGTACCTGATGATGAAGGAGACGAAGAGAAGTACACAGCACACTGATGATGAAGGTGATGAAGAAATTGTCATGCAGCCACTGTGTGGTGTCCCTTCCAACTTAGAAAGTTCCAAAAATTAAGCCTGGAGCATTGGATTGGTATCAGGCAAACCCAGTCATGGCAATCCTTCTCCGAGCTTCCACACGACGTATGAGTCCCAGAAAAACTCAAAAATCCATAATACTGGTATGGGCGTGCAGATTGAGCTGTCCGCTCCTGATGTGTCCAAAAATTGGGCTCATAAAGTGATTCCGCTCCGAACCGGAGCCTGGGAAAGATTTATGGCCTTCAAACAAAATGGCCGCCGGCCGCGTGTGCGTCCTCGCGACCCGGCCTTGATCGGAGCGAATCTTCGATCCGCTCCCACGAGAAAAATTGTGGCAAAATTATTCACCGCCGGGCCCGGGTCTCCTCTACACCTCGTCGCCACTGTTGGGGGGCTTCATCTGCGCCCCCGATGCGGTCCCGCAAGCCCCGAAACAGACAGCACACGGAGACACGGTGTTGTTCGTTCGGGCTTCCCGGTCGCTCTGCCGCGGCCGGGAACGCCCCCTTTATTTAAACACCACGCGGCGGCGTGATGCGTCACGCCGCCGCGTTCGCCCGTCATCGGGCAACGCCACAACGAGCAACAAGTCCGACGATGCCAGTCGCCCCCATCTACTCCTGTGTGATCCCACAGCCGCGTCACCACACCCCCACCCCTGTGAAACTGCAGTGCCGGCCGACTCCGGGACCGAGCCCCATGCCGGCAGCGGCATATGCACCGGCGCAGCTAAGGTAGGTGTCGGTATTGGTAATAGCCGCGGCCTACGACATGACTCGCATGATTGCTTTCAGTGAATATAAATCTGCAATCTGGACGGATTCAAGTTTCTTACATGCTTGCGACATTTAACTGGTTCTGACCAATTGCTTCCTTTTTAATTGATCATGTGTTTGTTATAACAGCATAGTGCACCCATAGGCTACAACTATGTAAAAAGTTGTGAAAGCATTTTCTTAGGTACATAACTGCTTTGCCCTATATTCCATAAACTGGTGGGGAAAAGCCGTTCGATGTATACACGTGCATGCACACTGTTTGGTGTTTTTGGCGCGTTCCGTGTGCCCCTGCGCCATACGGATGCCACTTGCATCCTGCTCCCAAGCAAAATAGTCCTTTGATTAGACGTTTCTGAAAATTGCTTTAGAATTCATGTAAATAACTGACTACAGGCTAACAGCGATTTTGCTCCTCTTGCGTCATTATTAGCACACAAATCACCTGTCTACATCTGCAGAAACCCTTCACTTCGGCAGAAACCCACTAACATCAAATTGCAAGAACCCTCTTAGAAAACTTTGATGTGGAAAACTGGCGAGCGTGCATGCTTGGGGCGCGCACAGAGCCCGCCCAGCATGCACCTGCATTATGCAAGACCAGCTCGGCACGAGCGTTCGTTGTGCAGCCCTGCACAGCCAGCATACGAGCTGTGCAGAACTGGTCCAGCAACCACGTGCATTATTCAGGCGGGGCACGGCACGTGTCCTGCAGGTCACTGATGAATTAGATTGTATTTCCGAATTAACATATCACATCTATAAACTGGACAGACTGCATTTGTTGAGTCAGCTTTACACAGTATTAGCCCTATACATATATGTACCAAAAAAAGGCCAAACCCTTATTACAGTGGTTTTCGTTCCTATGCAGAGGGCACAGACTCCTCAAGTGGCAGGGTAAAGACTGACTGCATGTGGTGGGTAGGGCCACAACAATTTAAAGGGAAAGTACAAGAAAATGTAGGAATGTGCTCACGATAACATGGTCCAGACGCAGGGGCGGGGACCTAATGTTTCTGGCTCCACGTTCAACAATGTAGCCACTTCTAGACCAACTTCTGGTTAATTACCTGCTTTCAAAAGCTCCTTTCACCATCTGCGGGAATGTTGGCTGAATCTGTGGGGGATGGGAGTTATGCATTATGCCACAAATCAGTCGGGTCTCACGTTTTGGTGTTTTACCAAGAGATGAAAGGGGCCATCTGTGGCGCATACTAGCCAAGAGAGTTGATGTAGAAGACCCGGCCTGGGCTCTGATATCACAAAGACGCCAGATTAGGTTCGGCCGCCGCCGCCGCCTCCTCCCCCCAACCCCCTTCACACTTTCTCAGACTGCGTGTTGCCAATGCCAGGATTGGGATATAAACCCCAGTGATCTCAGTGTCCCATGTAACGCACAAAGCTTAAATACCCTGTGATCGCCCGTCCAGAGGTGGCCAAGGGAGGTCCCTGCTTGCTGTGACTCACTGGGGGCTCTGTGCGGGGGCTGAAGTGGAGCATTCAATGCCTCTCAATCTCTGCCCAGTCTCAGGAGACTTTTAGTTGTTTAATCGTCTGCCGTTTTCTTTACAGTGTAGTGCTTGGTGCTTCGCAATTGGTAAATCAGTGTTTCGGGAATGAATGTACACTGCCTGGCATGCATGCATGAAAGGGGCTGCTAACATGTGAGGACAGTGACGCGACACCATTGGGCAGATCAGGTTCTAGCCCCCCTGCTCTCCTCTACCGTTGGCTTATGTTGACTCGGGCAGAACAGGACATAGGGGGTCATTACGCCCCTGGCGTTAAGGGTTTAACAGCGCCGTAAAAGGTGTCAGCGCCTGATTACAAGGTCCCTTTGCGGGACCCGACCTTAAGGGCTGGTTTTACCAGCCGTTAAAGTAGGGTGCCGCAAAGGGACCTCGGTGCTAATTACGGTACCGCAATTTGCGGTACCGTACTTAGCGCCTTCCCCAGTCCCATTGAGCCAACCTTGGAATGGGGCGGTATTTCCCCATTCCACCATGGTGGACACGTTACAACACCAGCACCAACTATGGTGCTAATAGCACCATGGTTTAGCGCCAGGGTTCTAATGAGGGCCATAGAGTGTAAATGGTGCCTGTGCTTCACGGTTATCAAAAGCCCTGCAATTACTACGTCACTGTAACACTTGCATTCATATCATATGCATACATTTTAAGGCAATTGAAATCGTGATGTGTGGTTAGTGCTTGCATGCCAGGGGAGTGATTGGAAGGGTAGGTAGGTGGGACAGCTCATTCTCACAGCAGTCTTTAAGTTTGTGGCTTCAAATATGAAGGGGAGAGTTAACTGCTTGTAACATTGGGGCTGCACTAGACCTGTCTCATTAGAATGTGTAAAGAAGTTAGATGCGTCCAAACAAGTACGTTTGCCCCTCCCTCACAGCTCTGAAGTTCCCCCGACACCCCCAAAATTTTAGCTTAGGGTCACCCCTGTGTAAGAGCATGTGCTTACAGCATTCGCCTTCTGGCTTCTGAACGCCTTCGCCACCAAACGTATCGAGGCCAAAACGACTGCCTATCCACAGTTCTAAACATATGCAAAAGCATACATCGCGCTCTCTGGCCGGCCACCATGGAAAGCATGCAGGCGTTGTGTGCTGCTATCCAGAATCTGGAGGCTGCAACCCAACTCAAAATATCTAGACAGTTTGTCTACCGTGCGTTCACATGACGTCCTTACAAAGAGCACCCAAAAAGTTAGTGTAACATCACCTAAGCGCGGGCTCAAAAGAATGCCTCCACAGTAATATCGCTCTTTCTGACTATGAGCTCAAAAACAGAGAATAGTAGTATTTTGCATACACTCAATCTCCCCTACCCTACGGCCAACACAGCTACAAGGAGTTGTGTTTACCCGATTACACACCACAACAACCGACGAAACAGTAAAAAAAGGTATGATTATACATAGCAGTAATGAATGAATGTTCAGGTTTTGGAGTGCAAATCTTCCAAATGAGCATGAGCACTTTGAGCAGTACAGTTTGCGATATTAACGCTTGAAATCGCAACGTGATGCGTACATTCAGATCATGTAGTTACGTGAAGTCCAAACTTGTAATGGGCTCTAGCCCTAGATCTTTTACAAACCTAGAAACGCCCCTGCTTGAGGATCAGCTGGGAGAGGAGTCAATGCTTTCATTACTGCTGTGAAAGCCTACGGCAGGAAAAGGCCAGCAACTCCCTGCTGCGTGGCACCATTTCAAAAGATCACCAATTAGCACACTCGGCCGGTGCAGCAGCCTATCAGGTAGCTCCAAACCCGAGCTGAATCTACTCATGCAATCCGGGGGTGGAGCTACCCGAGTGGTAGCCGCATCCGGTGCTGTGGTTTTCCCACCTCCCCTGCCTCCCGCCCCCAAATTCTTAGCCTCCACATCAACCGCTCAATCCATCTCCCCCATCCAAACCTCCTTGCCTCCTAAGGGCTCCACCGCCTGGCCCGCAAAGCAATGAAAATCAAAGAGGGACTCGAAGCCTTCCATTTACATGGCAAACTTGACTCTCCTCTGCCCCTGCTGCGAAAGAAGCAGAGCAGACATGTTTTTGTACTTCTTCGATTGCTATTAGCACCTCAAGGGTTTGCCTCTGGCATGGGCATAGAACATGTGGGAGACAGGGGGGACAAATCCCCACCACAATTTTAAGTGGGGGGATATAATGTCATTTATCCCCTCCCAGAATTTGTGTCACTTCAGCATGTAAAATACGTCTGCAGCCTGCAGATGTCATGCGCAGGGACATCATTTAGGGGTCGCCAGAGGTCGCAACTGCGACCTCTGAGGTCTCCCTTGCTTCCCCTAAAAGAAATTGAAAAAAAATAAGTGTCCTTTTTTTTTTTTTTTTTGTAATGCAAGCTCCTGGGCTGTGGCCAGCACCATGTGGCTCTTTACTTCTGGAATGGCTAGCTTTCTTATTCAGGCCTCTACTAAAAAAAAGAAGAAAAAAAAGAACAGGGGTGCCACAAGCCTAGCACTTTCAGCACTGACCCTAAATAAGAAAGAATAGGAAGACCAAATAATGTGTCTTTCTGGAATTCTATACAATAATTGCTAGACTCATTAAAGGTTAATTTCAGGCACACTTCAGGGGGTGAGTCACTGATTTAGTCTGTTCTTAAACACCTCAACTCAGCCTTTCATCCTTCTGAGGTCGATAAATGAGTACCAACGCAGGTTGGGTGATATTGGGAGTATATTTTTTCTATATAAAGCACTTAAGCGTAAGTGCTATATAATAACACATCATTATCATTTGGCAATGGACGTCTGCTTGAATTCACAGTATGGGTCTATACACACTGATCCTAACGATACATATGGCGATCCATTCTTGTATGAAATGCACATCACATTATAGTGATATCGTAAACATATTGTTCGTAGTGTACTTAGGAACAAAGCTATGTGATGCCACTTCCTGTTTTGTCAAGAGGTGAAAGGTTGAGTTCCATCGCTTCCCGCGATATCACTTTGGGGTGGGGTCAAATTACATCACCTCCTGTGATGTCATCAGAGGTCAAGGGTCATGTGACGTCACTTCCGCTACCCCTGGCATTTTGTGAAATCACATCCCTGGTCATGCATGAAAAAGTACAAGTTAACTTCAGACTGTCTGCAGCAGCGGACTAAAACAAGAACTTCTGCAGCTTGCACATGCGTGCCCCGCACCTGTGCATTTAGAACGTGCCCAGGCCGGGGAACTGCACGTGCCCCTGCGCAGTGCACTGCTGCCCAGCCTCCACTTCCAGAACGAAGGAGAAGACAGGCAGCGACACGTGCTTCTGCTGAGAGTGACTGACTGACAGCGTGTGTTAATATCAAGGAGACAGAGTGAGACTCTGACTGCGACTCAACCTCCTGAGACCTTAGCTACCATGCTTAAGGTAAGTCAAATGGCCCCCCTCTCCCAGGTGCAGTGCAGGCCAGCATACAGAGGATTTATTAGGGGGAATGAGCCAACGTCATATTTATACAGTTTCTAAACACGTGCAGCACATTGCAAACTGATCAGGGAATCCTGGCCTCTTAATGTTTCATCATGAATTGAAAAACCTGAGGATCGGACTCTTGTTTTATTTCATGATAACAGGAAAAGACAGGCTTCACCCTATGTCTCGTGAAGGTTTCAAATTGCATGCAGGTGACCCAACAGCACACAAGTGCTAAATTGGGCTGTTCTGTGCAGGCAATGTGCACTTTTAAATGATGAGCAAAATACATACGTCCCTGATGTGTTGCATGCACTGTTCACGTTTCGCATAGCCCCACTACAGAACATAAATCATAAATCAACACCCAAGATCCCTGTGTTGCGCAACGTGCTCACGAGTGCATCGCAAACCTATGCGACTTTAGAAAAAAGCCCCCAGCTCAGAGGGATTCAATATTTACCGATTTTTACCCGCTGGTGAACTCTTTTTAGGTCGTCGCAGGCAAACTGGTTTGTGGTGACATACTTGGAGCACATACACTGGAGCACTATTCTGGGAAGGTCTCCATTGTTTGGAAAATTAAGCTATTTGTTTATGTTGAAGCTCATAATGGGGTGCATTGTGCAGTGTGTTCTTCTCGATAATGAGGTGTGCTCTGGGACCCCCAACCGGCCCGTAGAGTCAGGTTTGCCCAGAAGCACTTTAAGACAAGATAGCAGCACCTGTGAGATGGATGGGGGTGCAGATTAAATACTCCAACACCAAATCAATAATGACCGCTCAACGGTTTGGCAAAGGGAGGCAGTTTAATGACAAGTACAAAAAACGGGGAGTTGTGAATATCAGCAGTGTCGCGATCTTCCTTCTCGCTTCAACTCCAACGAACTTCACAAAAATCATAACATTTATACTGAAAACTCGTCATCATTGACGTGTAACGCTTACAAGTTGGCATACAATTCTATTGGTTTGGAAAAGGTAGCTTTACTATAGGTACTATATCTTTATATGGTAAAGGAGTAAGGGGATTGGGTAAACACTGTCATGTGGGGCATCTAGGCCCTACCTTCAAACTGGCTACTGTAGATGTCACTAAAAGTACGACGTCCCATTGGTTCTACTAACTATAGGACCCTAGATTACTTGGTCCACTGTGATTGGGTTGGCACCAACCCCATGCATACTTTTTCACTTTACTTAGAAGCATGCAGAATGGTCAGCCAGGTGCAGGTTGCCCCTCAGTCCCCCTGGCCTTCCTCCAATTATTGTTACAATCAATCATCACTTTAGTGGCCATGTGTCAATTATTTCACTGTGGTTGGCCTCAAGACTGCATCTCCTGTCAGGAAGAGTCCTGATATCTTCTCCTGGCCTGCTGCCATGCATAGGTGTGAAACTCTCGCTTCTTCTTGCTCGGCTTGTCACGTGATTCAGACACCGTGAATTTGCCTCTTTTCCACATCAATTTGTGTATTTGATTTTCGTTTCACCCACCACCTGCCTTCGGCTTCTTATCTTGACCTTCCAGAGCAGTATATTCTTTGCTTCAATTAATTGTAGCCACTGTTCGTTCATCGACCTTGGTTCTCCCGGCATGAATTGCCTCTGCTGAGTTTCGTTACTGCCGCTTTAGTCTTGATTTCGCTAAATATGAAACTCTTCTTATACAGCCTTTTGGTAACCTTTTGGTTGATTCTGCTTCTTGGGCAAAGTGGAAATACACTTATACAACGTGCTTCTTTTGAGGTAGATTATGTATAGTGGCGCTTGCCGCACTATCTTTCTGCTAAGCATAGCAAGTTGCACGGTTTTGTTAGCTTTCTTGCAGTTCCAAGTATATGTACATGTGTAAACTGCTCGAATATCTTCGACATGCTTACAGCTTAAGCTTCTTACATTTGACATCGTCCTTTCACTTTAGGTAAACGATATCCTTGTTCATGGCGTTTTCGCCTCTTTACGTCATTCTCTGGTCATCATTTCTTCTATATGTGAGTCAGTCCGGGTTCTCGTGACGTCACCATTCGTCTTCCATTAAGACCTTTTTTGGTTTATTCAGGGACTGTACTTAGACGATCTTCATTTCGTTTCATTTGTTGATAGGGTTTCCTCAATGGATACCTTACTGTCATTAGTTGCCTTGGTAATGGTACTTCAATAGGCATTGTTCTTCTGATGGGCACTGGGCAGAGCCCCACTGCGGCTCTCTGCTGGTTTATTTGCTCATCATAGGTCACATATTTCGTCGTGAACGTTCCTGGTACTTCAAAATGGACGGTTGGAGTGCGGGCTGTATTTGGGACCTCCTCTACAGAGGGCATTCGTGAGGACCACATAAGTGGATGTGAAATGCAAGTTGCCTCAGCCTGTACCCGGAGCAAAGGGATGTACTCACACATCTGTGGATTCATTTGAAGCAGTTGAACCCAACTACGGTACTGTGGTGGCTGTGGCTGCGGGGAGGTGTGTGTCGCAGGGAGCGGTTGGTCTGGGACCGGGGGGGAGCTTGTTTTTGCTCTGCATAGCTCGAATTCGGATTTAGGAACCATAAGTGTAGTGTGAGGTCAGAGCACCATCACCGCCATGCCACCTGCGCCTTGTGGGAATTAAAAAGCCATGATAGGGAGATGACCGTTTGGAAATCGTGTCGACTACAGAGAATATTCTGTATTACATGAATGCAGAAATGAGAAATTACTTAGACCTGCACTGCAGGCTAATGTGTAAATACTACAAAGACCTGATCCCACAGCTCAACACCCCGAAACTAAGTGCAGCCCAGTCACTTACATCGTGCTACTTACCTGGTGACAGTGACCCGAGACAGCACTGTATGGCCTTGTTAGCAGGCTACCTTTAGCCAGCTCTTCTCCCTCTCTCATCTCTGACTGTCTACCCGCCAGTAAGACCGAGATTCACCTCATCGGCACACCCGCTCCCTCCTTTCCTGTCACTCTCTGCCCCGCCTCTCTTGGCCCTCTTCCTACTCCCACCTGTGAGGCCAAAAACCTTGGCGTCATCTTCGACTCCACACTCTCCTTCTCTCCTCATATCTCTGACATCTCTAAGAAGTCTCACTACAAGCTGCACCTCCTTCCCCCAGAAGCTCACTGTCTCCAGAGCTCTAGTTCTCTCTAGGCTGGACTGTTGCAACAGCCTCTTTCTAAATCTGCCTGCTACTCTCCGCCCTCTGCAACTCATCCAGAACAGTACTGCGAGACTTGTCCTTGGCCGCAAGCCCAGGGATCGTATCTCTCCAGGACTGAAATCTCTGCATTGGCTCCCAGTGGCTGTGAGGATTAAGTTCAAAACCCTCTGCATGTCAATAAGGCATTCAGGGGCCTGGGGCCTCAATACGTTCAACTCTCTCTTCCTAAATATCTTCCTTCTCAAGTTCTTCACTCATCCGCCTCCAACTCCCTCAGGATCAGAAGCTCCTCCAAGCAACGAGTTGGTAGATCTCTTTCTTCGGCTGGGGCCTCTCTCTGGAACAGCCTACCTGAAACTTGAGGAGAATCATCTCTGGTTCCGGAAGCACCTCAAAACCTTTCTCTTTGCTTCTGCTTTTTCTCCTCCTCTCCCCAGCTGACTTCCTGGCTGATACTGAAACTGCACTGGTTACCTGGCCACCCTCTTATCTCAGACCCATGCCCCCTCCCCCACCAGTCGTACTACTGCACTGCCTTTCTGGAAACCCCCGCACTTGGGGACGGTTTTCTGTATCTCTACAGTCCCACTACCAGCACTTGACACCCGTTGTCTGCACTTACCCTTGCATTTGCCACCTGCTGGCCTTACTTTTACTTTGTTTATTTATCTTATTATCCCATGTACTGCACTTTCCCCTCCCCTCACCCCTTCGCACTTTCCTCCTTCCCCTTCCCATGCACTTGCGCGATCTGAATGACACCTGGCCTAGTAGGATTGTTATCTGTCTTCCCTCTGTTCCCCCCTCCCTTGCCTCGTCGCACCTTGAAACACTTGTGTATAGGCGTGTTATGAATGCCATATCATACTGCAAAGCCCTGTGTAGTTAATAACTTAATTGGAGCTGGGAACATACTACTGGTGTAATACAAATGTCTTATCCAGGGATGCCTTCAGCCACTCTATTAGCACTTTGCATTTCCTTCACTGAAGTCCTGCTAAAAACCAGCAATGGCAAGTGTTTGCTTGTGTATACGTATTGGGCATTTGCAGGCACTGCCATTAAATGTCCAGGTACTTGCACCATTTTGCAGCTGCTACCATCAGAGGGTACCTAATACCACTATGGCAAGTGCCTTTTCCATGCCAACACTTGTTTTAAAATAGGGATGCAACTGAATTTCTGGTACCCACCACAAGCTGAATAATGAGTTTTAGACAAGTTTTAATAGAGGCCACAATAAGCCATCTGGGTGACCCAGAAAAAAATAAAGCAGAGCCTCGAGATTCACAACAGCACTTGTTCCGCTATCCATGTAAATCCAGTGAATACCCTGGTGCCAAGGTATGATTGCAGCTCATACACTGCTGTAAAGGGGCACACCATTTTTCCATCATTGAGGGTTCAAGTGGAATAGGATAGGATAGGATGGGTTTGCAAAACTCCATATAGCATCTGCACTTAAAGTGCAGGTAAGAGTGTTTTAAAAGATCTCTCTAAAGGTCCATCGCTGGGAGACCTGGAGAAACACAAGAAGTGAAACGGATCATCACACCAACTAAGGTGGAAGAGAAAAACAAGGCCCGTGGGGGGAATATTATTAAGACCAAAGTATTTCCATACATTTGGGTAAACTCCTGTACAATCTACTGCATATGTCAGTGACGGGGGAAAGATGTAAAGGAGTATCTTCGAGTAGGCAATTCCTGCCTCTCCTCGCCCAAGTCCCCCAAGGTGTCCCCTGTCCCCGCAGATTTTATGGGTCTCCTACGCCCCTGGCCTCTGGGTGCTGATAGCAATAATCCTGCATTCTGCAGGCTTCACCGGCCCAGTAATGGCACAGAGGCCGACGTTAAGGCCCTCCCTTGCTCGGGCCTCTTACTTGGGCCCAGGCTTTTACCGGCCCATGAAGCCCGCAGAATGCAGGATTACTGCTTAATTATTTTTCACTATGATCTAATTAGCCATCTAGTGCTGGGTAAACTGTGGAGTTTCAGATGTTTTGGCCTGCAACTTCCACCAGTCTTGGCTAGCATAGTCTGGTAAGAGATCATGGGACTTGCAGGCTGAAACATCTGGAGGGTTGGCGCTTGGCCACCATTGGAATCGCAGCAAGCTAAGACTGGCCTATAGGATAATAGGGCAATGCCCGAAGTGCTGGCGCAACATGCTGCCTGCGCCCATTTTTGGGGCCAAAGTGTTCAGCTAGGAGTTTTGGACAGTGTTACTGAACACATATCTTAGAAAAGGCAGCATTTGCAACACATTTGACCAATGCACTCCCCTGCGACTCCAACAGTCAGTCAGAAAAAGAAACAAATTGCCCTTTATGATGGGGCGCACTGTTTCATTGACGCCAGAGTCCATGTTATGCCCCAGTCCAACCCCGGCTCTAGTCCCTTAAAGACTGGGATGATTTGATCACTATGGCAGGGAGGATAGCTCAGGAGCAACGTGCTCCCTTTGGAAGCAAGACAGCACAGAGCAACACAGGTTCGATCCCCGGGTCCGCAATTAGAAACTTTTGGGTACTAAGCACACTATAAATAACATATTATACTTCAGGTTTGATGCTGACATTTTGGGAATTCACATTGTCTCAAAGTTTGAATTTGAAGACACTGTATAGGTTTTTGGTGAGCTTTACTGTTCTCATCCGTACACCCTAATGGTGTCTCGGGAATATTGCTGCTTTAGAAAGCACAGGTTTCCAATTGAAATCACTACTTTAGCAGAACACACATAAGCACACATTAGACGTTCCTACAGAATACTACAGACTCCAAATAGTACTGTTGCTCCAATGCAGAGAGTTTTGACACTGCCAGGCAGTCTTCAAACTTCAATTTCAAAGCTATTCAGAGCTTCTACAGTGGTATTGCTGCTTTAAATTAATACAAACATATTTTAGAGCTTCCCATTTATTTGGTATGTACATAGCCTAGAGGTTACCCCAGTAATATTGCTGATTCAGCAGAGAAGATCTTAATGCTTCCCATGTTGCATTGCTCTACTATATGTAGTAGGCACATATCGTAGAGCTTCGCTGTAGAGTGGCGTGAACAGATTCATCTAACTTAGAGCTGTGCTAGGTAGTGTTTCTGCTTTAGTAAATGCAGATGTAAGAGCAGTGCATGGATATCACTGCTTTTCCTGTGTTGTGGCGGCTGCAGTGGAAGCGCAGCCCACCATTCGAAGATTCGAGGAGCTCCCCCCTGTAGCATTGCTGGTTTAGAACACACAGTGCTTTGAGCTTTCTATGTAAATGTAGCACATGGAGAGCACAGAGTCTTCCGTGCATTATTGATACTTTAGCACACATACAGAGCTTAGGGCATTCCCTTGTTTATAGCTCCTTATTTGTACATAGCTCGCCCCATATAGTATTGCTGTTAGAGCATCCCATGAGGTACTTATAGATTTGTGTCATGTAGCATTTTTAGTTGTTCATTTGTTATGCGCCTATACACGTGTGTGTCTCAAGGCACAAAAACGCAAAGGGGGGGTGGAGGGACGATCCTACTAGGTCTTGTACATTTGGATCATACAAGTGCAGGTGTTTTTAAGCCGGATCCGGGATTCGAACGCGTGTGACCACTGAGCTATCCTCCCTTCATGCTCTAGGTTGGTGCTTTAGTATACACAGATCTTAGTGCTTTCAATGTGGTGTCCCTGATTTAATACACTGAGATTGTAGAGCATTCCACGAGGTACTGCTTCTTCAGTGCATATACAGATATCAGGGCCTTCCATGATGTCTTGATTGTTTAGTGTATTCCATACAAGGAAAGCAGGTGGCCTAAACCTGTACAGGCACCTGTACACCATGTCCCACCATTTTTGTTTTACATAGGCTTAATCATATGTTCACACTCTACAAATTTGCAAACATCCGAATGAATTCTTGTATTAAGAGCATCAAAACACTTTATGTAAACATGAATTAATTTAAAAGAGGACAGATGTACACATGTAAAAGCAGCTTTCACGTGTGAGGTTAGTAACCAGAACACTGCAATGAGCATTTAAAAAAAAACTTTGTTTACGCTATGTATCAAGCAGTGTGCAATGCTCATATGGGAAAGACAATAGGTAGAAATTGCACCCAATTTACAATATCAGACCATACATGCCTAGTTATAACTTTCGTTCACCAGATACTTGAGCAAGTAGTTACAAACTGGTAGCTGTAAGTCAAATTCCCTAGTAGTGTCTTAATCACTGACGGAAGTACAGAAAGGAGAGAGCAAACTCTCAAATTGGTTCAATTGGTTCACAGAGCATGTCGACAAAGGTGTTTCGACTGCATAATGCCAGAGGTTCACCCATCCTAAGTGTCCCCAGAGCGTCAATGCACAGCCTTCATCAGGACGGAAAATTGATTTAAAGCACACGTGTGTCTTCAATGTTGGATAAAAATCAACTATCTTGACAACACTCTTCCTATTAATTTTAAAAAAAACACTTATTTTACTTAACGGCTCCATGTTTACATCGAGCACTAGGGTGAACAATAAACCAAACATGGGACTAACCTGAATGAATGTTTGCAATGTGAAACGGACCTGGGTGCATTTAATTTACCCACAAAACAGAATGCCGCTGTTTCACAGCTACACAGTGGCCCTTCTTCAGAATCTGTAAATATAATACAGAGATTTAATGTATTATTTCTGATTTATTTTGAATAAGCAGAACCACATAATGATCAATTTCATAGATTTCAACTTGCATGCCTGGTGTTTTAAACCAGGGTTGAAAGAGCTCCACGTGTGGGCCTCCATGTTCTCATTAAACTATATGGAAACTCTCTTGAAACTTTGCAGTAGCTAAAACATTGGTGCTTATAGCTGCTTGTTTCTAATGCAGCGATTTCTTCAAATCTCCATTCTTATTGAATACCTTCATTTAAATGTTTCACACAGTCCAGGGCATGTATACTTAGTGTGCACAGATCTCATGTAGCATTGGGGCTTTGTTGTACATCGATCATGGTGATTTTCATATGGTATCGCTGCTTTAGTACACGTAGATCAAAGGATATTGCATATTGTATTGCTTCATTAGTACATATACCGATATTACAGCTTTCCGTATGGTGTTCCTGCTTTAGTACACTTAGATCAAAGGCTATTGTATATAGTATTGCTTCATTAGTACATATACAGATATTACAGCTTTCCGTGTGGTGTTCCTGCTTTAGTACACTTAGATCAAAGGCTATTGTATATAGTATTGCTTCATTAGTACATATACAGATATTACAGCTTTCCGTGTGGTGTTGCTGCTTTAGTACACTTAGATCAAAGGCTATTGCATACAGTATTGCTTAATTAGTACATATACAGATATTACAGCTTTCCATGTGGTGTTGCTGCTTTAGTACACTTAGATCAAAGGATATTTCCTACAGTGTTGCTTCATTAGTACATATACAGATATTACAGCTGTCCATGTGGTGCTGCTGCTTTAGTACACTTAGATCAAAGGATATTTCCTACAGTATTGCTTCATTAGTACATATACAGATATTACAGCTGTCCATGTGGTGCTGCTGCTTTAGTACATTTAAATCAAAGGATATTGCATACAGTACTGCTTCATTAGTACATACACAGATATTCCATGTGGTGTCACTGCTTTAGTACACTTAGATCAAAGAATATTGCATATAGTATTGCTTCATTAGTACTTATACAGATATTACAGCTTTCCATGTGATGTCGCTGCTTTAGTACACTTAGATCAAAGGATATGTCATACGGTATTGCTTCATTAGTACATATACTGTGGAATTGATAAAATGAGATGCCTGGATTGTTATCATTAGAAGAATAATAAGACCCTCTGGTAGAGAACCATTGTTTAGTATTATACCCTTTAGGCCAGTTCTGAGTATTATATTATTGAAGTAGACACTATCCACATTATTAGACTGCCACCTTTGTATGCATTTGCAATTTGCTTATAGATTGACATGTTATGCATTTGAAGAGAGAAATAGGCCCTGTTATATGAGGGGTTTGCTTAGTTATGTTATGACAGAAAGGGATGCTTTTAGAATGATATGTTATGCATTATAGTACTTGCCATCAGGAGAGAAACATGCTAGACACTTTGCCATTTGCAATAGAATGACATTTGCACTATCATATTTGATGTGCCATGATTGTGTTTTTGAGACACGGTATATTTGCATCATGATTTGCTATGCATCTATGTTTGCATTAGAATATAGCGCTTAGGCTGAGAGAGAAACATATGGTTTGCACTAGAAGAGAACAAATTAGGCCTGGAAATGACACACACAGGCATATTTGAAATGACATGAAGAGCCATTTAGTACACATGTATGCTTTGTAGAGACACATGAAGAGACTGTCATGTATGTATGTATGCACTTAGAATGAGTTTGCATAATGTAGCACTTGCATTGCGAGGAGAAATTGTAAACGTTAGAAAGCATTAGGCTGGCATTTGAATCCATTCTGAAGGAGACACATTAGAAGCGCACTGGGCTCAGCGCAAAGAATGTTATGGAACACTAAAAGATAAGAAGTCACCCTTGTCTGAGAAGGGAGCCTAATCAGCTTGGGCTCTAAACTTCGCGGAGACAACACGAGGGTGGGGGCTGCACCAGAGAGAGTGACATGGAGAGATGGAGAGAGTGCGTTTGCATGACAGAGAGATGGCCTATTTTCTGGACAGAGAGAGCATTTCGTGATGCCTACAGTGGAGAGAATGGGTATGAATGGGGAAATAGATGGTATTTTGCACTGCAGACACAGATGGCCATGAGAGAAGATACGATGTTCCAATGTCACTTTGACACACTTTGACACTCTTTGACACAGGACATGCCGTAAAAGTACACGAGACAGGAACACATAACAGAGTCTGGCAGGCATTTTGCTAAACGATGACAGCGAGACATTCTTAGCTTATAGGACGTATGTCCCCATAGAGATCTGTGCGTCATTGGAGAGTATAACCAAAGTGGAGAGGGGACTGTCTAGAGAGAGCTACATAGAGCTACAGAGAGCTACAGAGAGTTGCAGGGAGTTCCAAGAGTTGTTGGTTGCTGAAGGGGAGTTTGAGAGAGTTGCAGAGAGCTGAGGCTGGAGATGGTGCAAGATGGAGTACGAGATGCAATGGGAGAGAGGTGTCTTGGTACAGCAGACTGATAAGGCCTTGATGAGATCGATCTGGCAGAGAGAGAGCTTGGCAGTTGGCAGTTACCAGAATTGAGGCCTGCCACTGACTGGCTGATTGCAGAGTCGTGCATAGAGGCAAAGACAAAGCTGGAAACACATGCAAAACACATGCAAAATGGGAAGTATGGTTTTGGCCTACACTAAACTGATTGATTAGAACAGACACACACACACACACAAAGAGCTTTGGGTGAAGGGGAAATCAGACAGGGATTGTTTAGAGTGAGAGTGTGAAGATGGTGTGGATTTGGTGTGGATTTGGTCCTGTATGAAGGAGATGGATGCTGACGCTTGTATTTAGACTGCATTAGACATTACAGGCTTGTATTAGAGACCTGAAAGGCTTATAGTTATTGCATGGTAGCTATGCACCAGAAGCATAAAAGGTGCAAATTCGAGAGTAGCGAGAGCATTAGGATTGCCTGCATTGTTATGCTTTGCATTCTGTGTGATCATTAAATAAATGTATTCCGTTGTGATAATTGAATCGATTCATGTGTTATCTTTGTGTTGTGTCTTATGTTAATTATGTCCACAGTAGTAAGATAGGAGTAACACAGTGCACATAGGGCCTGAAATACGAATGCAGCAGGGGGGTATAGTGATCCATAACCCCCTAGGGGATTGTCAAGGATTTTCCGAGACCAGAGCATGCTTGCCCAGGAGGGGGGGGCAAGACGATGGTTAGGGTTTTGATTTTTTCAGACTGACAATACAGATATTACAGCTTTCCATTTGGTCTTGCTGCTTTAGTACACTTCGATCAAAGGATATTGCATATGGTATTACTTCATTAGTACTTATACAGATATTACAGCTTTCCATGTGGTGTCGCTGCTTTAGTACACTTAGATCAAAGGATAATGCATATAGTATTGCTTCATTAGTACATATACAGATATTACAGCTTTACATGTGGTGTTGCTGCTTTAGTACACTTAGATCAAAGGATATTGCACATAATATTGCTTCATTAGTACATATACAGATATTACAGCTTTCCATGTGGTGTTGCTGCTTTAGTACAGACCGATCCTAGTATTTGTCATCTAGTTTTAAAAGTTCAGCACATTCAGATCTCGAATAATTTTGCATATACTGTTTCTGTTTAGTACACACAGTTCAGGGCATGTGGTATTGCCGATTCAATGAGCTTTCCATGTGGTATTAATACTTTATACACACACATCTTATATATTTCCATGTCGTTTTTCTGGTTTAGTACACACAGTTGAACCATGTTGTATTGCTGTTTTAGTGTACTGAGATGCCAGAGCTATCCATGTGGTATTGCTGTTTTAGTGTACTAAGATGCCAGAACTCTCCATGTGGTATTGCTGTTTTCGTGTACTAAGATGCCAGAGCTATCCACGTGGTATTGCAGTTTTAGTGTTCTAACATGCCAGAGCTTTCCACATGGCATTGCTGTTTTAATGTACTAAGATGCCAGAGCTTTCCATGTTGTATTGCTGTTTTAATGTACTAAGATGGCAGAGCTATCCATGTGGTATTTCTGTTTTAGTGTACTAAGATGCCAGGGCTTTCCATGTGGCATTGCTGTTTTAGTGTAAGATGCGAGAGCTTTCCATGTGGTATTGCTGTTTTAGTGTTCTAACATGTCAGAGCTTTGCATGTGGTATTGCTGTTTTAGTGTTCTAACATGCCAGAGCTTTTCCATGTGGTATTGCTGTTTTAGTGTAAGATGCCAGAGCTTTGCATGTGTTATTGCTCTTTTAGTGTACTAAGATGCCAGCACGTTCCATGTGATATTGCTTCTTAGTCTTCTAAGATGTCAGAGCATTCCATGTTGTATGGCTGTTTAAATGTACTAAGATGCCAGAAACTTCCATGTGGTATTGCTATTTTAGTGTAAGATGCCAGAGAATTCCATGTGGCATTACTGTTTAAGTCTGCTAAGATGCCAGGGCATTCCATGTGATATTGCTTCTTAGTCTTCTAAGATGTCAGAGCATTCCATGTTGTATGGCTGTTTTAATGTACTAAGAGGTCAGAGCTTTCCATGTGGTATTGCTCTTTTAGTGTGCTAAGATGCCAGAGCGTTCCATGTGGCATTACTGTTTAAGTCTGCTAAGATGCCAGGGCATTCCATGTGGTATTGCTCTTTAGTTTGCTAAGATGCCAGAGCATTCCATGTTGTATGGCTGTTTAAATGTACTAAGATGCCAGAAACTTCCATGTGGTATTGCTATTTTAGTGTAAGATGCCAGAGAATTCCATGTGGTATTGCTGTTTTAATGTACTAAGATGCCAGAGCTATCCATGTGGTATTGCTGTTTTAGTGTACTGAGATGCCAGAGCTTTCCATGTGGCATTGTTGTTTTAGTGTTCTAACATGCCAGAGCTTTCCATGTGGTATTGCTGTTTTAGTGTAAGATGTGAGAGCTTTCCATGTGGTATTGCTGTTTTAGTGTTCTAACATGCCAGAGCTTTGCATGTGGTATTGCTGTTTTAGTGTTCTAACATGCCAGAGCTTTTTCATGTGGTATTGCTGTTTTAGTGTAAGATGCCAGAGCTTTGCATTTGTTATTGCACTTTTAGTGTACTAAGATGCCAGCACGTTCCATGTGATATTGCTTCTCAGTCTTCTAAGATGCCAGAGTATTGCATGTGGTATTGCTGTTTTAGCATATTAAGAGTTAAGATGCCAGGGCATTCCATGTGGTATTGCTCTTTAGTTTGCTAAGATTCCAGAGCATTCCATGTGGTATTGCTCTATTAGTCTACTAAGATGCCAGAGCGTTCCATGTGGCATTGCTGTTTAAGTCTGCTAAGATGCCAGGGCATTCCATGTGGTATTGCTCTTTATTTTGCTAAGATGCCAGAGCATTCCATGTGGTATTGCTCTATTAGTCTACTAAGATGCCAGAACTTTCCATGTGGTATTGCTGTTTTAGTGTACTAACATGCCAGAGCTTTCCATATGGTATTGCTATTTTAGTGTACTAAGATGCCCCTGCATTCCATGTGGTATTGCTGTTTGTGTTTTTTAAGATGCCAGAGCTTTCCATGTGGTATTGCTGTTTTAGCGTATTAAGAATTAAGATGTTAGAGCATTCCATGTGGTATTGCTGTTTTAATGTACCAAGATGTCAGAGCATTCCATGTTGTATGGCTGTTTAAATGTACTAAGATGCCAGAAACTTCCATGTGGTATTGCTATTTTAGTGTAAGATGCCAGAGAATTCCATGTGGTATTGCTGTTTTAATGTATTAAGAGGCCAAAGCATTCCATGTGGTATTGCTCTTTTAGTGTACTAAGATCCCAGAGAGTTCCATGTGGCATTGCTGTTTAAGTCTGCTAAGATGCCAGGGCATTCCATGTGGTATTGCTCTTTAGTTTGCTAAGATGCCAGAGCATTCCATGTGGTATTACTCTATTAGTCTACTAAGATGCCAGAGCGTTCCATGTGGCATTGCTGTTTAAGTCTGCTAAGATGCCAGGGCATTCCATGTGGTATTGCTCTTTAGTTTGCTAAGATGCCAGAGCATTCCATGTGGTATTGCTCTATTAGTCTACTAAGATGCCAGAACTTTCCATGTGGTATTGCTGTTTTAGTGTACTAACATGCCAGAGCTGTCCATATGGTATTGCTGTTTTAGTGTACTAACATGCCCCTGCCTTCCATGTGGTATTGCTGTTTGTGTTTTTTAAGATGCCAGAGCTTTCCATGTGGTATTGCTGTTTTAGTGTACTAAGATGCCAAAGCTTTTCATGTGGTATTGTTGAAATGGGAAAATACCCTCCCCTATTCTCATCCAGACCCTGGCCTAGGGGATCATGGCCCAAACACCCCCCACGAGAGGAGTTCGACCCATTCACTTCCTTACCGGACGACAAGGTATCATGTGTCCACGGCCTACACACACAAGGAGCATGCCCAATACCATGCCCTGGTCAAGCCGACGCCTGCGACATGGACCAGCTCGACTAAACACCAACCACAAAACACCAACATCGTTAGAGATGCCATGACGACATAGCCAACAGACAAGAACACACGTGCCACCATGCACACTGGTCACTCACACACCAACCCACACGAAGAACATACTCAGTGCTATGCCATAGCAGACTGACACACCCACAGACGCCCATTGTTGTTATTTTTCACATAGGCCTTCTACAGCACCGCAGAAACGCAAGACGCCTGAAGAGCTTGTGTATACATGCTTGCAGATGCTTTCTCGCTACCTATTCTTATGAAGATTCCACCCTATGTATCTACTGATGCTTGTGACACCCTGTCGCCCTCACAATCCCATATTATGGATTATATACCGCCACCCAGAAACTAGGCCCGAGTAGGCCGCAAGCAAGAGTCCCCAGGCAGGAGCCTCTCAGATGAAAATCCTTCCAAGACGAAAAAGCAAAGCGTTAACCATGCAGAACGAGCCCCAACGAGAGTCCACAGCCAAGGCTGCAATGTTGCAACCCACATGCCGCGCTCCCAGCGTCAGGGTTACACCTGCCACCGCCAAGCGCCCCTCAGAGCCGAAATACAGATCAAATGCTCATAATTCTGCTCCAGCCACGGTCTCTCCACACGTGACCAAGCCGACTGACAAAATGCCAAGCTCACAAGACAGAAAGTCGCCGGAGTCCCACATCTGGGACACAGGCTGCAAAAACGAAGCAACAAGTTGGACACCTAAAGCGATGGGAAAGACATGTACATTAGCCACTAGCCAGACCTGTCCATTGTCCACCTCTAACACATAGTTGCACATTGTTGCCAGCACCAGGTACATCGCGAGCTGGGAACGGCGATGGTCCCAGGGTTGGGGGCTCACGAAGGAGCCAATCAGAATATGAGGGGCTCATCACTGACGCCATTTTAGCTAGCCAATCACCAAGTGCCCCCTTGTAACAGTTTTGGTGTAGCAACTTTTAGGGACAACCCAAGTGTACCACCTGACCTGTCCTTATCCAATCATCCTCCCTCCAATAGGTAACTATACTAACCCTACCACTCAGGGAGCCAACCCGAAGTGGCATTAGGTTTTGTGACAATTTTCCCAGGTGACACAAGTAGCGCGTCATACTTCGGTAAAAAGGGCCTGCGAGCCCCACTAACACTGAGAGTCTCACCGGATGCATACAAGCTGAGAACTATCCCTGTCGTTACTATAATAAACAGCAGTAATTACTTTGCTCTTGTGTGTGTCTCATACTCCTTTTGGGACGCGGGAGGAGTTGGGGCCTCCCCAGCCCCAGAGGTCCACAGACGGCTCTGCCGGCCCCTGGGAAATTACCCCGACAAGTTTTAGGCACTGCTGAGATCTGTTTGAGATCTAACTAACCTAAAGGCAGCTACCAGGCCTCTTGTAATGAGGCAACCCGGAAGCGCGGCCCCCTCTGCCGTTGCCCCCTTTTGAGGACTACAGGACCATTGCGGAACAGCGAGAAGACCAGACAGTGCAATCCAGACATTGGCTGCCAGGAACCGACTTGAGAAGTATCCCGCCCGTGGTTGGCGAGTGTCCAGACGTGGTTCAGACGAGGGGAGGTGGCGAGCCGCTTTGGAGGGGTGCCCGCGGTCGAGCGGCCCCGGCTCACGAGGACTTGGTGAGTGTGGCACACCCAACCAGCAACGTAATGTTGTGAGGGAGGGGGGAGGAATTGTAAAGGGGGAGGAGGGCGGTTGTAGCAGTGTGTGGAAATTGATTTTGACTGATAAGCAGCGAAAGAGGTGTGAGGTGTAGCGGAACAGGCACAAGGGCCATCCCCTACAGCATCACAAAGTGAATTGGGTGGGGCCTCGAGCACCCACGTATGACTATTAGAAGGTGCGGATTGGTTTAAATCGCGGATACCTGTATGGGGGGGTGGCTTTCCTATGAGTTGACGTTGTAGATCAATGAGTAGATGAGGTTCCCTACTAATTGAGTATTGAAGCTCGTTAGGTAGATTACGTTTTCCCGCAGGGGGTAGCTAGATTGTTTCCCGAGTGCGGAAGATAATTGGCTGGTTAAGCTCCCCTCGGGAGGGCGCGTGTCACACACGAGGCGATGCAGCATGTACAGTCCGATTATTATAAGTAAATTGATTGGTGATTACTCCACTCCAGACGTAGTGGGAAGACAGCTGTTGGGTTAACAGGGGATACAAGTGTAAAAAGATAGCATGCGTTCATAAGGTTCTAAAATTGTACGTACTTGCAATATCTTGTAGAGGTTGGTGACGTCACCCATAGGACTTGTATAGGACTCCACGACCATCTCGCGTCCATCCGGGGGTGGTCGGGGACAGGGGGTAAGAAAAGGTAGGAGCAAAGGGGGAGAGGTGGTCGCGCACAGAGAACGCCGGCCACATTCGAACGGGGAGGAGCCAAAGGGGGAGGTGGCCGTGCACAGAGAACGCCGACAACGCTCAAAGGGAGGGGACTGGGCGGGAAGTGGAGAAGGGGAGGAGGAGGAAGTAAGTTGAAGGTGCGCCTAGTATCAACGGCAGAGGAAGGTGGGGCGGCTCAAAGGCACGTTGCACACAGTGCTGGACTGGCCCACCGGGACTTTCCCCGGTAGGCCTCGGGGTATAGGGCCTCTTTCATTGCTTCGTGCCGTCCGGGGTTTGCATGGGTAATTAAAATCTAAATTATTTTTTTTCAACACTTTCAGAATGTTGGAGTTGGAGGATTGGCTTGAACCCCCAACCTTTCAGGTACAAGTCACAACACTTACTGACTGCGCCACAGAGACTGGCTTGGAAATCAATGTACAGTAAGCCATGTAATATCAATTAGAGCAAATGCTTGTTTTGAATGAACAGGCCAAGACTCACAGACAAAAGTGCACAAATGAGATCGTATACAGTTTATAGAAAGGAGAAGTGCTGGAAATATATGATTGGGTGGTGGTTGTGAGGGAGTGTTGGGGGAGGGGCGGTAATTGGTGGGGTGAGATGCAGTAGTCTTTCTTTTATGTTGTTGGTCGTCCCGTTTTTCGTTTTGCAAATCTTGTCACCCTATCACTGCTAGACGAGACGATGACTGAGCTCAGGCGCGCGCACTGCCATTTCAGGTGTGAATTACTGATTTTTATTTTTGCTAATAATCTTAAATCAGAGCTGGCGTGTTGTTCAGGTGTTTCGGACAAAGCTTCGGGTGTCTTGGTGTTGTGGTGTGGCTGGGCGTGGGTGGCCTAACTGCTGATGAGCATGTGGGTGCACCACAGATATGTTTTTTATTTTTGCTAATCTTCATTCAGAGCTGGCGTGTTCAGGCGTTTGTATTTCCAAACCGCTTGTGCCTTGGTGTCGTGCCCTTCTGTTTTCGTTCATGAATTTGGTAAATTTTACTTTTGCATTTCTCTCACATCATGTACATGAAACATGTAAAGGACGTGCAAGTGCGCATGTGAGCAAACTTTCCTTTTCTGAATTGTCGCCTATGTCTGCAATGAGGAGAGTAGCAGGAGCATTTGCCTCTGCCTCTGGTGCACGAAGTGCTGCTGCTTTAAGACATTGTGACTTGTGAAGGACTTTACTGCCCTCCCCCGTCGTTTCCTCTTGTCCCCATCTGGAGTCCTCATATTCTCACTCGATGCCAGTCGGGGATAATGGCATGCCTGGTGTGACTGGGCCTAACTGGTGGTGGATGGGTGTGAGCTGCAGAGTGGCACAATGGGCCAAAGGGGAAGAGGACCGGAACAAGCAGCCATTCTGCAACTACGCTGCAAACGCTGCTTATCGGGATGAATGTTCTAGTGAGGGGAGTAGAAAGGTGGGAAGGGGCACCATGGCATAGAGAGTGTGCGGTTTTTGGGATTGTGGGTTGGGGAATGGCTGGAAAGTCTGTCCTCAGACGGAGGAGAGATCACTTGCTTGAAGTGGATTGCTGCTAGGGGGCACCCGGGGCAGGTCTGGTCAGAGGAGCTAACTCTTTGCAGTCGTGGTGTACAGGGAGATGGATTGTTAATAGTATGGAGCTAGAGCAATCTTCAGGGTTATAGCCAAGTGATTGTTTTCAGGTGGGGCTTATTGTGCCAGGGTCAGGGGAGGGAATATATGTTAAAAAAGGGACATTAAATAATATAAAAGCAATATAAATTGAAAATGTGTATATATTTGCCACCCTGTGTGAATGTTTGCTGCTGTATATGTCCGAGTGCCCGGTCCCTTCTCTCTCCCTGAGTCTGCTCTCGCCCTAGCGCAGGGAATAGCTGCAGATCTAGAAAAAGTGAAGGAAGAGCGGTTCATGGGCGAGAAACTCCAGCGCTGGTCTAACAGGCACAAGAAGAGGCTTAGGGGGCTAAATGCAGAGAGGACAACGGTAGTGCAGAGGAGCGAGTGGTATACGTTCAGGAGAAGAGAATTCCAAAACTAGAGATGTGCATTGCTGTTGAGGGGTAGCAGGGAGTGAGCCACAGGGAGTTGGAGGTAGGGGAGAGAGAAAGGTGCAGTGGGATCAAAGAGGAGCTCATGAATCGAGAGAGGGTCCACAATTATCATACTCTGGCATTTACAGGGTAAGGGCTAGAGAATGGCAGTAACAGAGCTTGAGAGACAGCAGTTGCTGCTGGCATGTGGGTCATTTACTGTGTGCATGATAGAGGTGTACAGGGAGACCAGAGTATGCAGAGTGGTGTGGCGGAGATAGCCGTACAGTGTACAGTCTGGTCAAGGTGTGGGGAAAAGAGGTTTGGGAGCATAATCGCAGCACAAAGATATGTTGGGGAGCCATAGGCGTGCAGTAAGAGGCAGTGTTATAGTTGTACACATAAGTGCAGCAGGATCAGAAGAATGGGGTGTAGCCGAGAGTGAGAAAGTAGAGGAATATAGAGGGGTGTAGGAATAGGCACACACTGACAAACACTGAGGTGCAAGGAAGATGCAATAAGGGTAAAGAACAGTGGTGCAAAGAGTGACCCAGAGCAGGGTCAACGAGAGTTATGTGTGGTGAAAATAAGAGAGTGATGTCTACACTGTGTGGAAGGGAGCAGTGTAGGGGGGCATTTAAGGGTGAGAATGCATGAAACGAGCAGGAGTGCAGGGGAAAAGAGGGTTGTATGGCTGAGGCAAAAAGGCAAGCACAGGGTTGATTAGTGCAAGTAAGAAAGGGGAGGAGAGAAAGAGAAGGATGTGGAAGAAAAAGGAGGCAACACACCGACAGGTAGAGGTGGACCGGTTTATAGTGATTTGGTCGAAAACAAAAATGTCGAAAGTCAAAATGTCGAAAAAAAAATGTCGAAAAAAAAAAATTGAATATCTTTTTCAATACGTTTTTTTTTTTTATTTCACCCCTTTTTTTTACTTACCGAACCCAAAAAAACATATAAATAAAAAAAAATACATTCGACTTTTTTTTGATTTTTTTTTTTGACATTTTTGTCATTAGATAGAGTAGTGCATGCTGAGACAAAGGAGCCGGTAGGAAAAGAGAACAATCTACTGTAGTGACATACACAGGCCTGTCCAGCAATGTTCACAAACAAGACTACCAGGTCAATACGGCGCAGGGCCCTCCAAAATTTAAACATCAGCTGATCCGGCCAGCCTTGCCAAAACTCATACCAATCCACCCAAACCAGCCAGGCATTCCTGAAGCAGAGTGTGTCAGGGGGCAGCCACATGGGCCAACAGACCCCTTGGAAGTCAGCCACCTACTATGCATGGATTTTTGGAGGAGCACAGGCAGAGTCTGGGGACTCATTGGATGTGTGATGACAGCAGTAGAATCTGAGTACCGGGCTAAGTCCCCAGACCCTCACTTGAAGAGCCACCTGTGTCCCCGCAAAACAACAAAGTGGGAGCAGCCAACACTGAATCAATTGCAATCAACCTAATATCCCACAACCGCATACCGAAGCCTCTCCGGGTAAATGCTAATATGCTCATGTATTTGCTATTAGTAGGCTTTTAGTGTGTATTAGCGTTTCACCAGTGGAGCATAGTTATTGACATCTAACCAGCACTATCTATTTTACAACCTGCAACACATTTTCCTAGCAGCATGAGTGCCAACATGTCTCCATTCCATTTGGGAGATGCTAGTCCAGCCCTGTTTTTTTCGTTGCATTCTATGAGTAATTGTCTTAGAATTCTCAATCATGAAGCCAGAACTATAAATCTGAGAATGCCAAAATAAAACCAGGACTGGATTAGCATATTCAGAATGGATTAGGGCATGTTAGCATCCATGAAGTTTTCATATTACATCACTACCCACCTGCAATAAGAACATTTCATAAGAACCCTACTGTAATATTATTTTACAGTTCAGCTGTGTTGGCCAAATGCATGTTGGCCTGCCAAAGCCTGTCAAAAGTGTTGAAAACAGGTCCCTGAGCAGAATACCAGCTGCCACTTTTCAGATTCCTTCATTCTGAACTGCCTACCCCTCACAATTCAATATTGTTAGCTAAGAATAAGATATATTTATACATGCAAGGATGTGTATTTAATATGTAGCATGCTGTGAGCACAGAAGACAATATTCTGTTGCAATGTTACTACACATCTTAAAATAAAGCTACTTGCAAAACTAACATATTTAAACAATTTAAGAATTGGTTTCCAACACGGAACAAGCTAAACATTGGTGTGCTTATTTCTACAGTACGCTCTGTGTGTATTCTGCATATTTTCAATTTGTGTGGCAAAGAGCATATGTTTTTACAGGAGTTGGGTGATGTTGTGTCATGCTTAAGGAATACGTACTCTATCATCTGCTGCAGATTCTGCTGTGCCTGTTCATTGTGAGGGAAAGATGTGAGATTGTGCCTATGATGGTCTGTTCTTTGCTTGAGCGAAAGGTGCAGTGTCTGCTATGGCCCATACTGTGCCTCCTTTATGTGAGGCAAGCTTGCCCTGAGGAGGGCCAATGTTGATTTGCCCAATATGAGGAAATTGTGAAATGTTGTAGCCCATGCTGTATCTATGAAAGAGAACCTTCCACTGCTGCCACACATGCTGATATGTTCTGTGTTTGATGGAAGCATGCTTGGCTGTTGACCATGCTGTACCAGTTCAATGTGAGTGAATCTTGCACTGCTGCTGTTTATGCTGACCTGTTCTGTCTGTGTGTTTTCATGGGGGATACGCCCAATCCCCTCATAGAAGGGTTGGGCTCATGCGCTGTGCTCGCTCCTTTGCCGAAAAATATGGGGCCACTTTTATAAACTTTTTCCAGGGCCACTTTTGGCACTTTTGGCACAGGACACATCACCACAGGGGGCATTTCGCGCCACGGCCGAAGGGGGCCATAGTTGCACCGTCAAAAGAAAGAACAACAAGATCAAGCACTGTAAGATTGAAATTGCCTTCCTTTTCCGCGGACTGTCGGAAGTCCCCAGTTTACGGGGCCAGGTAAAAGGTTGACATTGTGAAAAAGTAAAATTGTAACATGGCAACGTACTATGGATCGGGGGCAGGAGCAGGATGGAGATACATGGGAAGCGCTTTAACTACACCACTCCAGCACACCTGCACGACATTGTCACCACACAAAGAGAAAATAATAAAGTATAATATTGAATGGACACAAGGGACGGACAACAAAATAAGGGTACCGTGGCCGCACAACGGCAGCTTCGATGTGTATACCCAACACTATCTGCTAACATACCTTCACAATACATACAAGGGGAAGAAGTTAGAAAACCAGTTTTTGACCTTTGGAAGATGTTCAAGGGAGGTAAACCAGGAGACCCGGTATGTTCACAGTACAGGGGGTAAAAGAGGAGAAGGGATAAGGAGGAAAAGGAGGTAAAAGAATTGAAGATGAAAGGAGGGGGTGGGGGTACGACAACCAAAAACCCACCCAGCACTGAATGAAGTGAGGAGGAGGCAGAGGGATCATTTACGGTAGCAGAGGCAAAGGTTAAAAAAGAAGGGGCAGAAGACATGCCGATGGCTAAGCTAGTGAAGAAGGAGGAAGGGGGGTTGTACCCAATAACAGAACATTAGAGAAGCCGCCCGACAACAACTAACGGCTGCTGAGGTGTACTCAAACCCCGCATTCAGCCCTCCACCACACGCACCCACAGATGATTGTCAGAAAAGGGTGGGCGACGGGCACAGTAGATTCAACCACAACACCAGCAGGGACGGGGAGCGAAAGGAGGGCCCTGGGAAATTTTGCAAACATAGGGCAAGAAGAGTGGATAGTTGCGCAGGTACTTCTGAAGCTCCAGGGGACACTAACAGAGGAAGAGGAGGATGCAGTAGGAAAGGTAAATAAGGAAGAGATGGATCACACACAAACAGGACATGAGGTATGTAAAGGGGAGAAAGGCGACTTTCACAAGAAGAGGAAGAGATCTTGGAGGAAAGGCTGGCAGAATTGAGGAACGTACGAAGCGCACTCATTAGGCAGTTTGAGAAGGAAACACGAGAAAGACAGGAGGGAAAGAAAGCACACAAGGAAGAGAAGGCGAGAATGAGGGAAAAAGCAGAAGAAAAGAAGAGGGAAGAAGAGCGCATGAGGGCAATAGCAGAAAGAGTGGCATGCACAGAGCACATGCAGATGAGAAGGAAGGAGGAGGAGAGGGAAGAAAATGATAGGGAAATGGGGCTGTGGAAAAAGAAGATTATATCAGAAAGCGCCTGGAAATATGAAGAAGTGAAGGTTATAGAAAGCATACTAAAGAGGGAAAGGGGAATATGGGGGAGAAAAGAAGATGAGGAAATGATATTAGCAAAGTTGAGCGCAGAAGTGTTGGAAGAACTACACAGGAAGCAAGCAGAAATAGGTGGTGAGGTAGTGGAGACGAAGAATGAAGAAAGAGGAGAAAGGATGGTGGAACTTGGAGCAAACAAGTATACACGCCAGGACAAGGAGGTGGCAACAACATCAACACAGGGGGCTTCGGGTAAAGGAGGTGAGTACACAGATGTGGACTTAATAGATTTAAGGACAGTGACAGTGGGGGGGGGGAATGCACAGAGTTGGGATTGACATTTCCTGATGGATTTTTTAGCGAGGAAGAGGAAGGTTCGTACGACAGTGGAAGAGATGGCAATAGGGAGAGTTTAGACAAATTATACATAACGCGCACTAACTGCGATTCACCATGGGCATGCGAGAGATGGGGAGAACAAAACACAGGCGAAACAAAGATAAGGGAGGCAACCAGGAAAACGTCATGCTCACTAACACCAACACCTAAACCAAGCCCTGTACACACCCCATATGTCGGCAGACTTAGGGACCTCCTGGGACGCAGGCAGGATGAGCGAGCAAACACACCCATGATGGGGCAAGAGAATAGCAGGAGGGAAAGGAAGAATGTAGGAGATGATAGAGTTAACTACTGTAAAATTGATAGCATTGAAGAGTTACCAGGTATAGAAGAAGATGATGAATATACTAACATAACCCCACACAGGCGGACACTGGGGGAAGTGAGGGAGTACAATTTAATGCCACTACTAGAGAGGGGAGGAGCCAGACCACAATATGTCCCCTGGAAGCATGCCGATAAGGAAAATATAAAATGCAGGCTTCCATCTCTAAGTGGAGGAGCTGGGAAGTGGATATATGAGATGGAAAAACAAACTGTGGGGCAAAAACTAGCGGTGGGGGATTTGAAGGGGCTGCTAATATCAATACTGGGAGATGCTGCAGATGACATTTGGAAAAGGGCAGGCTTCCCAGGGGTAACAGTAAGCGACACATCACATGATGGAGCACAATTCGCCAACTGCAGACATGCGCAATGGCAGGAATTGAGGGTCCAATACCCAGACACATCAGACATAGGAGCCATAACCTCACACAAGATGCGTGAGAATGAAGATCCTGTTGATTACATCCAGGAGATTCAGGAGAAGTGGCGCTTGGAAACACGGGAACCGTGGGACAAAACACTAGCAATTTTCTACCACATACTAATACAAGGGCTCCCGGAGCAAGTACAAAGACAATTGAAGAAGCTGGTGGGGATGGAAGCAAAAGCATGGCCAGAAATACAACTGACAATAGTGCACTACTGCGGGATGTGGCAGGAAAAGATGAAACAAAAGGAGGAAGATAGAAAGACAGAGGAAGCGAAATTGGTCCAAAAGAAGTTATCCAAATATGCCATGGAAGGAGCACTGATAACAGCGCCCACCTCCTCACAGGCCACAATGACACAAGGGAAAACACAACAACGGGTATTACCAATGCAGCAAGTGCAGGTAACGACACAACATATGCCTCCACCCCCACAATACACAGCGCGTGCGGGAGGGGGTTATTTGCAAATGGGAAAAGGGTACTCAAATAACTACAGAGAGAAGGGCGGACAAATGAGAGGGAGAGAATATGGCCCACCCACACAACAACCAGGGGGAGGGTTCCGGGGTTACAATCAACAAGGACAGCAGGGGTACCAAGAAACATGGGGGGGCTTCAATGGCAAGCACGGGAATCACCGACATGCTGGATATGTAGGATGGTGGGACACATGTCACGCACATGCAGAATGAGACCGGCACAGGCAGCGTGGGGAGAGCAAGGCAGCAGGGGCATATGGGGGAACAACAAGTTTACCAACAACAGCAGGAGACCCAGCAACCACTACCACAACAACAAGCACCAATGCTACAGCCACAATTACAAACGTACACACAACAACCTCAAATGCCACAACAACCACAACAGGCACTGCAAACACAACAGCAACCACAGCTACACATGCAAACATACGCACAACCACAGCAGCAAACAATTGCAAAACAAAAACAACAGGTCCAAACAGCACAGCAGCTCACACAAATACAGGACAATGCAATAACACTGACTGACACACATGTAACACAGACCCAGCTGGGGAAGGTGACAATATTGGGTCACAACCCTTACACGGGGAACGGACAGTCACTATACCCACAATAGGACAGCCCACAGATGTCTTTGATATGTCCCATCCTATCATTAACACCTAACCCTGCGGAGGAACCACGCATACAGGTGGTGATGGGTGACAAAAAATGTTCCTTCCTAGTTGACAGAGGGGCCACTAGGTCATGCATAAGGGAGGGAAAGTTTAAACTGGCAGGCCAAGCTATGAACACTCAAGGATTCTCTGGGGCTCGAGGGTTGGTTCCCTTCACTGATAACATCCCCTTATCTGTAGGAGATCACGATATGTCTCTCCCACTGCTGTACTCAGAATAGTCACGAGTAAACATACTAGGTAGAGACATCATGAGCAGATTGAATATGACCATCTCCTTTACTGAAAAAGGAATAATATGCTCCACACCAGGCATCAATATGCTCACAGCTCGACAAATACTGCAGGCCTATTGTGGCAAAACAGTAGCCAGCGCATGGAGACATCTTCCAATATGGGACAGACATGGCAATAGCATGGCTACCAGGAATTGAAGGGAAAATTTGGAGGCAATCAGCAGCTTACCTTTTTAGACCCAAAACACCAGCCAGCGAGAAGGAAGGGACAAGGATATCACTGAGCATTGAGGGCATAGTAGCAACACCAGACTACATTGCAGTACATTCCCAAGACAGGGAAGGGAGAGCATGGAGAGCAGTAATAGCACTAGCAGAGGGGTGCCGGCTAACCCAAGTATCAGACGAGGAGCTCTTCGCGGACGATAATGGTGAGGGGAGATGGTGTTTGAGATGTGCATTCACATCTAGGTGACAGTGACATACAAAGAAGTAGCACAAAAGATGGCACTGGCACTTGAGGCACCAACAACGACAGCTGTGCCATTTTACGAGGAGGATCTGGCAGCAGTAGCAGCATCTCTATGGACCACCAGTCCATATGACGTGGGCTGCATCAAAAGCATTGGTGGAGTGAAAATAAAATTGAAGGAAGGAGCAATGCTGCCAAGAGTAAAGCAATACCCACTATCAAAGGAGGCAGGCAAAGGGATATATGAAACAATAACAGCACTAATAAACAGAGGTATACTAGTACCATCAGAGTCTCCATGCAACACTGTGTGTACCTAGTGTGCAAGGCTAAGGGAGGGTCTTGGCGTTTCATCCAGGATTTAAGACCCCTCAACCACATTTTAGAAGCAGAATACCCCATACCGGCTAACCCAGCCACTATACTATGTGGAATACCAGCGGAGGCGTCCCGATTTACTGTGAATGACCTCAAAAACGTGTTTTTCTCAATACCTCTGCACCCTGACTCACAATACTTGACAAGTTTCACATACCGCAACACAAAATGGAAACACACAAGGCTGTCCCAAGGGTACTGCGAGTCACCATCCATCTTTAACAGGCCATAACAAACACACCACAGCCACAGACGATGAGAGAACTGCAGCAGTTTTTGGGCCTATAGAACTGCTGCAGGCCATGGGTTTTTGACTACAGCTCATACATAGGGCCACTGCTTGAGGCCCTCAGAGAAGCACAGAGGGGGGAGAAGAAATTGAAAAGGACCAGAGAAAGGACAGAGGCATTTCAGGAATTGAAACATGTCATATCAACAGCACCAGTACTGGCCACCCCAAATTATGAGGAACAATTTTTCATCTTTTCACATTGTAGCTCAGCAGTAATGAGGGCAGTGCTGAAACAAAAAACTAGCATGGGACACAAACCAGTAGCATTCTACAGTGGACACCTGGACCCTGTAATGTTAGATCATTTCCCGTGAGAACAGAGTACTACCACCGCAGCTTTTGTGGTAGAAAAATCATCCTCAATAACAATGGGCTGCCCAACACACTGTACGTGGAACATGCCCTTTTTGCAATACTGAACAAACCAAAATCAACCCTGACCACACTAAGGGCATCAGGGTATGAAGTAATACTGTCCAGACCAGAGTTAACAATTGTGAGGTGCAGCAACGTTATCCCAGCCAGGTTTATAGCAGAGGTAGTAGAAGATGGTAACTACGCCCATGTCTGCACACAGGCCATTGAAATTTACTCTAGCACGAGAAAAGTTGAGGAAAACGCCCTAGAGGGGGGAGAGATTATGTACATTGATGGATCCTCAATAATTGACCAGAGTGATGGGATACGCAGAACAGGAGTAGCAGTGGTGAGACTGAGAGAGGATTGGGCCTATGTCCCAGTAAAATGCGTTCAGTTACCACAACACTACTCAGCCCAGGCAGCAGAATCAGTGGCCCTAATTTTAGCACTAAAAGAAAGTTATGACAAAAGGGCAATTATATATTCTGACAGTGCATATGTCACATCCACACTACATTCTAGATTAATTAAGTGGCAGCGAAGAGGGTTCAGAAGAGCAGACGGCAACCTAGTGCAACACGCTCTACTACTGGCTGAGCTAATTGAAGTAATTGAAGACCCCAAAGAAATAGCATTGGTGAAGTGTCAGGCCCATACAAACGGGGATGATCTAATTTCCGGAGGTAACGAAACAGCAGACGCACATGCTAAACATGCTGCGTATTTCGGCAAGATCTGGACCCCCCAGAAAAAAGAAAAAGATAAGGGGAGGGCGGGGGCAAGATATATGTTGATGAAGGATGGGTACACACATATCCCTGAAAATCAAATAACGGAATTACAGGCAGCAGCACCTATGGCAGAGAAGGAGCTATGGGTAAAAAGAGAATGCACAATGTCCCTCACAGACGCATTATGGCCACAGAACAATACAGGCAAAATAGTGATGCCCCTGGCCTTATTGAATACAGCCTTGGCCCAACTACATCATATCACACACACAGGAAAAGAGGTGATTGCAGCATGAATAAAAGAGGTGTGGTTCTGTCCCGAGCTAAATTCACATGTTGCAAACTTCTTAAGCAATTGTTTTACTTGTCAACAATTTACGGCCGGTCACACGCTGCAAGTGATCAAAGGTATTATACACCGGCTGGAAGGACCCTTTGTTACACTCACCTGGTATCCACAGGGACGTCACCCAGCTGGGTTACTCGCTGGTATGCTTCTCAGCTTTGCCCTGATGTGGTCTGCGGGGAAGGTTCTGCCTTGTGGTAGAATTAGGCGTGCTCTCCGTCCTGCCTTCTTTGCAGGGGCGCGTTGTCTTTCATGGGCGAGTGCGGTCCAGTTACTTCACTGACGCCGGCCCGTTTGATATTGTTCAGGTAGTTCTTATTGCTGTTCTTTAGTTTTGTTGCTATCCTGCACGCCTTTTGTTTAAAATGTCTCTTTTTTCTCCCTTAGGTGTGCGGAGCTTCAGCGCGGCGAACTGGCTTGGTTGAGCCCTGCTGATAAATGATGGCGCTTTAAGAGCGCTATGATGCGGTAAGTAAGCAATATGCGAAGCGCTGCGAAGTCTTGCCTTTGCTAACCTGTGTTTGCCTTCCTTGTAGGTCGCGGTGTTCTTCAGCGCGAGTGGAATGTCCGGAGTGGTGCCAGCCGAGAGGCGACCAGCCAGGTAAGCCTTTTGAGCAGTTTAGAATTTGTAAATGTCTCTACAGCTTTCTTTAATGCTGCCTCTATCTTCCTCTTTCAGGTCGTTCTGTACGGGAGGCATGCAGATTCGAGGAATCTGTTCTCAGTAGCTGCAAGTGTTTAAAGATCAAGACTGCAGGTAAGATGCTGCTGCTAATGATGTTCCTTTTGTCTCCTTGCAGGTTCTGCTTCTCCGAGGTTCGAGGGAATAGCTTGACACGGTGAGCGTCACGTTGCAAGCTGCAAAGTAACACGAAGCATGTTCTGCAGTCAGGGTGTGGTTTATATAGCCCAGGTAAAGTAGTACCAGAGAAAGTAGTTCCAGGCCTGCCACACCCAAAACACCAGACCACATAGCTTGGTTCTTAGGAACCAAGCTATGTGGATGCCTCCATGTTGGCTGACAATACAATAAAGTAGTTCCCAAGCATATTGTTGTTCATGGTGTATGAGCCTGGTGCCATAGGCACCAGGACTGGGCCCATGAGGGCTTTTTAAGAGTATGCCAGGCTCTAGAGGCCTGTGTCCTGACTCCACCTGGCCAATGGGTTTGCCAGAGGGGGTTTTGGGCGAGGGTCGTGACACCCTTCCTCACCTACATATTGACTACGTTGACATGATCAATGTATGTCAAGGATACAGATACATGACTGTGGTAGTGTGTCCATTCTCAAGGTGGATCAAGGCTGGTCCATGCTCCCATGCAGATGCCTTCAGAGCGGCGAAGTTCTTGGTGAGGGAGGTGTTCCGAAGGGGGGGAGTATGCGAAGTGTTGCGGTCTGACAATGGCCCACACTTGGCCAATGAAATGTTCCAACACATAACCGCTCTCCTTGGCATAAAGCATAAGTTTGCATGCACGTACCACCCACAGGCAAATGGCATCTGTGAACGCCTCAAAGGCCTCCTAAAAGAAGAGATAACAATAATTCAGCAATCAACCAAGAAAAGTTGGCTCTACTGCCTCCCCTTAGCCCTATTTGAGTTAAGAAACAGGCCAGGGTCGGACCACCACCTCACACCCTACAAGGTGGCGACTGGACGCCAAATGCACTTCCCACTGACACCACCATCAAGGGCTATAACAGATTGTCATTCATCACAGAACATCTTTGGTGAAGAAATGTAGGAATACGTATCTTCCTTGGTTACTAGTGTCGCCTTTATCTCTCAACAGATCAAGCGGACGCAGGGCGGGTCGAAGAACACCCACCAAGAAGGAGAAAGAACAGAAGAACAGGAACAACCAGCCCAGTGGACAGTAAAGGAGGGGGACAACGTCATCCTGCGCAACTTCAACCGCCTGTTAAACAGCCCCAGGTTTACTGGGCCCCACCAGGTGGAGAAAACAGCTCCTAGAGCTGTTAAGCTCTGAGATAAAAATGTCTGGGCTCACCTGCATGACATCAAGCCCTACAAAGATCACACCCGCCCTTGCGTCGACGACAGGGCCAACGCAGCAGCAACAGCAACCAACGACAATGACAACAGAGTCCCTGACCCCTCCCAAACCCCAAACCCCTAAAAGGATACAAGTGAACAATTGCCCATAGCCCACCCAATGGTCACAAGATCACAGAGTAAAACAAACACTGCCCCAACAAGCCCCGACCAGACAAGCTCCGCCCAGCCACTACCTAAATAAAGAACATTGTCAAAAGATCCGAAATTTTACACGACACTGTGTAAACACATGCATGTTCTCTTCTCTTTTGTCTTGCACATGCAGGTACCACGCAGTGCTGTTTTATATAGAGGGAATTGAATAAATGTACTAAAGCATATGTCTTTTGCCCAGGGGTAAATGCTGCCCACGGATGACAATACCCCAGAAGCACTGTCACACCAATTTGTACACGCTATAAAAAGACCAAAATATCTAAAGAAAAGAAGAATACGTGCGTATTACGACACGTTCATTTTGATCATAGAGCAATCCTTCCCACATCTCCACAAGCACTTACCAGCCCTAAGAGATAGGACGCTAAGGAAACGTGTGGGAACAGCTTTTCTCTTGGGCATTAAACGACTACATGATAGGGAGAGCTTGAATAAACAAAACTAACAAAATTGATGCTTATTTTTAGAAATTTTCAGGCGGGCATCTATATCATCAAAAGTAACAAGCTGCAGGACCGCAGCAAAGGTAAGAGAACAATGCCAGTGATATTAGCAATTGTAATAAAGATTATAAGCCTATTATCTATCACTGGTCTACTTGCTGCCACTGTATGGAAGGCACAATATGCTTCCTATGTCATGGCTGCACTTCCTACTAATCAACCCCCCACCACGGCTGCAACAGGTACAGTGTCAGGTGGTACAAGTAACACAAAAGTAAATGGGAAGAAGGTTAAACCTAGTGCATCTATTGATAACGACGGGGTAGACACATATTTTACAGAGTCCGCACACATCTCAAACAACATGTGGTACCAGCACATGTCCAAAATTGGTAAGGGGAAAACTAAGGACAACATGCTATGTGTGCTCATTGATCCCAAACGCCATGAGCGCGTCAAGAACATTTGTGGCTACTGAGGTACCTGCAACATCAGTAGAGTGCTTGCTATACCTGGCCCTGTTCCAAACAAAAGGACTATTTCAAGGAAAACTAGCAACACTGAAATGGAAAACGAGGGACACATACCAGTATGAAAATAACTTCATCAAAACACTTCCCATGTACGATAAATACTGGCAGCATACACAAGGGCTCCAATATGTGACGGATGGACCAGACAAAGGGGAAACAAAGGAAGTAACATTGAATTACCTACCATGTTAATGGCGTGCAAGAGAAGTTCCTGGGATACCAGGGTGCTGGGAAAGACAACTGATATTAATATATGGAAAGGTGTCCACGAAAGAAGGATGGACAGATGGTGTTGTGGGGAGCAATATGGTAACATTGACAAAAGCAACAGTGGTAACAGTAACTGAAGAGAACAATAAATGTTACAATGGATGGACAAGGAGAGCAGCACTAGTAACATGGCTAGAGAAGGATGAGGACCCAATAACAATACTTCCACTAACTGCACCTACACTATGTTATCAACACGACGGGGATGTTGACGTTGGAAGAAATAGCAACTGCAAAAGAACAGTAATGATAGCTGAGGGGGGTGCCGGTACAGCAGTCCTAATGGACCACTATTGGGCCTGCGGAGCAAGAGCATACCACAGCCTGCCACCATCGTGGAATGGAATATGCACAATGGTACACATCAACGTACCATCCCTAGTAGTACCACAGAAACATGTGAACCTGGGGAACTTCCCTAAGATGGACGAAGGGAACAAAAGGAAGAAAAGATCAGTGAAGATAGGAGGAGGGCGGCAAAAGAACAGCACAACAATATTGTCAAGAATAAAACAAACAGGAGAACCACTGACTGGGAACTACCTGTGAGGAAGATTGGAAACAGCTCTTAGTGACATCCCACCAGAACACAGACTGTTCAGCAGAGCGGCAATGTTCTTTTCCTCCGTAATACATCCAGGAATGCAAGAGTATGCAAATGCAAAGTGGCTCCAGATCACAAGATGGGAATTAATGATGACAATTAACTCCACCGTCAATGGATTCAATGCAATAAAAGAAGAACTAAGGGCAGTACGAATGGGAGCACTCCAGAATAAATATGTGCTGGATCTCCTAACAGCAATGAAAGGAGGAGTTTGTGCACAAATTGGGAGCTCGTGTTGCACTTTTTTATCCCTGCCCACGACGGCGGCAACGGCACACTATCTGAGGCAGTGCCACAACTTGCCAAATGCACGCCAAGATGCAAGAGGAAGCAAAGGGAGTGAAGAGAGATGGTAGCTGGTTTTCGTACTTATGGTCATGGATGCCATCATGGTTGTCAGATGGCCTTAAAATTATAGCTGGATGCATAATATTGGGAATGGCTGCCCTGTTAGGACTGAGATTGTGGAAAGCAAGGACAGCACACAAAACTGACGAAATGATGGAAATGATCGGCATGCCCGCCCTGATGCCAGCTGAAGACGACAAACACATAGACCTCATCATAAAGGAACGAGAAAGGTTACGCAAGCAGATAATAGAAGCAGACTTATATCCACCATCAGTGAAGGTAGAAAACCCAAGGAACCCGAAGATTTACTTTGGAAAGTGGGTTTATTGTAAGCCTGCAGTGGATGCGTATACATGTACTGGTCATTTGAAGACCACGTGAACCAGTATGGACACCTGGCAGGAAAAACTAAAGTATGGAGAGTGAGAGGAGAAAAGAGAGCGGATAATTTTGCGGTTGACAAGTCGACCAGAGTGGGGACTGAAGTGGGAAAATGGGAAAATACCCTCCCCCCATTCTCATCCAGACCCTGGCCTAGGGAATCACGGCCCAAGCACCCCCCACAAGAGGAGTTCGACCCAGTCACTTTCTTACCGGACGACAAGGTATCATGTGTCCACGACCTACACACATGCGGAGCATGCCCAATACCATGCCCTGGTTAAGCCGATGCCTGCAACATGGACCAGCTCGACTAAACAACAACCACAAAACACCAACATCGTTAGAGATGCCATGCCGACATAGCCAACAGACAAGAACACAAGTGCCACCATGCACACTGGTCACCCACACACCAACCCACACGAAGAACATACTCAGTGCTATGACGTAGCGGACTGACACACCCACAGACGCCCATCATTGTTATTTTTCACATAGGCCTTCTACAGCACCGCAGAAACGCAAGATGCCTGAAGAGCTCGTCTATACATGCTTGCAGATGTTTTCTTGCTACCTATTCCTATGAAGACGCCACCCTATGTATCTACTGATGCTTGTGACACCCTGTCGCCCTCACGACCCCATATTATGGATTATATACCGCCACCCAGAAACTAGACCCGATTAGGCCGCAAGCAAGGGTCCCCAGGCAGGAGCCTCTCAGATGAAAATTCTCCCAAGAAGAAAAAGCAAAGCACTGACCACGCAGAACGAGCCCCAACGAGAGTCCACAGCCAAGGCCGCAATGTTGCAACCCACATGCCGCGCTCCCAGCACCAAGGTTACACCTGCCACTGCCAAGCGCCCCTCAGAGCCGAAATACAAATTAAATGCTCATAATTCTGCTCCAGCCATGGTCTTTGCACACGTGACCAAGCCGAACGGACACAATGCCAAGTTCAAAAGACAGAAAGTCACCGGAGTCCCACGTCTGGGACACAGGCTGCAACAAAGAAACGACAAGTTGGACACCTGAAGCGATGGGAAAGACATGCACATTAGCCACTAACCAGACCTGTCCATTGTCCACCTCTAACACATAGTTGCACATTGTTGCCAGCACCAGGTACATCGCGAGCTGGGAACGGCGATGGTCCCAGGCTTGGGGGCTCGTGAGGGAGCCAATCAGAATGCGAGGGGTTCATCACTGGCGCCATTTTAGTTAGCCAATCACCAAGTGTCCCCTTGTAACAGTTTCGGTGTAGCAACTTTCAGGGACAACCCAAGTGTACCACCTGACCTGTCCTTATCCAATCATCCTCCCTCCTATAAGTAACTATACTAACCCTACCACTCGGGGAGCCAACCCGAAGTGGCATTAGGTTTTGTGACAATTTTCCCAGGTGACGCAAGTAGCGCGTCATACTACGGTAAAAAGGGCCTGCAAGTCCCAATAACAATGCTCTCATCCGGTGAGATGCATACAAGCTGAGAACTATCCCTGCCGTTAATATAATAAACAGCAGTAATTACTTTGCTCTTGTGTGTGTCTCATACTCCTTTTGGGACGCGTGAGGAGTTGGGGCCTTCCCAGCCCCGGAGATCCGTGGACGGCTCTGCCGGCCCCTAGGAAATCACCCGACATTGTTTTAGCGTATTAAGAATTAAGATGTCAGAGAATTCCATGTGGTATTGCTGTTTTAGTGTAAGATGCCAGAGCATTGCATGTGGTATTGCTGTTTTAGCGTATTAAGAATTAAGATGTTAGAGCACTTCATGTGTAATTGCTGTTTTAATGTACTAAGATGCGAGAGCATTGCATGTGGTATTGCTCTTTAAGTCTGCTAAGATGCGAGAGCATTCCATGTGGTATTGCTCTTTAAGTCTGCTAAAATGCCACTGCATTCCATGCAGTATTGCTGTTTAATGTACTAAGATGCCAGAGCATTCCATGTGGTATTGCTATTTTAGTCTGCTAAAGATGCCAGAGCTTTCCATGTGGCATTCCTGTTTTAGTGTACTAAGATGTCCCTGCATTTCATATGGTCTTGCTGTTTGTTTTTTAAGATACCAGAGCTTTGTATGTGGTATTGCTGTTTTAGTGTGCTAAAATGCCCCTGCATTCCATGTGCTATTGCTGTTTTAGTGAACTAAAATGCCAGAGCATTCCATGTAGCATTGCTGTTTTAGTGTAAGATGCCAGAGCTTTGCATGTGTTATTGCTGTTTTAACGTATTACGAATTAAGATGCCAGAGCTTTGCATGTGGTATTGCTGTTTTAGCGTATTAAGAATTGAGATGCCAGAGATTTCTATGTGATATTGCTGTTTTAGTGTAAGATGCCAGAGCTTTGCATGTGTTATTGCTGTTTTAACGTATTACGAATTAAGATGCCAGAGCTTTGCACGTGTTATTGCTGTTTTAACCTATTACAAATTAAGATGCCAGAGCTTTCCATGTGGTATTGCTGTTTTAATGTACTAAGATGCCAGAGCTTTCCATGTTGTATTGCTCTTTTAGTGTGCTAAGAAACCAGAGCATTCCATGTGGTATTGCTGGTTCAGTAACCAGAGATCCTACAGCTTTCTGTGTAGTATTGCTACTTTAGTATACCTACAAATCTTAGAGCCTTCAATGTGGTATTGATGTTTTGGCATTCAAAGACAGTAGTGCTCTAGTATGGCATTGCTGCTTAAGCATACTTAACCAACTGGGGGGAAAACGATTAACTCATGTGACAAGTGGGAATGTACAAAATGACAAACACATTTTGTTGCATGGGATAAATTGCATAGTAAGTATACTTGTCAGGGGACAGGTAGCAGAACTTCATTGTTGAGGAGTGCTGGATGCAGAGCCACCAGGGTTTTAGCTGCTTGGTCCCCAGTGGGCAGCTGAAGAGGGGTCTCTTTTTCCTGTACCCCTTGAGATTGCAGCTTTGCTCGGTCTTTAGTGCTGGCAGACAGCGACTTGTCTTTGTCCTGGACCTCTTGCTGTTTTCCGTCGTCGATGAAAGGTGCTGTTTTCTCACACTGGTTGGCGTGGACCCAGGAGTCATGGCCTCTTCAACGTATGGTGATATGGGTTGTCAGCAGGATCTGGGAAGGACCTTTACAGCAAGGATGCAAGGATGATTTTCGCTGATGCACTTTCAGGACCACCCAGTCCCCTGGCAAGAGGCTGTGGCGTGGAGTTTCAGGCAGTCGCAGAAGAGCTTCTTGTATTTGCTGGAAGTGAGAACTGAAAATGAGCATTAGTCTTTTGCAAAATGACACAAGATCGTCATTTAGTTGTAAGTCACAGAGTTCAGGGGAAAGTGGCAGAGTAACTGACATTCTCTTGGGTCTCCCAATGAGTATTTCGTGGGGGGAGAGTCCATGTACTATGTTTACAACATTTCTTAGATCCATGAAGACAAGAGGGAGGGCGTCATGCCATTTTAGGCCTGTTTCAAGGCAGATCATGGCAAAGAAAACCTTCATGTTGAACTTCCAGCGTTCCATGCCCCTGCCAATTGTGGGTGAAAACTACAATGAAAGTGCTGGAGGATCCCCAAGGCCTTGCAAATGTTCTGTAATATCTATCCATTGCAATGGGTGCCTCTCTCAGAATTTATGGAAACTGGAAGGCCAAAACATGGGATGAACTCTTTGAGCAGTTTCTTAGCCACTGTAATGGAATCAGTACATTTACAGGGGTAGGCCTCAGTTCATCCAGAAAATGTATCAATTATGACTAGGACATTCTCAAAAGAGGTGCACTTGGTAAGCCAATGACATCTATTTGGATGTTCATGAAAGGGCCATAAGGGACTTCATGTGCCCCTGGAGTGGTTTTCACAGGCTTTCCAGGGTTAAACCTGACACAGGTTGGACAGCGAGCACAGTAGTTCTGAGCAATGGAGGGTAACTTCTGAGGTCATCATTCCATTGCTTGAATGGGACACAGAGTGAGCAACATGTGCGAGATATGGTAAGAGAGCTAGTGGGGCCACTAACCAGCCCGTGTTATCACACCATAGGTGATCGGAGCAACAAACACCTTAGAGATTTTCCCAGCCCTGTTTCTCAGCCTGGGAACCGCATCTTGGAGGTCCACCAGGATGGAAAGAGATGGTAGGGGGGTCCTCAAATGATAGGATAAACAGCGGCACACAATCAGAAGCCTGAGGACCATGGAGGGCTGAATTATTTGCATGGCCATCAGCCAGTGCGTTACCCACCGAGGTGCTGTCAGAAAGGCGAGTGTGGGCCTTGCACTTCACAATGGGCAACTCTGTAGGTAACAGTATTACATTTTTTAAATTTTTTATTTATTGCTCATGGTTATCCAACAAACCTTTAGCAAAATGAAATATACGTCATGTGGAATCAATGCATCACTAATATAAAATAACAATGTATGTCATCATATCGCAATATATATTATACAATTCATATACAATATAAATAATTATTCAAATAGATCAATATAATCCTAGTGTGCACAGTTCAATGCATTAATTTAACAATTAAAATGCCATCCCCATTAACTGTTGATATTTGAGAAAGTGCTACTTTCAAAACATGAAAAGCCACTGCAGTTATGACTATGCTTTTTGCACCATATTTTAAACTCCAGAATTGATCGCCTGAATAGAGCAGAGGCTGTGCACAAAACCGCTATAACTTAAACCATAGTGAGGCACTAAGATATGGCATTGAGTAAGAAGATGACGGGAAGTCTCAAACTTTGCATTAAATAGTCGGCATGTACGTTCATGCCCTGCCAATTTGATCCAGCGCCCGTATGTTTCAGAGTAGGAATTATGTAATAAACCTGTGAATATTCAAGGAGACAAGCTTAGAAAGGTATGTTGAGAGGTGGTCCCGATGAAAACCTTGTGCACTGTAAACACTGAACAATACTTTTCTATTGAGATAATATATATTCGAATTAAAATCATAATTGTTATTTTTCTTTTAAGAATTGTTTGTGCATTAGGGGTGGCAATCAGTTCCTCTACAGTAATATCAATTTTTTTGGAAATGTTCCATTGCCGTGGCCCGTAATTGAATAAGGAATTTATTAGTACACACTTTCGCATATAAACGATTGTGGTGGCTAAGTAGGCCATACACCAGAGGAGGAGAGGAATACATGGAAAAGAACAATGTAAAGCGTTGGAGCAACCAAAGGGTGCGAATGGAGGGTACCCCAAGTTCAAATCGGAGAGCCTCTACCAGCACCGAAGAAGGAACTCCAAGAATCGATCATCGGTGTTTAGTTTCAAAACTATCTATTCAAGTCATCATTTTCTCGTGATGAATAGCCGAGCCATATAATATCCCAGAAAGTATACTCTTACAGTACACAGCAGCCAAACCCTCCAGATTGTTCCCTCCCTTATTACTCACAAATCTCCTAAGTATCAGCCATTTATTTATTATTTTTGTTTGTATAACATCACCATACAAATGCAAGGTGGGGGGGTTACAAATAGGCATGCCTACGTAGATGTATTTATCTACAACTTCCAATGGGGTGCCCTTGTAATACCATTTGAGATTTAACTTCAACTTATTTTTCTTGCCACAGATCAAAACATTTGTTTTGGTACTATTAACCTAGAGATGGTTTGCACAGCATAAATGTCCAGTGCACCTAGTGAACACTGTCGGTTTATCTGGATTCCATCTAGCAGTATGGTGTCGTCTGTGTAGCCAATCCAAGACACTGTGATGCTGCCAATGCGCTGAGAAAAGTTATGCATATGTACAATAGAATGGCCCATGTCTGAGACACATAGATTATATAGCAATGGGGCCAAAGCACAACCCTGTTTTAATCCCATATTAGTTCTTATGTCCTCCATAACTTCCCCACCTTGATTTACACGGACTGATCCTGAGGTATTAGTATTAAGAGAGTTAACAAAATAGAGAAGGGTATGGTCTGTGCCCCAATTTGCCAATTTGGTTCATGTGTACAGGATATTTATTGAAGGCTTTAGTAAAAACCATGAAGCATAAATACAGATTACCATAACCACTATCCTGACACCACTATCCTCACAATGAGAAATCATAGTGGGTAACGCACTAAGATTGTGCAAAGTGCTATGTGATTTGCGAAACCCCGTTTGAAATGGTGACAATAGATTATTAGTTACAGCCCATTTAGTTCGTTTTTTCTGCAGTATAGTAGAGAAAATGTTTGGGCTGACATCTAGCATGGCAAGCAATCGGTAATCTAAAGGAGTAACACAATCTCCTTTTTTAAACACTGGAATAGGAATAGATTTCCTCCAACTGCATGGAATGAATCCAGATTTAAGAACTTGTGAGAAAAAGAATTGTAATATGAAAGCCCAAAATTCATGCTCACCCTTGACTATAACATTGGCCATCATATCGGGGCCAGGAGCAGGAGAGCCATTGAATACTTTGATGATCATTTCAATGTCTCCATGATCAAAGCCTGTGTAAAAAGAGGCACTGAAAGGATAGGGTATCTAAACTGAATCAACGTCCGGTTTATCATAGAGAGTTTGAATGGCGCCGATCCAGTTCGACATACTCATAGGGTTTACCTCTATTTCATTGGTGGCATTCATAAAAGTTCGGACTTTTGACCAACATTTTCCATCATCATTATTTCTTAACAATGAAAACAGACCTTTCCAGTCAGCACTCTTCATTGAGAATGTGTAGCTACAATGCCAATTCTTATACTTAGTGGAAAGGGGAGCCAATAACTCTTTTTTCTCCTCATCACTGTAGATTGCAGATTCTTAAATGGCGTTATAGCGCCTACGATGAACTTTCTTTACCTGATGGATAACAATTTCAAACTTATTTATGTGACCAGTATGTATGGTGGTCGAACTGTGACTTAAATAGAGCTTTTTGTTCAGAAAGGACATAACATTTGATATATCCCAGTTTCGATCGGCTAGCCATTCTAGCAATGGTTGCTGGTTACGCTGTATAAAACTAGTAATCTGCATGACGTTCCTACTGCTCAGCACAATCCGATGGCCCTGCGTACTAACCGAAACAGAGGAATACATCTATTTCAATTGCCTATGAGGTGGCGGTATGGAAGACCAAAATAATGTAGCATGGTTGCTAACTTTATTAAAAGTTGCGATCAGATCACCACAATTATCACCATTACGCCTGTCAACAAAAATGTAATCTAGGCATGACCAACTAATTCCGTTAGTCCAGGTTCTTTGGATGGCCTGTCTCAATGTTTGATGTTCAGGCAGATGAGATTGTGTATCTCAAACAGTTTTAACCATGCATCACCATTAGAGGAGCCGCAAGGGATATTTCCTCGCTCCCTGATGTTATCCCACCCATCCAACGATCGTGAGATCTTCTGCAAAAGGCTAGGAGCATTTAAGTCCCCCACAATAATAATCCCTCCCCTGGAACAGTTCTCTTGCCAATTAACCAAAGTTTTGTCAGTGTTAGTGATAATCCCAGCATTGGCCTTACCACCCTGAGGTCATAGATGTTCATAATAAGGGTCCTGTGCACAGAACCAAAAAGAATGGCCGCCATGACAAAAGGTGACAATGTATGCATAACATAGGCTTTTAATATATATTTGGTCTGGGCACCAATAGTCAATACCCCACGTGCTTGGCCCTTTTCTCCTTGCATTGCTGGAACATGTGATATATTATAACCATCAACAATAAACCTATCACAGGGCCAAGTCTCATGCAATAGGAATACATCGCTTGTTCTAATATAGGCAATGCCTATAGGATGGAAAGGAAAGGAACGAAAACCATGTGTGTTCCAGCAGAGCAAACTAGAGGGAACATCCTGTCCCAGTAGTCAGTGAATATCCCCCAGAAGCTCACTGTATCTAGAGCTCTGGTTCTCTCCAAGCTGGACTTCTGCAACAGCCTCTTTCTAAATCTGCCTACTTCTACACTTAGCCCTCTACAACTCATACAGAACAGGACTGCAAGACTTGTCGTTGGCCTCAAGACCTGGGATTGTATCTCTCCAGCCCAGAAATATCTTCATTGGCTCCCAGTGGCTGCAAGGATTAAGTTCAAGACCCTTTGCATTGTCCACAAGGCCTTCTGGTGCCCCTGTCCGCAATACCTTCAACTCTCCCATCGGAAATACCTTCCTACTCAAGTTCTTCGCTCCTACACCTCCAACTCCCTCAGGGTCAGGGACTTCTCCAAGCAACAAGTTGGGGGTAGATCTCTTTCTTCAGCTGGGGACTCCTTTTGGAACAGCCTCCCTGCCTCTCTGAAACTTGAGGTGAACCATCTTCGGTTCCGGAAGCACCTCAAGACCTTTCTATTTGCTTCTGCCTCCTCTCTTCCTCTCCCCTGCTGATCTCCGTTTGTTTCTGTACTGGGAACCTGGCTACCCTCTGATTTCGGGCCCAGATCCTTGCCCTCCCAGCCATATACCGCCACTGCCTCCCGGCAACCCTTGCACTTAGGTCTGTATCTGCAACCATACAGTTGCCTTCCTGCACTTATTAGACACTGTTTGTCTGCACCTTATTATTGTACTTGCCACCAGCTGTCCACACTACCTGCTGCTGTTTAGATCATGTATTCAGCACGTTCCACCCCCCCCTTTTGCCCTTGCACTTTCCCCCTTCCCTGTCCCCCCCTACGGTTGCGCGTTCCCAATGACACTGGGCCTAGTAAGATCATTGTTTTTGCCCTCTCTTGTACCCCTCATTTGCCTCGTCGCGCCCTGACACACTTGTGTATGTGCCCAATATAAATAAAATATCATATCATATCATATGCAGGGCCGTAGGGGCTTTTTCTCTATAACCATTCCCCCTCACTCTCCCTGAATATGAATGCATGTAATTAGCTTAGTAGTGGGTCCTGTCCATTTCCCTAACAGGAAATTGGCCACTCAATCTACTAGCTAACGTGTGGGCTTCTAGATGTAGGAATTCCTTCTCCTCATTTGCATTACAGCTAATGCGTTTTAAACCCATAGATTTCAACACAGGACCACAATAATGAAACCACAGCAGATGATCTAAATTCTATGGGTACCCAATTCAATGCACTATCCCATTTAGGTAGCTCAATACGAAGGGTGTCAGAGTTTGTGATGGAAGCTAAGCAAGGAATAACTTTCGTTAAGGAAAAAAGAGTGGTGCGATTAAAAAAGGAACTCTCCTTTTTTGGATTGATTTCTTCAAGTTTCACAAGTTTACCCAGCGATGAATAAAAGCTAGCGTCTGCTTGAAATGGAAGCAAATCGATGATCAAAACTAAAAAGGTCTCTGGAGGCCAGGTGGTACTTGTGATAATGTAGGGCGATATACCGTTTCCTCTGGATTTGCACAAGACCTCTCAACCAGCTTCCTTCTAGCTATAGGGATCGAGTCAGCTACAGCCTGAACAGCACTAGGCTTAGTAGTAGGCTGTGCCAAGTGTACCGAATTGTCCATAGGTCCCTGTACAGACACTTCATGTTTGGTGCCATCGCCTTGTTCTTTAATAATCACTTGATGGCCAGAGGTAGGAGATGACATAATAGGATTGATATGCTTACCAGATGGCTATCATGTAATTAAATTCGAAAATGCTACCCGTTTCTTGATTGGGCCATAGTTTCTCTCTGTAAGGGGCGTATGTTGTTTCCTGCAAATGCGGATGGGTGGACTATCATCATTGATAATTTGTTGCACAGTGCCTCGAAGGCCTCACTTTCAGAGGCTGCCACTACACTCACAGAATCAGATCTCCTTCATGCTCCGGGTGATGCCACCGTATATAGAACACCGGCCTCCTTCGCCAGATCAACATCTCAGTAGAAAGTTTGGCAATCCTGGGTTCAACAATAGACTGATCTACATCATGAATTTCCCCAACCACCTTGGCCACCATGTGTTTCAGATTCCATTGTTCGACAGCAATATTCGCACACAACACAAGAAGAGCCTCCATTTTCGCAGCAAGTGCCTTTGTAGCCAGCAGGGATACCTCCCTATCTTTAGAGTAGATATGCTCCTATGTGAATGACGCTGCCACATCCCCACTACCTTGGTCAGGCGATTACAATGTAGATGCCAATGCTTCCAGATTGGGGGTTGCAGATATATTAAGATCATCATCATGATTTATTCCCACCAGGACGCGTCCTAATCTGTTGCTTTCAAGATTTCCACATAATATAAGCCGTGAGCCATTATTATCCATAGACGCTGAACAATTTTAGAGACTATTAATATCCTTCTCCGTAGTAGTGCACTGGGTCTCAGCCATTTGTATGTCTTGAGCGGGCACTAGAATAGTTTTGGAAGGCGCCGCCCTAGATGTCCCCGGCGCAGATGCAATTTCTAAAAAAAAAAAGTTAACTGTGGTTGCGAAGTAGTAGTAAAAGTGTACATTGTTCAATTTGCCTTTTTCTGCCCGAGGTGCACGGCTACGAGCCTTTAATGATTTAACGAGGCTCTGAATGCATTTGTCAGTCCTGATTATTTCACTGCGCAGGGCGTATTTCTTTTTAGAAGGCATGTTTTGCTATATATGCACCTGAACTAAGATAAGAGGAATCGTAGACCCTTTTACCGCAAAAGTGAAGGCTAATCAGCTAGCAGGGCTAAGCAGAAGCAGCAAAGGTGGAAGAGAGGAGATTAGCAGAGGGAAGAATTTAGACTAGTGAGTGGCTGGACCAGGAAAATACACAGGCAAATGGATGCCCAGTCCCCGCTCACCCACAAAGCTGCAGCAGTCTGCTTGCTACACTAGACCGAATATACTTTATGGGGAAAGACCGCTTCTACAAGTCCAAAGGAAACCCGTAGGAAAAGGACCGCAGCTTTCACAATCCAGTATTCACCTTGTATCCTTTTGTGCACTACACAACACTCTCCACCGGGGGGGGGGGGGGGGGGTGGGGGGGGGCTCATCAGTGAAACGTGTCCTGTGTTTGAAACGCTACGACAACATTGAATATTTTAAAGAATTTCACATGCTGGCAAAATACCCCCTTACCAGAGCTCATGTTTCCAGTTGCTGGAAAGGGTGGGCACAAGAGAGGAGAAACCTTTCCCTGGGGAGGTCCCAAATGGCAAACTCTGACCACAGCAGGAATCAACATCTCCCACACACACCAGAACACTACACAAACTCTGCTTCACTTCTGGGGAGGTTTTTAAAGCCCACAAAGTTAAAGGCACAGCGTTCCAATTGAAATGCAATCGTAATCCAACACAGCATGTAGTCTGGTCCAACACCAGAACACTTCACAAACTTCAGTATCACATTAAGCAGGGCTTTGACATAGGGTGCACTGAGAATGGAAGTACCTGGTGCAGTTAGGTAACCTCTCTATTTCCAGAGGGTGCCGTAGTCGTGTGAGATGCCACAAGCGTAACGTGAATCAGTGTATATAGTGGCTGTGCATTGTGTGGCGATTGTGCAGGCCCGTGTGAGGGCAATGAGTTCAGTAACTTGTTCTGATCGTACTGATGGGAGCTGAAAATATTCTAATACTTCAAAGGGGTGAAAACAGCTAAACCTGTCGGTATACTACCTGTTGAATCTCTAAGACAACACCCGTTAATGAAGATAATGAGATATGCATTGGGGATGGGGATATCGTAGAGGTCTGTTCTGGGTGATGATACAATGTCAACCACTGCAAGGCAGTCGGGCAGATGACCTTCATCAGGTGTCGACAGGAGGAAGGCCGGGTTGAGTTGGGCGTATCTGATGATAGTGATGTTGGTGGCAGAGAAGATACGTTTTTCATACTTGATGAGATGTGCAGCAGATACGTGTTGTGTTTTACCCCTGAGGAGGAGTGCTAATACAGAGTGTGGTACTGCTACATTTATGTGGTGTGCTAGGGTGATGTTGTCAGCTTTTGTAAGGAGAGGGGCAATGGCAGCTATGGCTCTGAGACATTTCGGAAAGGCAGAGGCTATAGGGTCTAACTCTGAGCTAAAATGGGCTACAGGGTGTTATAGGTCCTTGTGCTTCTATGTGAGAATGCCTAAGGCATTACCCTTCTTTCTCATCACAGAACAGGGTGAATGATTTAGAGTAGTGAGGAAGGGTGAAGATGGGAGCAATGGAGAGGGCAGTCTTGATATTGGCGAAAGCTGTGGAAGCATGAGGAGACCATGTGGGCTTGTCAGGCTCGGAGTCATGTAGCATCTTTTGCATAGGTGTAACCATGCAGGCATAATCGAGGATCATGGGGTGACAGAAATTGCTCATTCCTAAACAGGAGCGCAGCTGCCTCTTAGTGGCAAGCATAGGACATTGCAAGATACAGGATACACGAGAGGGGGCGAGGCACCTAGCACCGTTGGAAATGTTGTGTCCTAGGTAGTGAACTGTAGGTAGGCAGAGCTGCAATCTTTGTTTACTTTTTGACCTTTTTCTGCCAGGGCAGTGAGGAGCACTTCCGAGTCAGTGAGGGAGACCTGAAAGGAAGGTGATGCTAACAGTAGGTCATGAATGTATTGTATCATAGTGGAGTCCCCCAGGAAGGTGACATCCTGGAGTTATTCCTGCAGAATCTGGGAAAAGAGATATGGGAAGTCAATAAAGCCCATTGGAAGGGACCTATAGTGGAGTTGTTGTCCCTTGTACGTTAATGCAAAGAGATACTGAGAGTCCTGGTGGATGGGAGCGGAGAAGAAGGCAGAGACCAGATCAATGCAAGTGGAAAACTGGGCATGGGGCTGGATACAGAAGAGAATGGTCAGGGAGTCCGGGACCACCAGATATGAGGGGATTACCACCTTATTAAGGGCACACAAATCGTGAGCAAAATGGAATCTGCCTGTGTTCTTTTTCTAGATGGGGAGCACCGGAGGGCAGATATCACAGGCTTGATACCTTCCTCTGCTTGAGGGGATATTCTGTACTGGGGCACAAGCGGGAGAGGGACTACCGGATTGATATTGATGCAAACAGGTTTAGAAGAGATAATGTGTCCTACCTCATTGGTATGTGTGCACACAGGGCCACTGGCACTAAATCAATAAGGTGCTGTACCTGTGTAGCTTGTGCAGGTGTGAGGAGTGCAGGAGGCTCTGTAGGAAGCTACGGGTGAGGGGGTTGTTGTAGGAGAAACACACATTCAGCTTACCTACATTGTGGAACCTCTAGATAAATAATATCAGGAGAACAATAAATGGTACAATGCATTTTGCATAGCAGATCAATACCCAACAGATTTGTGGGTGAGCAAGGCCTTAACAGAAAGGCATGATGTTCAGAGATGGGGCCAATAGAAACAGACAATTCATTTGATACCTGGTGTGGGATAGTGGTGTCCGATATGCCAACAGCATTGTCAATTTCCTTTGAGATATCCACATTTGGAAATTCAGCCACTTGCAGCATGGAGCGCCTGGCACTGTCGAACGGGAAATTATATTGTACCCTCTTTATTGTATATGTTGGCCTAAGCCCAGTCGCTCTGCGAAGAAATCCGCGTTGCAAGGTCCTGACCTTAGCCGCCATTTTAGGTCCATGCGCCATTTTGACTCCTACTCCAAAGTCACCCTGTGTTCTAAAATGGTGGACAGTGTTGTTCTGCTTGTAACATGGTCGTCTTGACCTCCACACGCGAGTTAATACATAAACTGTCCGTAGGCCAAATGTTAGGGTCATGTACTGAGACCTTGTCCTTCGTTGAACTGTGGATAAAGGATCACCTGTACCAACGATACAAATCCATGAACATATATTATGTACAATACTGTTCGAGCATTCAATGTGAACACTTGTTTGACTACAATGTATAAGAATGTATACGAAGGCTCAATGTGTAATCCAAAGACACACTGTTGCTATTGTAACCTATTGGGATATGTATTAAGGATAATCCATAAATGTATAGATGCATAAATTAGGAACGAACTCTGGCATGAACCCCTAGCCCTAAGAAATGGTTAACCTGCAAATGGGCTGGACATCAGATTATGTATTGTATAAAAGCCATGACCATTCTGGTGTACAGTCCCACTCACTACGCACACCGAACAGGGCTGGTATTCGCTGTGTCGTACTGGGGGCCTGATAGCTATCTGTGTTTCGTCCTTTGAAAACTGTTCAGTTGTAGAATAAAGATCTGTGTATCTTTATAACCCGTGTTGGTGCATTTCCTTTTGGGGTACTCAGCCTCGATATTCTCTTTTTGCTTTCACAGATGGCGCCCGAATAGGGACCCTCAAGATTTATGCCAGCTCGTTGAAGGTTGACGCGGCTATCGGACCGGGATCGGACAGTGTAAAGGGGCCCCTTTTCTAAATGAGACAAGACACCTCAGCAGTACTGCACGGCCCGATCCCTGGACGGTGACCACGCGGTCCGAGTCGGCATCTTGACGAGGGTCCACATATCGAGGCGGTCAGATTTGCCGAAATCACCAAACACGAGGTAAACTTTGTTAGAAAACTTTGATATCCGATCGGAACTCCTTAGGATTGATCAGGTGAGTCGTGACCCGATTCTTAAGTATCCTGATAATTTGTTTTGGTGTATTGCACTCGCGAGTTCTGTTATTGACCAGGTAACACCAGTATTCTGATATGCCTGGGAAATTGTCTGCCTGCTTTACGGCATTATTCCACAAGGACAGTCAATCTTTGGAATTTGGCCGACCGGCACCAATGGAGGGGTCGCTGGCATGTACTATGTACTGTAAGCACGGCATTGGTAGTATTCTATTTAACGATATTTGGCACAGACAAACTAGACATGCTTCCGAACTTCAGTGGCCAATCAATGGTAGTTTTGAAATTCCTCTTATTGAGAACTTAGAATCCATATTATTGAAGAAAAAGGCTAGACCTTGACCTATTACAGAATTGAAAGAAAGAGGCTTTGCGGCAGCTTAAGAGTAGAGAAAAACATGTGCGCCATCATAAGACGAATGCTGAAAAGGCGTTGTTATATGACCAAAATAAACAGTCCGAGTCAGCGAGGAATATGGATAGGGCTTTCTCACTCGGTGTCCAGAAAATCTATCCTTCTAAAGATTTTCATTATTCTGACAAACTTATTGATAAATTGTTAAATGAACGAAGGACTGGTGCCACTGCGCCGCATCCGTATGTTCCTCTTCCTGCTGGTTTGCCTCTTCCTGCTGCTATTCCTCCTCCTGCACCTCCTGCTGCTCATATCATTCCTCCTGCTGTTCCTCCACCAGTTGTTGGTCTCCTTTTGTCATTGCTCCTCTACCTGCTCCTCCACTCTTGCCTGTTGTACCAGTGATAGCACCTCCGTTGGACTTACCTACTTTCCCTCTTCCAAGTGGTTCTACACCGCTTGTAGATCGGGGAGCGGGATCGAGGGTTGTCACTCATAATACTGTACCTCCAGAGAAGAAACGTGAGTTACGTGCATGGGCTAGGCATTGTATGGAGAAGGGTGATCAAGCTAATGTTTTTGACACACTATCTAACATGCACAATTTTCCTGAGAAAAATGTTTTTTATTGAGGGATTAGGGATTCAATTGTGTGTAATGTGGGACAGATTAAATGATACAGATCTCCCACAAGGGCTGAGGGATCTGAACACTTTAGCGTTCTCTAGAGACACTGCGGAGAAAGTGCAAGAGCATGTTGAGAGGGTATTTGAGTATAGAAAGGAGTTGGAAAGGTTACAGAATGAGGATGAAGATGGAGATAGTTTAGACGTTATGTATGTACAGAAACGATTCCTTCCTTGTCGGAAATGGATAACTGAGGAAACGCGAATTTGTACGAAAGACGCGATTAGGTGGATCTCAGATATGACGATAACTGCCGTTTAAGTATATGACACGTATAGTCAGTATACGCCAGAAATGCAGAGAAAAGAGATACAGGTAATGGTAGAATACCTACAGGATGAGCGTGTAAAAAGAAAGATTTGTTGTCCCGCAGAGTTATTGGGTATTTACAAGAGAGCTTTTTCATTTGACACTTCTTCGGCTGCTTTAGTGCTCGATTTGGCTCTGTTGCTTAGTAAGCATTCGGAGTTGCCTACTTCTCAGTTGCCTATGAGAGAGGTCCCTCCGACATTTGTCCCAAGGGTTGAGATTCCCACTAATGTTGCAGGAGGTAGACCTGCTCAAGATATTCCTGCACATTATGTGTCGCAGTCGTTCACATACCATTCTCAAGACAGGAAGTGAACACCTTTAGACAAGCCATTTCCAACATTAGGAAGAATCCGACAGGGTTCTACAAAGAAATAGAGTCTGTCTTGCAATCCTCAGTATTCACCTTAAGTGATATTGATCTCTTATTTCCTGTTCTCCTGCCCGTAGATTTGTGGAAACAGGTTAGAACTATAGACGATGTAGCGGGGCTAGGAGATACATGGGCTAACATAATTAGACTCGATGGAGAAAGGCCAGCTGGCGAAAGACCACCTCAGGTAATATTAACTTTGCCTGAAAGAATAGTTGCGAAATTGAAAACAATAATTCCCGAAAAAAGAATTATTTGGGATAAGCTTACTGCCTGTGTCCAAGGAAAATCTGAGGGTGCTACCGAGTTCTTTAATCGGTTCGAACAGGTATTTTTGGATTTCAGTGGACAGGACTTAGGCACAGAGTCTGGGAAAAGATTATTTGTCGACAAATTTGTGCGTGGATTACTGCCTGACATCCAGTCGCAAATTATGTCTTCTGAGAGCACTTGGCGAGCGAAGTCTCAATCAGAAGTACTGCATATGGCTCAGTACTACGAGAATTGTGTCAATAATGAAAAAGAAAGAGTCGAAAAGAGGAAAGGTGATTTGAAGACAAAAGTACTATTACAGCAAATTGTTAGAGGCCCTAGAGAGGGTAATTCACAATTTAGAGGTCAGTATGTTCCACAGGGTAATGCGCCCTTGGGTCCTGTAAACATTAACCAGTGTGCTTATTGTAGACAAGAGGGTCATTGGCATGCACAATGCCCGATCCTATAACAGAGGTCAAATAACAAATTTGGGAATATGGGTAGACGATCCAGAGGCCACCCAGGTGTAGGGGGTCCTGTTAAAGGTCATTTTTCACAGGATTTGCAGCAACCTTTTTCACAGGAAACACAGTCATCGAATGTCAACTTCCTTTTGATGACATATTGTTTCGCTAGGATTGCCCGAAGCAGGGTTTGGAACTGGCGCCTATTCCCGTTAATCAGAAAGGTCTCTACGTTGAGATGATAGTGGGAAATAGGAAACATCTGTTCTTGATAGAAACAGGGGCACAGAAGTGTTCCATTGATCATTCTTGGGTTCCAAACATTCCACTGTCAGGGCAAACCAATGTTTCTGTAGGGTTTTCTGGCACACCAGTTGTCTGTCCGGTTTCTTCAACGGTACTTATTTCTTTGGGTCCGTTTACGGATCATTGTCCATTTCTTTTGACTTCGAATTGTGGAGAGAATTTGTTGGGGTTGAATCTGTTGAAGGAATTGAATGCGGTAATTCATTGTTCTTCCGATGGAGTGCGTTTGACGATTTCACGACAGCAACTTTCTGTCTCTCAATTCTTGACCAGACCTTTGCCACCAGAATTTAGTGAGGTTCCGGAGTGTTTATGGGCTATTGACGACAATGATGTCAGTGTTTTGCAAATTGAACCTGTTAAAATTGTCTTGAAACATGGAGTAAAGTTACCACGTATTCCACAGTATAAGATCTTGGTCTTTGGTGAGCAAGCTTTGAAATGCATAGGGCCTCATTACGACCCTGGCGGTAAGTGAAAAACGATGCCGGTAAAGGATTACCAGCATCGCTTACCACTAGGGCTGATTATGACCCGAGATAGTGCTATTAGCGGCACCGTAATCAACGTGGGCACGCGAGTCCTATGCCGGAAATACCGCCATGGCGCTAAGTTGTGAACATTACGAGTCACGCGGACATGGAAATAACGCCTTTGTGAAGGCCGTAAAGTACCTTACCGCCATGGTGCTAATACCGCCATCGCGGACCAACCGTAAATGGCCATGTGCAGAGTTCCCAGCTGCAACAGGTGCACACAATCAGCAAAGGTGGAGTCAATACAGACTGGGCAAGCACAAAAGGAGCACACCCCACCCCTTCCCACACACAGTTACACTCCACAATGAATCCAACACTACTAGCAATGCTGGGGCTGCAGGACCTGATTGCAGTGGAAGTGCCACAACAACAACTACAAGAAGTACAACAACAGGCAGCACAGAGGAGACGCAGGAGGAGGAGGGCAAGGCAGGGCCAGCATGCCCCACCAGCACAGCCAGTGCCACCACGCAGGCAGCCCCCTATTCCACGCATCTGAGCCAGTCCATTCAACCTAACCGCTGACCAGATCCACGCCCTGTACCCCCTGGACCGGGACACCATCACCACCATTGTGGAAATGATACATGATGACATAGTCAGCCTCATTGAAACACGCACGGCCATCCCACCCCTACTGAAGCTAGTGTTTGTGCTCCACTTCCTGGCCACAGGCACCTACCAACACACAGTGGGGCAAGTGCATGGCATTTCACAACCATTATCCTCACATATGCTGAACCAAGTGCCCTCCTCAAGCACACAAACACATTTCCTTACCACGGTCTGCCCAGGAGATCTCAAACACCAAAGAGGGTTTGCATTCACTGGCCGGCATACCTGGTTGCATTGGCGCCATCCACTGCACCCATGTGGAATTGGTGGTCCCACATGCCATGGAGGTAGCGTACCGCAACCGTAAGCTATACCACTCAATCAACGTGCAAATGGTCTGTGACTCAAACAAGATCATCACACATTGTTGTGCTCGATTCCCCGGATCAACCCATGATTCAATCGTCCTGCGGAACTCCACGATTCCACGCTACATGGAGCGGCATGCAGGGCAGAGATCCTGGCTTCTCGGTGAGTCGCATGTTAGGCTCATGGAAATGTAATGTGGGTAGGTGATTGAGGCATAGATGCATACTTCACCTAGCTGCGGGTGCCAGAGGGAATGGAGCAAGCTCATACCCCAAAAGCAGCCCAGACTGCACCTGACCACATAATGCAAGATGCAAGCAGCCCTACCATGCGAATGAAGCGGAGTCCCAACCATCCCACAGACATCTGCATGTGCACTATAACAAATCAGACCGCATCCCCCTCAACAAAATACAGCTACAAGCAACGACTATAGCCAATACACACCACAAAACACCATGAACTGAAAGGCCAGTCCCCCATCACTGCGTATAAAGGAGTCACATGAGGGTCAAATACATCAATACACCACTACACTGACACAGATGCCCAACTACATTGCATGACACCATTTGTTGTGTGTAGTGAGAGCATCATGAGGCTGACATCAACGTTGCCAGGATGAAAGCATACAAATTACTGGACATCTACAAGATCACAGAAACAACCGTCGTGGTCTAAAACAGTGCATGTGCACTCACAAGGAACTGGACCCCCCAGCGCACACTAGTAGATGGCATGCAAAACACTCCATAAGAGGAATACACACATAGCACTCACATCCTGTGACTCCATTCATGCAAGGAAATGGGCTTGAGATGAAGAAACAAATGCATGCCATGGTATCACTCAATGAGGTCAAACATGATGAGTTAACTTACACATACATGGTTGCCCACATGCAGGTGATGCAGGCTATCCTTTGAAGCGGTGGCTCCTTACCCCAGTCCGGAACCCACAGAACAGGAAGGAGGAGGACTATAATCGTGCCCATACACTAACCCGTGTGGTAATTGAGCAGACATTTGGCCTCTTGAAGGCACGGTTTTGATGCCTCAGCAGATCTCGTGGGTCACTCCTGTACCGCCATGAGAAGGTGGCAAAAATTGTCATGGCATGTGTGATGCTACACAAATGTGCATCAGACGGAATGTGCCCCTGCCCCCTGACGCAGAACAGCAACCACCTGACGAAGAAGATGAGGAGGGTGGGGATGGGGCAGCACCCCAGGGAGGACGCGATGCACAGGAGGGACGTGACATACGTCGGACTCTGATCAACAAAATCTTCTAGCACACATGGATGGGGGGTGTCACATGGAGATGGTACTTGGGGCACTGGGTGTGTCTGGGACATGCACACTGTAGACTGTTCACCAATAAAACACACATACGCAATGAGCAATGTCCACACATGTGATTTGTGCATAACCAAAAAGTGTATTGAAATAGTAATTCTAAGTGGACACACCCACTACCCACCCCCTTCTCCCCCCTCAACTCCCAAGCACACCCACTCCCCCCTCAACTCCCCAACACACCCACTCCCCCCTCAACTCCCCATAACATGGTGTGGATGACTCTGCTCAAGTGCATCATGTGGCATCTGTACACGAGGACGCGTCTATTGGCACCCCCCTCTCCCGGCACCCGGTGCACCCCTGTCTGTACGCCGCAGGTTCCTGCCCGATCTGCGGACGGGTCTGGTTCGGGTAGAACTGGAAGCCGAGGAGGAACTGGCTGCTCACATGGACGCATGTCCCTCATCGTTTGGACTAGCTCGGAAAGTATGTGCCGCACCGCGGCCAGTTCGGCATAAATGTCCTTAGAAGTGGACTCGATAGCAGCCTTTACAGTATCAGCACATTCGCGCATTTCCCTCCTTGCGCTGGCGCATTCTGCGACATGCTGTGTCAACAGGGATGTTAGTTGCTGTTGCCGCGTGATTATGTTCTGCATTGACTCCTGGGTTTTGTGGCCTGTGGCTGATGGTTCTGGCGTGTCCATTATGCTGCTCCCCTCCTGCACATCTGCTACTGGGCATGGAATGGCCGGCCAAGAGTTTTCAGGAGATTGCCCCTGTATCCCATTTTCATGCTGGCTGCACAGGGACTGGTAGGGGGAATGAATGGGGCCAGTGGGGGGACCTACGACAACATCTACATCCCCTTCCTCGTTGTCTGAGCTAGCTGCAGTGGCAGCAGTCTCACCGATGGTGCTGCTTCCTGCAGACCCAGTGCCTTCAGTGGACACCACTGGGCGGATGGTTGAAGTCGGTGGTGCCGTACTGCTTGACTTGCTGCACATCGGTGCCGTGGCCTGTGATGTGCTGTGGGATTTTTGCTGTTGTGGGGGTTTGCTTTTTCTACCTGAGGTGGAGGGACGTTGTTGTGGCTCTTCGGGCCTGGGCTTCTTGGCAGGTGTTGTGTCTGTGTCTTCATCGGCACTGTCCGAATGAGAGCCTGTGATGGACAAAAGGAGGGAGAGGGTAAGTGATGGGTCTACGGACATTGAGCAGGCATTGTGATGGCTGCATTCATTTTGATTACTAGATGGTGCACATTGGAGGCAGTGACATACAGGTTTTCTCCCTCTTAGGTGGTAGAAGCACGGAGGCATGTGGGTGGCTACAGAAAGGGGGTGCATAATGCATGTGTACAAGGTGGAGGTCAGCACTGCCTGTAGGCAGTCTTGTGCTATTGTGTTGTGTGGACCCTGTCAGGCATCATTGCACTTCCCAAACATCTGGACATCATTGTGTTGAGTTTGGCATAGCTGGACTTAAGGCACCTACCTGCGTCGCCTAATGTCGGGGCTCCTCTCTCCATATCTCCGACCCCCTCAATGCTCTCCGTGCCTATGGTTGCGGCACATATCTCCTCCCACGGCTGCAGTTTGATGGGCGACTCAGCTCCTCCGCCAGTCGCCATGCCCAGATTCCTATTGGCCGCCAGTATACTCCTGACGCGGAGACGTAAATCGTCCCACCTTTTTCTGCATTGTCTGGCATTGCGGGGTGTTGTGCCGACAGCACTGACCCTCTGGGCTACCATGGCCCATATGGCCTTCTTTCTCATCAGCACCGGTCTGGTCATCTCCGTGGAAAAGACAACATCGGCATGCTCTTGGAGGGTTTCGCCCAACATATTTAACTCCTCCCTTGAAAAGCACTCCTGCCACAGCTGATCTCCGGTCTTTTTCAAAACTTTTGGCATTGTGATGTGGAATGGGTGGTGTAGAAGTTTTGTGGAGGTTGTGGGGGGTCAGGTGTCCACTGGTTGAAGAGGATGGCAATGGATTGCGTTTTTAAAGATGGCCGCCGTGCTCTTTCCCGTTCCTGTGCGGTGACGCAACTTCCGGATCCGCTTATTTACGGTCGCCGCTAATAGCGGTTCCCGCTAATTTCGGTTACCGCTATTAGCGGTGACCGCTAATGTCAATGGCTAGGGTGGCGGAGGTGCTATTTGCACGGCATATGATGCCGGTAAGTGGGGTTTTACGGCCTTTAGCGGCATGGCAGTGATTACATTACCGGCATGGCGCAATGCTCGTGCCCGAGAAGTCGTAATGTGCTGCTTTTAGCGGTCTCTGGCCAGCACGGACACGTTAATTGCGCCATGCCAGTAATGGCCGTTACTTACCGCCAGGGGCGTAATGAGGCCCATAGTCTCCGATTTTGTGCATCGAGGGGTGATTGAGGAAATTACAGGTAGTTTGTGCAATAGTCCGATTTTTCCCGTGTACAAAAAAGGCAACAATGCAATTCCTTTTCGTTTTATAATTGATTTGCGTGCCATCAATAAGATTGTCGCTCCACAATTTCCATTTGTGCCTGATGTGACGACGATATTGATTTGATCCCGGCTTCAGCTACTCACTTTAGTGTTGTGGATTTAAAGAATGCTTTCTTTAGTATTCCTATACACGAAGACAGTAGATACTTGTTCGCGTTCACCTTAGGGGGACACCCGTTTACCTTCACCCGTGCACCACAAGGCTACACGGAAAGTCCAAGCATCTACAGTAGAGCTTTGGAAGAACAGCTCGATACCCTTGAGTTGCCCTCTACTTGTACACTGCTTCAATATGTTGATGACTTGCTTTTAGCTGCTGACTCAGAGAGCGCTTGTAAGGAGGGCACTGTGTTGTTGCTTATTCACCTGGCTAAACATGGACATAAAGCTTTGCTTGAAAAAATTCAATATTGTTGTCAGGAGGTCGCCTATTTAGGCTATCTCCTGTCAAAGGAGGGAAGAAGGTTGACGCCTGAACAGATAAAACTCATTTGTAGCATGTCTGTCCCAAATACACAGAAAGAAGTTAGAGCCTTGATAGGAATGGCTTCTTACTGTAGGCAGTGGATCCCCAACTTTTCACTAGTGATTAAGCCGATGTTGGCTCTGACGAAGAAGGGCATTTCTTCGCCATTGCCGTGGAACAAGGAGCACCAACGTGCATTTGATTTGCTCAAGACTGCATTGTGCTCGGCACCAGTTTTGGGCACACCAAATTATGAAAAGGACTTTGTGTTGTTTGTGCATGAATGTGATGGATATGCTTTGGCTGTATTAACGCAGGAACATGGAGGGAAGAATAGGCCGTGCAGCTACTTTTCTTCCGCCCTTGATCCTGTAGCATGCGCTTTGCCAAGATGTTTGCGAGCTGTCAATGCTTCTGATGTGTCTGTAAAATAGAGTGAGGGAATGGTCCTAGGCCATGCTTTAACCCTTATGGTACCTCACTCTGTAGATGTTCTACTGAACAGAACTCAAACACAATACCTCACTTCCGCAGGGTTGACGAGATATGAATCGATCTTCTTTGCACCACACATACAAATTAAGAGGTGTTGTGTTCTTAATCCAGCTGAACTTTTACCTTTTCTGCAAGGTACTGCTTGTAGTGACGAAGAGTCACGTGACTGCCTTTACACTACCGAACAAGAGACAAAGGGCAGAATCGATCTAAAAGATACTCCTTTGAATAATCCACAAGGGGAGCTGCTTTGCGATGGCTCTTGCTTCAAACTTCCGGATGGTATATCCACAGCTGCTTATGAAATCACTACATTGAGCACGGTCCTGGAAACCAAGAGAATTATGCATAGCTCCGTGCAGGACGCAGAGATTATAGCATTGACCCGAGGTTGTGAACCTTCCGAAGGGCTTACTGTGAATATATACACTGATAGTCAGTATGCCTTTGGGGTGGTTCACAACTTTGGGAGACTTTGGTCAGAAAGAGGGTTCTTGAATTCACATGGTACAAAGATCCAGCATGGCTCCCAGATAGTACGGCTACTCTCAGCGCTTGCACTCCCTACTCAGCTAGCTATCATAAAATGTGCAGCGCATCAGAAGATTGTAGATGATGTAGGAAAAGGGAATGCTTTTGATGATCAGATAAACAAACAGACTGCCACTGATCTCTCTTCAGACATGTATACTTTGGGGGAGGCCACAATGCCTGTACTATGGATGAGGGTATTGATTCCGTAAGGGATATCCAAGCTGATGCCATGTTGGAAGAGTCTAAGAAATGGGCTGAGAGCTTGGGAAAACTTGATGATGATGGGTGTTGGGTGGACAGAGTTGAAGGAAAATGGCTACTTCCCGATGCCTACATATGATGATGGTCGTTATGGCTCAAGGTCCCACACACATATGTGCCCGTAAAATCACAAAAATGTTGGAAAAAGTATGGGTAAATGATAAAATCTCTACGACAGCTGAATGCTTTGTTCAGGAATGTATGGTTTGCTTGCAGCATAATGTGGGAAAGGGCACATCAACTCCTAGTAGTAGTTTTGGTCCACCTTGTGTCCCCTTCGAGGTCATCCATTTTGATTTTATTGAGATGGAACAGTGTGATAACCTGAAGTACGTGTTAGTTGTCATTTGTGCTTTCAGCAAATGGGTCGAGGCTTTTCCTGTTAAAGACGCTACAGCCATGACTACTGCAAAGACTATGTTAAAAGAGTACTTCTCAAAGTTCGGGCTACCAAGAGTCATCTGGTCGGACAATGGTCCATATTTTATCGCTGCTGTAATTCTGCAGATATGTGCGGGATTACAGATCGATAAACGGTTCCATTCGGTCAGACACGCTCAGAGTGCCGGACTAGTGGAAAGACACAACAGCATCATCAAAAACAAGCTCGCTAAGACGTGTGCCGGCACCAAACTAAAATGGCTGGATGCCTTACCGATCGTGTTGTTAGCAATGCGTACAACCCCTCAAACTAAGACTGGGCTCTCTCCCTTTGAGCTGGTTATGGGGAGGTCTGCTAATATCTGGAATATTCCAAAATGTTGTTCTCTGCAAAATGTTGAAAATGTACTTCTTTCAGATTACTGTAGCCAGTTGACTAAAAACTTGTATTTGATTTATCACCAGATGCGAGAGGCTTTACCTGTATGATACGAGGGACCCGGTCACAGCATACAACCCGGGGAGTGGGTCCTCAGAAAGTCTTTCGAGCGATCTTCTTACCTTGCACCTCGTTGGCGGGGCCCCTTCCAGGTGCTACTGGTCACACAGATGGCGGTGCGAGTGTCAGGCTGGAAAAATTGGATCACGCGACGCATACCAAGAAAATTCCACACCCAGTGCCACACGATACAGAAGAAGCAGAACCCCTCATCAGTACTGTAACCAACGATCCCGAAGCAGTAACTAGCATCGAAAGTGTGTCGGGGATTCTCCCTGATCCCGTGAGGTCTGAGGAAACAGCCATTTTGTCCCCACACTCTCTGACCATTTTGTTTCCGGAGGCAATCCACAATTGTGCCTCTAACCTTGCTTCAGCCCATTCGCTGCTTCCAGTGGGAAGTGACGACACATTGTTCACGGATCAATCAGTACCAGGGATCGCAAGGTACGATCTGCGTCCAAGGAAATAGACTTACGGCACTGTTCAGCTGTGTGCTCGGAGAAGAAGAAAGTCAACAAGGGCTTGCTTTTTGGCCCGATTAATTGTTTGAAAGGGGATTCTGTTGGCTAGGGTTTGTGGAAGGACTAAGAAGACGCTCTGCCTGGAGGTCGCCAGCAAACTAACCTTGGCGCTTTTCGTTTGAAGATTACAATGCCTGCTACCGCTCCCGCTCGTACTGGACTGATAAGCGAATGTGTGACCAGCTGTGAAAATGGACAAACTGTTGCGTGGGTCCCGAAAACGTACTGCTGTTTTGTAATAATGTTAATTGGTTTTATAATAGTCATTGTTTTAGGCTTCTGGTATCTTGAAGAAGTACATCCGCTTGAGAACTTTTTGCTGACTGAAAATGTACCTACTGTTTCTACTCCTTTCGTGCATCTGCACACTCTATCTCCTAGAGACTCTTAGCACAGACAGAAATACCATATTAACACAATGTTACACATCACAAATGCTACACATGCCATCTTTAACAAGTCCAACTGCTGGGTCTGTTCACATTTGCTGCAACACGGGGATAAGGGGCTAGGTTGGTATATTCATCCTCTACCTTTGACAACTGCATACTATGCTTCTCTTAGAGCACTATTCTTTGATCGCTGGAACGATAGCATCTCAGGGAACTTTGATGGGGCTAATTTGAATCAGTTTGAAAAACGTGTTCTGACACCCTTGGGATGCTCGCTTTTCACAAATAGGAGTAAGCTTAATGTTGCTTCTATTAGGTCTTCTGATAGACTGTCTCGTCCATTTCAATCTTTGATTTCTTTTAAAATGGCTCCTGTAGGCAATAAGGATGCCGCGCCTCCTTCTTACACTATCAACCATAGCCCCAATTCAGTTTCTTTCTGCATACAGAGGAATGGTACTCAGTCAATGGGTGATTTTAAAGGTTGCGCCAACTTGGTGAATTTGACTGGTGAGGACAGACCTTTGCATGTAGGCAACCTGTCTACTTTATTTGCGGTAATGTAGCATTTCCATGGTTACCCAGGGATTGGCAGGGAACTTGTTATTTAGGGATTCTGTTACCCAGGGTATTCATAGCCAGCACTGTAGAAGTTTCAATGGTGACACTTCAGCACAAATTCTGGGTGATGTAGCTTAATCCTTTGTGCCATTTTGGGGACAGATAATGAACTCTGAAGATATCAGGAGACTAGCAAGAACAAAAAGCAATAAGGTTAGTAGCACTTCAGAACCGGATGGCATTAGATGTCATCCTGGCTGAACGTGGCAGGGTATGTAAATTAGTGGGCTCTGCTTGCTGTGTTTTCGTGCCGGATTCCTCCTCTACTATCTTCAAGGCAATACAGAACCTGCATGTCTTAAGTTCAGAAGTGCATGTTCTCGAGGGAAACTGGGATCTTAGCGCGTGGTTCTGGGACTTCTTGCGATCTTGGGGTTGGAAGCTACTTTCGGTCTTGCTGATCATTTTAGGAATTCTGCTGTTTCTCTGCTGTTGTACACAATGTATTCCTGGTATATGTTCGATGTTAGGAGGATGTTGCACACAGGCAATGGGTACATTAAGACACAAGGTATACGCCCCAGAGAAGAACTCCAATGAATACGTGCTGAAATAAATAACTGATCTCATGGCAATTGACATTTCTGATAGTGATTCAGGGTGTATGGACGTTGAGACGTGAAATTATTCGTAAAGTGACTAGAAGTAGTTTAGCGCTTGGCTTAGGCCAAAAGGAGGGTTTGTCGAACGGGAAATTATATCGTACCCTTTTTAGTGTATATGTTGGCCTAAGCCCAGTCGCTATGCGAAGAAATCCGCGTTGCAAGGTCCTGACATTAGATTAGGTTAGCCGCCATTTTAGGTCCATCCGCCATTTTGACTCCTACTCCAAAGACACCCTGTGTTCTAAAATGGTGGACAGTGTTGTTCTACTTGTAACATGGTCGTCTTGACCTCCACACGCGAGTTAATACATAAACTGCCCATAGGCCAAATGTTAGGGTCCTGTACTGAGACCTTGTCCTTCGTTGACCTGTGGATAAAGGATTACCTGTACCAACGATACTAATCCATGAACATATATTATTTACAATACTGTTCGAGCATTCAATGTGAACACTTGTTTGACTACATTGTATAAGAATGTATACGAAGGCTCAATGTATAATCCAAAGACACACTGTTGCTATTGTAACCTATTGGGATATGTATTAAGGATAATCCATAAATGTATAGATGCATAAATTAGGAACGAACTCGGCATGAACCCCTAGCCCTAAGAAATGGTTAACCTGCAAATGGGCTGGACATCAGATTATGTATTGTATAAAAGCCACGACGATTCTGGTATACAGTCCCACTCACTACGCACACCGAACAGGGCTGGTATTTGCTTTGTCGTACTGGGGGCCTGATAGCTATCTGTGTTTCGTCCTTTGAAAACGGTTCATTTGTAGAATAAAGATCTGTGTATCTTTATAACCCGTGTTGGTATATTCCCTTTTGGGGTACTCAGCCTCGATATTCTCTTTTTGCTTTCACAGCACCAGTGTCAATCAAACAGTTCACTCTCCCTTTGGATGTCACATTTGAGATCAGGACCAGACCGGGCCAGTGGTAGCACAGCAGCAGGCAGCATGGCTGGATCCCTCTGGCAATGTCATTGTGGACCATAGGAGATCTGAATGTCCTGGTAGCCCCTGTTAGGAGAAGGAGGGGCGGAGAGAGAGGTGTTGTGGATGTAGGGTAGCAATTAGAACTGTTAGTAGGAATTAAATCATTGCGTGGAGTAGTGGGGCCATATTGCCATGGTCTGGAAGGTCTGTTATGACATTGCTGCTTGAGATGGCACGTCTGCTTACAATATCTGCAGAAAGGTTGCCCAGGCAGGGGTTGCTGGGCTGGCAAAAATGGGTGTACAAATGTATGTTGTGGCAGGTGACCCTAATGAAATTGAACCCGGGTGTCTTCAGCCCCTAAAGGCAGTATTTTGTTGAGTATGCTGTATCTACAAAGCCATGAGGCAGCTATCCCCATCCTGCTCATGGCATTTGAGTTTGTTTACAGAAATGTTGAGCTGCTTGCAGTGCTTTCTCAATAGATTCAGTTTGCCATCCAATTTTTAATATTGTTTGACATTTCAGGACGGAGACCATTCACAAAATGAGAAACTAATGCAGGTTTAGCATGTTCCCTAGCATTTGCAATACCAGAGTATTTAGTGAAACCATCATTTAATCTAGATAGGTAGTCAGAGTGAGATTCCAACTGGTTTCGCTTGCAAGTGGCGATCTTCGATCAGTCAGCATTGAGAGGGAATTTCTCTTTGATGAGGGCGGTAAGTGCAGTAATATTAGCAGTAATCACCTCACCTTCCACCAGTGTGTCAGGCCATTGCAGTTTGTCCCTAATTTATGTCTTTGAGTACAGCCTGTAGGAGTTTTTTAAGGTCCCCAATGGTGGGATCATAACAGGCAATAACTCTGTTCAAATGTTCCATGAAAGCAGTGGTGTTGTCTGGCAATGTCGGGAATTGCTCTCCCATATGGTATAAATCAGTGGAGCTCCAGCAAGTGTGAATTCTCATAGGTTCCGCCTCTGTATTTGCCTGATGGAGGGTGCGCATAGGCATTAGAGTGGTGGATGCAGCAGAAGATTTTTAGGCATCCATAGTGTGCAGCGGGGGTGGCTCAGACATGGATGAATGTGATCATTTAATATCTTGCCTGGTAAGTTGTCCTGGCCTGGAGTTAAAAGCGTAAGAGTCGGACAGTGCCTGCAAGTCATCCATGTATTTCTGGCAGATAGAGTCAGATATGCGCCTATGGGACTGGGGGATGGGCAGGGGAGTGGATGTAGATCGAGGTGGGAACCTACTTGCCTGGGAGCGAGTCCAGGGTGGTGTGTAGGTAGAAGCTGATGGCGGCAGAAGTGGAGGCGGGGCAGGGGGAGGAGATGTTGTTAAGTCTCCTCAAGGATTGGACAGAGCAGTTGAGGATGCAGGCGGGGGTGTGAGAGGCAGGAGAGGGTGGTGGGGGAATGTGATGGCTGGCAGTGGCGCAGGGGTTGGTGGTGGGGGTGAAAAGGAGGTGTCCAGGCCCTCAGGTGAGACGAGTATGGTGCTTGTTCATCTAAAAGGTCTACAGGTGGTGCTGTAGGTGCTTCCGAACCAGAATCTCTAATGGTGTCTGCAGAAACACTTGGTAGAGGCCTGTTTTGCGATTGTGTTTACTGTTTAGCCAGCCAGCCTTTGGAGGATGCTTTTTCTGCTCTAATTCTTTCTCTAACCTAGCCTGAGAGTTCTTAAGCGACCTAGTCTGACTGTCACGCAATCTGTCTGTAGACACTTTGTACCAGGTCAAATAAGCTGACCAATGACCATCAGACACCTTAAACTTTCTATGTTTCGAAGCCTCGCGCAAGACAACAAGGCAATCCACATGAAACAACCCCTCAAGTGGCCAATGACACTCCTTTTGAACCTGAGTCAAAAGATTCCACTCTTTTAAATATTTACAGGTGAACGCCCCATACGTCGAAAACATGAAGAAAGCATTAGTGCCTACTGCAGGTGTAATTGTTGTTGTGGAAATCTCAGAGCCCATGGCTACATCTAGAAGTCAAAAGAGCGGGGAGACACAAAGGGAGCTAGGAATGCAGGTACTGCAGATCAAGAGGGGTGGTGCAGAAAACCTTCCGGCAATTGGTATTTACCGGTGGTGACAGCGTAAAGACAAACCAGAAAGGTGGTACACAAGGGGAGAGAGGAGCAGGCAAGGATTGATAGAGTTTGCTGAATATAAAGATAAAGTAAGACAAGATGGACAAGAGGAACAGCTTCACGGTTGCTTCAACAATCACATTTGGCACTTACCTCACAAATGGCTAAAGTCCATCAGCATCGCCTCTTTAGCAGAAACCAGAACCCAGATATAGCAAGGCTCTGAGTGTTATGGTAGGTTAAGCAATGAAGGTGGGAGGCCAATCCCCAAAATGTATTCATGCAGGAACATTTTTCTTGCCAATCAAGTCCTCTCGCATTCATGGAAGAAAATCATGTAAGTCTGTCTGTGCCCTAAATTGTCTGTAGCATGGACAGGACGCTAGTGAATAGTAGCAAACAATCTTGACAGTGCCCACACTAAATCAAGAAAATAAACACAAAGTCAATTCATCAACAAAACCAATCACAATGAACCCCAAGTAACCCCAAAGGAATATGTCAGCTCTCTAAACGCGGCAGGCCTGCAAGCATAAAAGTAAAGACGTACCACAGCAATCCTTTGATTCAGTAGCAAAAATAACACTGGCAGCAGAGAAAAATACAAGACAACACTGTCAGCTGCAATCATAAAAACGGCAGCCCACAGGAATGCACAGCAGTCTACCAGCGATGTTCCTCTGAGAAAGCACTCTTAATAGCCACCCAGGGGCAAATGCATCAGAACCCACATTTGATCCTGCGGACATGCGACAACACACCTGGACTCCCCTACTCACAAACTGTGTCTATGTGCAGCACACATAAACCACAGGCGCATTGACTCTGACACTCACGTAGCCTGGAGACAGCAGCATGTCTCGCTAGTTTGAAAAACAGAAATAGTCTGTGACATCACATGGTGGCCCTATGTCTAAAATACAAGAAAATGCAATGAGGATCTAAACCTCCTCTTCAACCAGTTCAAGAAGCAAAATGAACAGTAACCCAAATTGTAAAACCAACCCTGACAAAATGACAATCCAAAAATCCAATGCAACAAGCGATACAAAACTTCACAGTAGTAGAAACAGAAGCAGTTTTAATCAGAACCCGACAAACAGACAGCAATGACATGTACACGATAGACAAGTTGTTTGCAAGAAAGGGCCTTTAAATAGAACTACACCAACTGCATTCTGTAGTTGAGAGCTTATCCCTCTCATTGTTTTATGTTTGTCGAGAGCATGATGCGAAAACATTCAATCTTAGCTTCAATGTGAGCTTTGGCAGCCTGCCAGTGCTTTTCTGTGTCTGGGTCGCGCTGCTTTGATGCAAGGAAGAGGGGTGTTGTGGGCTTCCAGTGCCTCTGCAAATGCAGGGGCCTGCTCCGCTACAATATGGGACACCTATCTGTTTGTTACTTGATTGCAACAAAAAACACTTATGCACAGGAAGGCCCACGGCACTAATTGTTAGGTACTCAACTTGAGCTCTACACTGAAACCAGCAACTAGTGCACAGAAGCAAAACAGAAAGACCATAGTCAAACTCAATGACTGTGATCGACAGAGCTGAAAATGACTGAAACGTAGCTATTTACCCAGTTATAGATGAACACAAAACATTCCACAGGTGGAGGGAGAGAGAAAATACACAACATGACAAATCAAATTTTTGTCAAAATGACATGCAGTGCCGTGAAGATCAAAAATAAAGCAGAACATAAGCGGATGGTTATATTTACTGATCAGTCCTAGGGGAACAAGTTCACGGCCTTGCTCTGCGACAGAGATTTCCCATGGGCATCCCAACCACACCACAGAGTTTGACAACTTCGCAGATAACAGGGATGCCACGCTTTTAACAGCGCCCTCTGGTAAAATGAGGACCTTATGTAGTTGGCCTGTGGTAGTGGTAGATGGCAGCCCCCCATAGGAATTCCAGCACAGTCCCGACCAAAGATCACAGTACCATTCTGTGGTGGCCAAGATAGGGCCCCTTTCCAAGAACCCCCCCTCGGCCAGCATCAGTTTGCAGCAAGTAAGTAGTTCAAACAGAGACTGGTGGTAAACCAAGCATCTTGTATTAGATAGCAAAGACAGAGCATAGAGAGTGATCAGCTGGGAACACAGCAGGACAGGTGTTCAGGCAATCGGCACACAGAGCTCTCTTGGGACCACCCCTAAAGCACAGGTTATATCGCAAATGATAAGCAATTACTAATATATAATAGCACTTTCAGAATGAGGGGGTGTTACTTGGCATGATATTGCAGACATTTGGCAAAAACTGTCGACATCTCACTTGTGACCTTGTGACGCAGTCCGGTAGGTACATTGTTAGGCAGAATCATGTGCAGTACCCTTTGGGAACACTACACACAATTAAGACTACACGTGTAAGTACAATTTCACCTTTGGTAGAAGGCTGTACTACACTGTAATGTGGTAGCAGGGGCTGAGCAGCCAGACTTATCTCAAGAGTAAAGTGAGCAGTACAATAGGTTACACAAAGGACTGGCAATTACAGTGATTCAAACAAACACTTACTCAAGGTTTCTTGGTAAAAGAATATACATTTATTTACACAGTCAGTTGGAAAACATTCCACTAGCAAGAGCAGCTCAATATCACAGTCTAATACTCTACAATACACAACCAATCAGTTTATGAACACGTTCAGCTCCCCTGAAGTGGGTGCAAAATGGCACTTCAGTTACTTTAAAAGGGTTAGAAAGACAAGGTTAAAAGAAAGATAGCACAAATATTTTATAGAGGAAGGGCAAACAGTTTCAGTTCACTACAACCAGCCATTCAATTCAATAGGCCTGGGCCAAAGTCAATGGTTCAGAGTCTTGTATAGGATAGCATAGTTCTGGTAGTAAACGGTTAAGTCTTTGCCACGGTTCTTAAGAAGAATTTGGTCAGGCGAAATGTTATATGTTGGTTTAGGGAAAGATAAGCCTTCAAAGTCTTAAAGTTTCACAAACTTTAACCGTGGCCGATCGGAGTTCTGCACCGCACTTGCACAGTACCTTGTAAGTGAAGAAAAGCTGTAGCTGAGGCAGTTGTTCCTGGCAGTTCCTGCAGATCTCACTGTTCCTGAGCTTCAGTCGTGGGGACAAGAAGGAGGACATTGGGAGGTTCCTGCACTGCCCAGGGAAGAGGCCACAAGCTTGGCAAAATGTCGGTTTAAGGTGTGGGTGGCTTAAAGACCACGAACTGGTATCCTTCCCACTGGCTATCTGGTTTTCAACAGCACTAAGGAGAAAATTCGACCATTATGCGGACGGTGTCCAGGCGTCTTACGAGTTGGTTGTTCCCACCAAACTCAAGAGAAGAAGCTAACCTTGAAGGGCTTCTCTGGCAATGGAGTTTCAGGCAATTCGGACCTACGGCAGGTCTTCATCGGTGGACCAGGAGTTGCAGCAGTCGTCTTCCTTCAGCTGGTCTTCGGTTCTTTTGTTCCAGTGGTCGACTCTGCTTTCCAAGTCCCAGAGACCTGCTTTTAAACAGTTTTCCCCCATTCATTCCAGCCTGGCTGTCACTCACACAGCAGGGTGGCTGTCCTTGCCGGACAGCCTGCTGGCCAATAATGCCAGAGTGCATTCTGGTCTCCTATGAGACTAAGCACAGGGAGTTTCAGGCACCTCCCTCACATTGTGTCCACCCCAGACACTCAGGCACCAGAGGAGGGCTTAAGCACTTAAGCCTGCCAAAGGCCAACGAACAAAGGGACCAAACCTGGCTTGGTGCGCAGAGACAAACACAAGAAGGACCTTTCCAAAAAGAAATGGTGAAAAAAGTTGACCGGAGTCTGTTTTTACAGATAGGTCTTGGGCGCCATATTGGAAAAGTTGGCTGTAGCGATTTTTAGCTACCGGTGTTCGCGGTCAGGAAAAATCATGGTAGTTTGTTTAAAACCACTGCCACCAGTCATTTCAAGTGAGAAAGGGTAACATTTGACTGTTATATTAGTGTTTAGACTCAGGGGAAGCTAGGCAACCCCTCCAGCACTCTATTGAAAGATAGTGTGTGCTGGGTCTGTAAATTTAAAAAGACTAGTAAAGTCAATTTAACTTTACATGCTCTGGGAGACAGTAGTCAGTCCCAGAGAAGGTATTTAAACCTTGGGGAGTCTGAAAGACACCCCTGTGCCACTGCACTGAGGGTGCTGTGTGACACACAGAAAAAGATGATGCCTATGGAGTTGTTTTAAAACTCCATATCCAAAGAACACAAAAGTAAAACACACATCAAAATACATGAAAGAGTGGAAAAAAGGCTCACACTCTTTCCAGGTAGAAACTAAAATCCTAGAAATCCAGCAAAGTTGCTGGGGGTCTCAAAAGGTAAGGGAAATTAGCACATTCTTGAGAATTCTCCCTAACATACATCATGTTGTATTATGGGTAAGGGGCATTCGTAGAAACCCTACTGTTATCTCCCATATATGGTGCTAATGCTATACTTGTAGAGAATCCACGGAAGAGAAGGTCGGACTTGTCATCTTCCCTAGGAGGGGTTTGGGCCTGTCCGGGGTGCTGCGTGCAGAGGGAAGCAGAGGGAAGATCTGAGGCCTAAATGTATGAGAGAGAGCCTAATGTAGAATACCATAGCATAGTTATAGCATAATCATCCAGCATAGCATAGCATAACATAGCAAAACATAACAATCCTGCCACATCAGTACACAGACATCATATCTCTCCAGGCAATATTGCTGAAATAAAACACATACTTAATAGCTCCTAAGGTAATAATTATGCTATAGCACACACTCTGCATAAGTGTCCACTTAGCCATGCTACAATAATAAAGATTCTTCAAAGCTCCCCAGGTAAAAGTTCTGCTATAGCACACAGGCATTATAACTTTGCAGATAATATTGCAGAAATTGAATACATTCCCACTGCTTTAAGTGGAATGAGAAATCAAGGCGAGCTCATGGGGCGAAGTCAAAGTACTTGATGTAAGAAGCAGGGGAGGTATGGGGATATGGGGAAGACAAGAGGTGGCAGAAGATTTTTGTTAGGAAAGGGGTAAATAGGGCAGCCCTTTGTGACTTTGCACATTTTCTTACAGAGATCATAAAAGGGATGCCTACAGGGGTCAGAGCCTGTCCATCAAAAACCTCTCTAAGGCAGACCCTTCACCATAGCTCATTTTGTCAAGAAACAAAATGAGAGGCCGTTGCATCAAAACGAATGTTAGTAATCTGCACGTCCTTCCCACTGACCTCTTACAAAAAGGCAGTGTCGCCTCTTGTAATTGGTCAGTGATACAAGCAGTGTATTGCTAGCATAAATTATGCACTCGCGTCTCACTTTCTTTTTTAATTTACAGCGCCGAGCCATGGAGGTAGCCCTTTCACTGTGTGTGTGGAGAAAGGGCTAGCTGCAGTAGTGGTTGGAGCTCTGGCAGAACCCTGGCTCAGGGGAACTTTTTAAAGACTGCCAGGGCTCTGCCCCAGCGAGCACCATCCCACTTAAAGCCCAACACATACTTCATAACTTCCAAGGTATTGATTCTGCTACAGTACCATTGGGTTGTATTGCTGAAATATTACACATGCACCTAACTCCCAAAGTAGTAATTGTGCCATGGACTTCATAGCTTTCCGGGAAGTAATGCTGCAATAAGCATCATACCTGGTAGCACCCAGAGGAACACGTGCGCTGCAGTCCACACACCTTTGATCTTTCCACAGATAGACTGTTGGTCAATCCGGGCATCGTTTCTACCTCAGTACACACAGATGTGAGATGTGTGGTCTTGGTATCATCTAAGGCGCACAGACTTCAGCCCCATTCATACACCGCCTCGCGCCTCACGTTGCACCTTGGACCTGAAGACGGGAGGTTAATCATTGCTGGCAGCCCAGGCCGGCTGAGTGAGGGCGTCAGCAGGTGCAGGAGAATGGCGGAGCAGGCCTTCTACCCCGCCGTGGCCCTCTACTACTTCTTCAAGGTGTCCCGGGCCTGCCAGGACGACGAGCTGATCCTGGACACGCGGGCGTCGGTGAACGTGTCCTGCCTCTTCGTGGTGGCTCAGCCGCTGTGCCTGCTCCTGGGGGGCTATGCCGGAATGCTGGCCTACCTGGCCACTGCCCTGGTATCCTACACGCTACTGCCCAAGAAGGATAAAGGTGAAGCGGGCAGAGGACTGGCGGAGGAGAAGAAGCAGAAGAGACCCCAGATCAAGGAGAAGGAGGAGAAGGGCGCGAAGGTGGACTGAGGTGCCAACTTGCACTAAGGTACCCCTCCATTATCTGTACCCACCTTAGCAAAGGTTCGGTGGTGGGTGCCCCACCTGCTTCTACCCAGTGGTAGATCTTTTTCTCTACCACATACCCCCTCCCCACAGTGGCACCTTTTTCATGCATTGGGACAAACGCACCTGTTTTCAGCCCCCCTTGCCTTGAAAGTACCCTTTCAAACCTATGGGTTAGAACTGCCCTGAAACCCTACATGGCCACAGTGGCTCTCCGCCGACACCTCCCTATGTAGCAGGCAATGGTACGGCCCTGTCTTGGTGTAGACGTCTGCCAAAAGTAACGCCAGTGTTTATGACGAAACATAAACCTTGATCCGTTTATCACCTTTTTTGGTTTTGCTCTGCTTCACCCTTCAAGTATTCTATTCACACTGCCTCTGCTTTTCATTCTTAATCTGTAGCACTGGCACACACAGGCAGCCCTTTGACCGTGCGCATTTTCCAACAGAGATGGTCGCAATGTATCGTGAAAGGGCTGCCTGCAGGGCTCAGCTCCTCGGATCAAGAAACAAAAGGAGAGGCAAGCGCAGCAAAATGTGCTCGCCCCTGCCACTGACCCCTTACAATAAGCCACTGCCACCGCTTGACCCACCTTTGCAAGTGGTCAGGGAGAGAGAGAGACGGTGCATTGCTAGCATTCATTTTGCTGCAGCCACCTCCCCCTTCCTTTTTTTAATTAGGCAAACTCGCAGAATGGATCCGTTGAATATACTTTGTAACATACCTCAATTGGTTGAGGCACCTGCTGCAGATGTGACCCTCCTGAGGATAATGCAATCCCTTGCATGCAGGGAACTCGAACCTTCCTGTATGGGCAAGGGAGGTGGCAAACAGAGATCCGCCATGGGCTCAAGTCCCAGAGCAGTCCTGTCCAGCCTACAGGCCAGTATCACGCAGGAACTGAAGCAACAGGAGGCAGCCTGTCCAGGCCAGTGGTAAGCATGAACTGAAACAACAGGCAGCCTGTCCAGGGAAGCTCAGGATAGTGCGGCAGTGGAACAAAAACCTGCAGTGTGAACCGCAGAGGGGAAGACTGCGTGTAGGCAAGCATCCTCTGGCCCAAGGCATCTTACCCCCTGCCCCACCTCCCGCACACACACACTGTAGCAGGTGACGCCGCAGCCCATCAATCTGGGGGATCGGGGGCCCTAGGACTCTATACCCAGGGCTTTAAGTGGGCCGGGGCCTGCCGTGGCTGGGCCCCGGCAGTTCCGAAATTTCGTTTTGAGGCGGGGCCCTGCCGGGGCCCACTAATCTCCCCTGGCAGCCCCACCCACTATACGAAAAGCCATTTTTTTTCTATAGCCTGAAGCTCTCGCTCGTGTGCGAAAGCTTCAGGCTTCAGAAAAAAATGCCTTTCAGCCATAATGGTGGCGCCGCACCTACGAGGCATCCTACCAATCAAGTGATGCACGTGGGCCGGCGCCACCATTGAGGAGAAAGCGTGAGGCCGCTGGAAGCAGGGGCCTTGCTTTCTAAATACTGAAGCTCCCGCGGATTCGCGGGAGTTTCAGTCTTTAGGAAAAAGGCCTCTGCTTCCAGTGGCCTCACCCTTTCAGCCTTGATGGTGACGCTGCCCCTGCCCAGCTGGCGAGGGGCAGCACCACCATTAAGGCTGAATAGGGAGGCGCTGTCCCCTGCCAGGCAAGCCTATAGAATATAAATGCAGAGATCAGCACCCTCTCCCCCAAAGGGGAAAGGGTGCAATCTCTACAAAAGGCTGCCTGGCAGGGGTGCCAGTAGCCCATTGAGCCGGGGCTCGTCAAGGGGGCGTGGCCTAACGGGCCATCAAGACCCCTGCTGTTAGGCCACGCCCCCTCGATGAGCCCTGGCTCGATTTGTAGTGCCACTTAAGGCACTGTCTATACCCAGCCACGGCTCACGTTATGTCTGGCTGCTGGAGTGTATACCCTACACAGCTGCCACCCGCATGGACTCGAGGCCCTTTGGTGGATCTGGAAAACAGGTGGGTAGGTTAGGATAGCTGGAAGAACAGAGCGTGTCATATAGCTTTGCTCCTGTGTTGATGTGTGCAGGTTAGGGAGTGGAGGCCATAGTGTTCAGGTGGGAGCTTGGTGTCTCTGCGGTGCTGGATGCAGCAGCCAGGTTGCTAGTCTGTAAATTAGCTGTGCAAGGGTCCCGCTGTGCGGTTTGGTGTCTGTCTCCAGAAGGAACGGTTCAAGAGCATCTTTCATTTCACTTCTCTGTTGGGGGGAACCATGGCTCCCAAGTGATGGTGGCACAAGCAAGCTTGGGGACACTAAACAGCTGATCATTATTAATATGATGCATGGAGCAACACTGTTGCCTGCTAAATCATGCAGGGCGAGGCAGTGTGTGTGTGCAGTGCACGCTTAATAGAACCACGCGCAGGTGATTCCCATTATTGGCAGCCAATGGAAATAATACCCCTTTTAGGTAAATTGGTTTGCCCAGGGTCACCAGGATTGGTCAATTGCTGAGGCGGGACTTTTGATTGCAGAGTCTGTATGTTGTTCTTGCTCCAGTGCACACATCCCCCAGCTGCATCTTCGCTTAGCATGTTTTGCATCCGGTTATAGGGCTTCTGCATAGGGTTCCGGCAGGAGTGAAACAGGAAATCTGTGCGCGGTTATCAACTGCTGCATTCTCCACGTGGGAGAATGGAAGAGATGCCTTGAGGTGCGCCCATTGCTCAGCCAAAAGTGACATCACAGCAAAGAGGAGATCTGCCCCAAACATGTATGGTTGGGATATCATGGGAAAGGGGTGTGTGTGTGTGTGTGAGAGAGAAAAACATGATGACTGTGTTTTAAAATGACACCTTTTCAAGGTGTCAGATGTAGCAGTTAAATTATTCTGCACGTTCTGGCGTTTTAGCTCTTATCTGTCTGCATTCCTGTGCAGTAATGGTCATTATATTTTGGTATGCACAGCCACCTGCTTGTAGTCATTGATTAAGTCGCACTTAAACAATGTAACTGTCATACATGACGTGAGCACTATAGATCCATGTCATGAGCTCCATTTAGCGCACACTAGCTGGGCAGTAATAGGGTGCTGTAAAACAAGGAGTGCAACACGAGGATAGAAGAATATGTATTTTTTTTATTTTATTTTTATTATTGGTTTATTTGGTTTCCTCTTTGAAAACCTTTAGCCCATACAAAATATAAATATCCATACAACTGTTTGCATAAAAAAATCAAGCGAACTTCATATATACAAGACAAGAAGGAAGCAGAAAAAGAAGCAAAAAAGAGATATGTACCAAAAAGAAAAAAAAAGAAGAAAAAAAATAGTTTGTTCTAGAATACACTAGGTTCATAAGGTATCAAGTAAAGTACAGATCGTCGCTGTCTAACAGAGCTCTTCCAAATTATAGTTCTACTGTGCAATTGCTAGTTTCGTAAATATCAGTAGCAAACATTTCGTCAGAGCAATTATTATTTTTGATTTCTCTCCTTCAACCAAGATAGTCCATCAAAGCTTTTCTGAGGCGGCCCATATTTGGTAATGATATCTCCCATAGTAGTGAGTCTTTCTGTTTTCAGGAGCAGAATATGTATTTACTTATTTAATTTCTAAAGTGCCCTGATTGTTTACAATTAGAAGGGTAGAATATCATGGGTGCTGTCGTGGGCAGAGGGTTACAGGCAGATTAGGGACGGGGAGGTGGACCCAGTCTCAATGGGAGAGTTACACGCACTATCCACCGGTGAGATTTTCTTTCAAGAGACGGGTCTTCAGCCCGTTTCTGAACTGCAGGAGAAACAGGCCCAGTCTGATGTCAGGCGAACGTTGCTCCTTCTTACCTTTGCTTATTTGGACAAGGCTTGTTTCTTGTTCTTTTCATCTTTGCAGTTTCTGCTTCAGAGTTTGGTGATGCTCGGGCCCCTGGTGTTGCACTGGCCTCCAGAGATTAGTGCTGTCCCGTCAAAAAAATAAACTCATTATGGAAATCAACTAGTGTCTGTAGGATTCCCTCTGTAATTTAGCCAGCTGTTTTATAAAGTTGGAAGCAGTCAGTGTGAGCCCAAAGTGTGCTTCTGCCCCTGACAGTTTGCCTGTAAATAGCCCCCCGCCCACCTCGACCAACCGCAAGCATTCCCTGATGTGACTGCTCCAGACCTCAAAAAATGACTGCCCCCAGAAAAACAAAGAATCAGCGAAAAAAGAGATTGCTCCGAGTGCAGCCTCGGTCATGACATAGATGCCACTCTGCGGTAGCAAGAGCCGGCGGTGGCCCAGCATACGCCACCCCTATTGGAGTAGAAACAAGGGGGGACCATATCCTATCGCATTCGGGGAGGTGGGGGTACATGAAGATGTGTCCTACCCTCATATCTGAGCTGTGCCTTCCAGGCAGATTGCCAGCATGGGGAACTGATGGGGGCTGTCATTGTTAAGTACATCAGAGAGTAACAGGTAAAGTTAAATTGAGGCTCATTATGAGTGTGGTGGTGTGGTAAAAAAGTGGCACTAATTACCACTTTACACGCTCTGCCATGCTACGAGTTTGGACCTGGAGTGAGTGATTTACCGCCAGAATCTTGCTGGAGGTGAGTCCCACTTTCTGACAAAAAATCTGCAGCATTACCGCCCAAGTAATTCCACCGAAATCCCCAATGGAGTCCTATGCACTCCAGATTAATGGGGACTAACACCGCCACCACCACTACTGGCGGTAAATCCAATGAGCAAGTGGTGGTAACAGTAATTCCATTGGGCGGTATTCTGGCAGATATACCCCCGGTATACCACCCAACTCGTAATGAGGCCAAAGTGTCTTCCTAAGCATTTGAAAAACAGGGCATCGATCTGCTGGCTGGCGCATTTGCATTTGCATCCGACACGAAGGGTACAGAAGGAGGTGTGGGGTGCGTCTCTGCAGAAACTTAAAGTGTACTGGTTGGCTAAAAATCAAACAATTTCAATTGCTGTGTCCAGATACGACAAAGCACATTTTTCGGTCATTGTTCTGGAGTTCGGTCTGTTTTACAACAAAAGAAACAATAATATATTTTTCATTGAGCCCAAACTGAATCGGTGTCTCATCTGTACTTTTTCCTGTTAGCATCAAGTATGTCATTCGTGACCTGTGTCTATTCATGGGTGAGCATTTGGTGTGTTCCTGTCAAGAGAAGCTGCATTGAGCAATATTGTATGTCCACTGAATCAACTTTTATTTGTTCCCATTATACTTTGTTGTGTACAGATGTGTACCCCCAAAAGTGTGCTCATATAGTACCTGATGAAGAAAAAGGCACTTCTGGTCATAATTCCTTCTTTCTTTTTAAGAGAAACGAGGGTTGTAATCTCTGACTCCAAACTTGGCCAGATTCTCAGAAAGTGCCGGAAGTAAAAAAAAAAAAGCACATAATGTGCTTGTTTAAGGTTGAATCTTAAACAAAGGAAGGGTGTTAATCCATAACCAACAAACAGATCTATACCTACAAACAAGGTCTGTACCTAGACATCCCCACATACACCAACTAATATCAGGTGTATGTCCTCAGACTGTTTCAAATAACATATTTTATTGTTCAATACTCAAAGCAACAAAATCCTGACACAAGAATCTAAAACACATAAAAAGCATATGCACATGTTACAATAAAAAACGCATAAAAAGTTGCTGTTAAAAAAACCAAGATCAATCATTAGAACCGGAAAAAGGCACAGAGCCAAATTAATTGTTGTTGCTCAACACTGTACCCATCATAGCCCAATAAAATATGTTATGTGAAACAGTCTGAGGACATACACCTGATATTAGTTGGTATGTGTGGTGATGTCTAGGTAGAGACCTTGTTTGTAGGTATAGATGTGATTGTTGGTTATGGATTAACACCCTTCCTTTGTTTAAGATTGAATAATATTACATCCCCACTTAGTAGGAGGGGTCAATACCTTTTGTGTGGGGAACCACCCCTGTAGACATTTTTGCTTGTTTAAGGTTGTCCATCATGATTTCATCGAATGCGAAATGTCAAAGGGAGAAAAAAACGAAAGTCATTTAAACGAAAAGGACTTTCGTTTTTTCTCCCGTGGACATTTCTGGTCTCCCGCATCGCCCCCCCCCCCCTACTACTTACCCTTTGGCGGCACACTTCGCTGTATGCTGTCAACTCCTCCCTTCCTCACGTGCATGGGAACCAGGGCCGCAGGGTCCTTTTTAATTTATTTATTTTAAACATTAGTGTTTCGGTTGCGGGGGACAACCACGCAACCCCGATGTGATTGTAGTGAACAAGGGTGCGGCGGACACCACCCCATCCCCCGCTCTTCTGCCGAAATTCGAATAAATATCCCATTTGGTTTTCATTTTTATTCGGTCATTTCTACAGATTCCCTTTTATCTAAATGGACCATTTTAAGAATTCGGCAGCTGACCGTGTTCAGAAGGGTGACTTGCACATTTCCTGGGGGCTGTGCAACACCACAAAAATGCTGTGGGCTTCCCTGCTTGCATACATTAGAAATGTGGGTGCTTGGAGCATTATTCACAGACCAGTGAATGGCCCATTATTGTGAAATGTGCAAAAATAAATAAAAGCATTTCTATCCCTGTTTCATAAGGCTGCTGTCACATTCAAATAAAAAGGCATGAGAGTGTCAAAATGCACCCTTCACTGTATTGCACATTCATCTGCCCCTGTTCCAAACAGGCGCTGGGGAATTTGTTTCCCCGTGCATTGAAATGTGTACAAATGCTCCCTTATTTGCGTAAATGTGCAAAGGGGGTGAGCAATTGCATTTGATGTGCTCATTCAAATGCTCTTACTTAATAGGTTTGATAATCTGGCCCATTGTGTATGTGAACTGGCTCATTTTGCAAGGTGACGGGCATTACACAATGGTGCCTGCATTTGCACCTTTTCACAATTTGTGCAATTTTCTTTCTATTTTAAACAGGGGTGGACTGGGAACCAAAAGTGGCCCTGGAAATGTTTTTCAAATGGCCCCACATTACACTGTCTGAGTAAATGTAGCAAGCATGACCAACTTCAATAAGTATGGATTGAGGGTGGAAGGGTACCACACCCAAGAACATCTGGAAAAACTAGGTCCAAAGGATGAATTTTAAAGCACCCATGTCCCTGTAAAGTTAAACGACATAAAATAGGCATACTATGCGTTAAGAGTGAGTGATAGCCTACTGGCAGCTTTGTAACAAATCCTTTACTTCAAATGGATGTGGGGAAGAGGCAGTGTTGTGATTGGGCGAGAGGGTAAGAGAATTAAAAAACCAGGAGACCCACATCAAAGAGGCCCACTGGAATATCTCCTGAGCGCCCTGTAGGGCAGTGCAGCACTGGCAGGAGTAGAGGCAATGAACTGACTAATCGTGTCCATCATGCATCCCCGCTCCACCTCAAAGCAACGCATGGTTTAACACCAGATTATTATGCAGGCACTAAGCTAATGGATTCCCATCGAATCTGCCCATGTTTTACACCTGGTAAAAGCAGGGAGATTCCATAGGAATTTGTTAAGGATTCCAATCGGGCGTCACACACTGGACCAGGACACTTGGTCCTAGCCTGGGATGTGGTGCTCAATAGGAATGCTTTTTCTTTAATTTCAACGAATTCAAATTGTGCCGGTACCCGACCCGTCTCACACCCCTTTTACAAATACCCCGGGTTACAATAGACTGTGAACCAGGCCAGTTGGTCAAAATACAATATTTATTTATTTTTAAAATTCACAAAAATCACACACATTTTAATATTGGCAGCAATCACCAATGGGGTGATAATGATAATGGAATGGAAGCAATACACTTGGTAACCCTTCTAGTAAAACATATTCAAAGCACAAATGAATAGGAGCACTATTTGAATTAGGATAGATAGCACCCAAGTTAAGGGTTCCCCCTGAAATGTTCCTTCAACCCACCAATAATCGAATTCTGAGTGGATAGAGCGAAGCAGCAGGTAATCAGGGATAAAAGGCAGCAAACAGAATCAAAATCTGAATCCAAAAAGCCTAAAATGCCATCAGATTTTGAAAAATAATTAATTATATCTGTGTTTAAATAATGATATGCATATGTTTTATCACAGTATCAGGGATGTTATATCACTAACAACCATCAGGCAAAGTATCAAAAAAGCATACAGTTCACAAAGCAAGTTAAAATTGAAAACCCAGTGCAGCCGAATTCACACATGGAAAAGTTACATTTTTTCTAGTTTGCAGTTTTAAATGCCAAAATGTTTTTTAAAAAAAGAAAAACGGGTGAAAAACACTGATACAGAATGCAGTTTCTTGTCAGGGTGAGAGATGCACATCACAGGGACAATACAGAAGAGAAAGGAAGGCTATAGCTGGTGAATTGAGAGAGATTTGGAGGGTAGAATATGGTTCGGTTTTAGCAAAATAGAGCAGTGAAAAAGAGAAAATCGGTTTTAAAAATGAAAGGCAAGTTTTGCTTAAACTAAATTATCTAGACTATATTGTTAAAGAGAGCCACGGTACATTCAAAGATTCATTCGCGACGTCAACCTTTTCCCGCCGTGTTCTGATCTATGTGGGAATTAATTTAAATTACTCCAAATATTACTAATGAGTTACAAGATAAGGTGAATGAAAGAATTGCGCTAACACTAGAAAACAAGAACAGGGTACACAGAAAATTAGAACAGTCTATACAAGTTATTAGGGTATGGATAGGGTTGCTTAGAGGGTGGCACAATGTCAAAAGTCAAGATGGGGTACACTAAGTGTTATGGGATGGGGATACTCACAGTCCGCTCTTAGATTTGGCATTAGGAACAGTCAACCAGGTTCTGCATTCCAGGGCTCAGGTCAGCAGGTAGCGGCAGACTCTCCTAGCAGAACAACAGCTGGGCCTGTCTGGTCACCGGATACAAGGACAGCCGGATGGCAGGGTTGCAGCGGGCATGCAGTTAGTGGGCAAAAAGCCGGTCAGGTCTCAGGATGCTTCCCAAAAGAATACCACAGCTTTTCCCTTTGGTCATTGGGATTTTTTCCTTAGTGGGATCTCTGGACTGAGGCCTTGCTGAGATGGTCAGCAATGCTTTGGCCTTGTGGAATCTGGAATCAGCTATGCTTTGCCTTTGCAATGGAATCTGGAATCAGCTATGCTTTGGCTTTGCAGTGGGATCTGGAATCTGGCAAGATGAATGTAGATGATCCGGAACGCAGGCGCCGGAATTTCAGGAAAGGGTGTGTGTCCAGAGTTCTGTCAACCACCCTTTTTATAAAGCATCGTGGCATCATAGAATTATATGGTAGGGCAGGCTTAGCTAGGTATGCCTCTAAACAACTGGATTGGTCAGGGGTGATAGTTACCGCCTTCCTATCAGCTTTTTGGGTTCAAGAGCACAATGTCAGATTTATGATGTGAGTTTTACAATGCCCAGAACCTCCCACAGTTACTTTAGCTAAAATCCAGTTTTGCCATAAATGGCACATTTGCACAGTGGTAGCATTTTAACAAATTACATAAGCAGGTTACATATTTTATGCAGAACATGCCAGTCCAACTCTACAATTTGTAAGACATTGTTCCACCCTTCTAATAATTTTTAGTCATTTTAAGTGTGAAATATTCGGCCTAAAATTCTATAACTTTACACTTGTGTATGGATTATCATCAGGCATGTCAGTATTGAATTTTACATTGGCATCATGTACATTTTCCTTGAAATACCCAATTCTCTGCCATTTCTGTTCCCAGGGTGGCAGTGAAGGCTACAACGTCTTAAATTAAAACCCACAAAATTACATTAAAACTGTTTACCTTTTACATTCCTGCGAATTTCTGTTGCAAAAATAACAATCTTCAAAGTTTCTTAATAAAATAGTCTTTTGAAACAAATGGGCATCCTTTGTCCTTCACTGGAGCCATTTTTTTTCTCTTCAACTACCACCAACTATCAATTCAGCCCAGTGTGGGGAGGGGGTTTCCTAGTTTGATTGAACGTTTATGGCCCCCTCCACTTCACAGGCTGGTGTCCCAGAATTTCCATTGAAAGAGGCCTCAGCCCAGACAAAAGTCTGCCAAGGTAGCAATTATCACTTGGGTGTTCTATCATCTACTGTGAGGGGCTTTCTGTTGCTGGCAACGCCCAAGCAGAAACCTGTTTGGGGCCGATTTCCCCCATGTAGCAATGCAATGCTACATGGGGGAATTTCCCCCATGTAGCTTGATTGCCAAAAATCATATTGCCATTAGACAGATGGAAGGCGTTCTCAGCCCCACCTGCGACTACCTCCACCTCAAAGTAAAGGTCTCCGCCAACTGTACCATTATGCTGAATATCATCTACAGACCACCAGGTCCAGTGCCAGCCTCCCTGAGCAAAGCATTATCTACACTAGGCTTCACCCAGGCCATCGAAGTACCTACCCATAGCAAAGGCCGCACTCTAGATTGGGTAACCCACCATAACTGCTCAATCAATATCACTGATATCTCTCCTATCCCTTGGTCAGACCACTACTCCACTCTGTTTGAAATCAAGGTCTCGAGGGACCAACTCAAACAGACCCCACTGCCTGCAGCTATGGCCAGAAGTACCCAGCAACTAACTAAAGACAGGCTCACGCCTTACCTACTAGTGCCGGCCCTCCAGGCCCCCCGCTCTAACGACCCTGAAACTCTTGCTGATGCGTTTACTACAATCATCTCTCAGGCAGTGGACGCTATTGCACCTCTCACCCTGAAAAAGGCCAAACGAACTAAGCACTCCAATGCCTGGTTCTCCAAAGATCTCTATGACCTTAGAGCTAAGAAAAGGGCAGTGCTTTCTCACTGGAAAGCAGACCCCAATGACATCACCAAATCTACCTTCAAATCCATTTCTAAAGAATCCAAAACGGCAATAATTTCAGCAAAAGCCTCTTCGTTCAACTCAAGAATAGCTAATGCGAAATCTTATATGAAGGAAATCTTTGCCATCTTTAGGGAACTGGAGACTCTCACTACCCCACCACCAATACTCCACAAGGATGAAAAGTGGTGCAACCAAATCCAAACAGCCATGCTGGACAAACTCACCATGCTCCAGAACAAAATATTAGCCCATCAACAAGCCCTTAGTCACCAGATAACCCTGGCACAGACTATGACCAGCAACAACACCCCATCCTTCGAGTTTAAGGATATGAGCGAACAAGAGGTTATTGCTCTCCTAAATTCAATCAAACCATCCACCTGCAAGAGGGATGCTTGCCCAGCTCAACTTTTTAAAGATTGCGCCGGCCCCCTTGCCCCCTTTCTCACTGCATTCATCAATGCATCCTTCCAATCAGGCCGCGTCCCCACCAGTCTCAAAGAAGCATGGGTACGCCCTCTTCTTAAAAAACCAACCCTAGACCCAAATGCCCCAGGGAATTATAGACCCATCATGACAGTCCACTTCCTTCTAAAAATTCTGGACAAAGCAGCTTACCTGCAAATCCAGAAGCTTCTCGAAACCAACAAGGTGCTTGGATCAAGACAATCAGGATTCCGCCCAGGGCACGGCACTGAAACTGCTCTCATAGACCTAAAAAATCAAATGGATGACTTGAGAGACACAGGCAAACCTGTGCTCCTCCTGCTCCTTGACCTATCAGCGGCTTTTGACCTGTTGGATCACAATACTCTCTGTCACCACCTCTCCACTGCCGCCAACTTCTCCCCTTCAGCCATAGCTTGGATCACCTCGTTTCTTCAGGAAAGGGTTATGAAAGTCTTCTCCGACTCAGCCCGTGCATTCCCAAGCCTCATCAAATGTGGAGACCCTCAAGGATCCTGCATTTCCCCCACTCTATATAACCTGTTCACCAGGCCGCTGTTCTAGATCCTGGACGCCTTGGGCATCATGTACACCAACTATGCTGATGACACACAGGTCCTCATTCCCCTCACAGGTGACTACGAAGCTGATAAGGCCACCCTCGAGTCAACCTACTGCACAATTCAAACATGGATGGCAGAAAACTGGTTATGCCTCAATGGGGATAAAAGCGAGCTTCTGATAATCGGTTCACCAGCCACACTTAAGAAGTTGGATAAACAGTACAGCTCCTTTACCATTGACCACTCATCAATCCCAGTACTGCAAACTGTAAAAACCCTAGGAGTCTACCTCCACCCTGACCTCTCCATGAACAGACAAGTGAATGCCATTTCCTCGACCTCTGCATATCACTCCAAACTCATCAATGCCATTAGACCATATCTCTCAAAGCCCAACTGTCTTACCATTGCAAAAGCAATAATCGGATCAAGATTACACTACTGTAATGCCCTCTTCCTAGGAACTTTCAATAAAAACCTCGCCAAACTACAGACAGTCCAGAATAACGCCCTTAGGGCAGCCACTGGCATCTCCAAAAGGGAACACATTTCACACACAAGAAAACAAGCCCATTGGCTCCCCATCAAGGAGAGAATAGCCTTCACAGCTCTGGCCATAACACACAAATGCTTCCACAACCAGGCACCCCAATACCTGGTGCAAAGGGTTATTAAATAAGAACCTACGAGACCCACCAGATCAGCCTATGCGAACAGGATATCTGTTTCTAAAACAAAGAGAGCGCGAGCCATGAGGATCCAGCTTTCCAGTTCTGGCAGCAACACACTGGAATGCCCTCCCTCCACACGCTAGGAATAGTGTATCTCACCTGGCATTCAGGAAACTAATCAAAACCCTGCTGTTCACCTAAGCCCTCCTTAGATCACCTGACTGCTTCAGTCCACTACCACAAGCTAGTGCACTCTCCTTTACCAATTTTTCCTCTGCTACTAATGCAACACTGTTCATTAAGCTCAATGTAACCAAGAGCTAACACTGTTCATTAAGCTCAATGTAACCAAGAGCTTCTTTATTAAGCTCAATGTAACCAAGAGCCTACTATCTCTGAGTAACTAAGCCAAATATACATATAAGACAATCACTGCAACAGCGCCTCGATGCCTGCGGGCGGCTCGTGCGCTTTACAAATGCAAATAAATAAATAAAATAAATGTAATACCTTATTTTATTTATTTTTGTTATAAATCAGAATAAAGCCTGTTGAATAAGATCTCCCATATATGTTTTACAGCACAAAACACCTTCACATTGCTAGATAAGGGCAGGACCTTATCCAACAGACACTTTTAAACAAGTATTTTTCTTATTTGTAAAAGTTTGTTTAAACATCTGGTGACTGCTGACCTTTTCCTTGCAAGAGTTAGTTTCTTGTATGCAGCAATTTGTTTAAACACAGATGCACTGAAATTGACATATGCCCAGAGAGCCAGGGCCTCTTTGGCGCATTGATCTTTGATATTTTGTAGCCCCAAAAGTAAAGCATTTCCTGAGTAGCTGAAGTAAAGCTTCTTTTGATCACTTCAGAGCTGAACAACAGCCTGTCATGCAGGGATACTGTTCTTGTCCGCTGAAGCACAATTTGAAAGTGGATGGGCATGGCAGGGTCTCATTAATAAAAGTATTGTGATGAGGAACAGAGGAAAAAGAGCAACAGAGTGGCATCATTTTTAAATGTAAATATTTCCCTTTTTCAATGGGACTTTGGGCTTGCAGCAAAGCAGCGCTGCTTTTTCACTCCCCTTCTTTTGTACATGTAAGAACACAACACACTGGCAGGCTTTCTCAGAGTGCCCCCTAGTTCCATCCGGCGCCCAGTAGGTGCTTGGCAAGATGGTGCAGCCATCTTTTTGTTGCTGCAAAACACAGTTTTGGTGTTAGGCAGTAGATCTCCAAGGAGCCAGCGCAGCCATTTTGCTGCTTCTGCTGAAGTGCAGCTTGGTTATGGAAGGGACTACAGCTGAGTGGGGAAATATATCCCACAAATCCATGGTAAATGTCTCCTGCCATCGTAAATTGCAGGAGACATTCACACTTTTTGCAACATGTAGATGAATGAAAAGAAAGGTGCTACATTCATCTGGCATGTTTTGGCACCTTTTCACCACTATACTTAAGAAATAAAAAGGCATTTCTCTGATTTGATTTAGGGAGGGTTTAATGAGAAACACTAGCATATCAACAGTGCCCACTAGGCTTGATCTATGGGCTTGTCCTGGGTTACCTGAACCCATTCATAGTGGCATTTGGCAAGGTAGCCTGGGGCATGGTAGTTGGCTGTGCCTCCGACCACCCCCAAGCCACCCAGAGTGGCCACGTGACATGGCCCAAAGCACACCCTTCAGGCACCTAGCCATGGCCAAGTGTCCTCCAAACATGTCACACCTATCTGAGGCAACCTCACAGAGCATTCACCAACTAGGATCATTGGGGGACAAAACTTGACACAAAGCGAAGCTCCTAAGTGTTAATCCAGATGGATCTGAATACAGTTTAAATTTCATCCATCAATTGATGTAACAATAATGTATAATTACTGAACATTTTGAAGCATTCATTCATTTATTGTATCACACAAAACAATGTGTATATATATATATATATAGAAAGAGAGAGAGAGAAAGAGAGAGCGAGAGAGAGGGAGAGAGACAGAGAGAGAGAGAGAGAGAGAGAGAGAGAGAGAGAGAGAGAGAGAGAGAGAGAGAGAGAGAGATTAAGATTATGTTAGGGTATAACCGCCGGAGATTTGCGTTTTACAAGAGGAGATTTGTTTCCCTATAAAATGCAGTAATTTACAAAGTCAATTTGTGCTCTTGATTTATTTTTTTATTGACAAACAACACTTGGTCGATTTCAAGGCTGTGAATTCGTGCAGCAAAAATTGACAAAAAATATTTTTATAACATATATTTACAGAATCCGTAAATAAAATTGTAAAATCAAATAATATGGATAATGTTACATACCAGTAAAGGGCAGGTGGTTGACACATAAGAGAAAATAGACAAAGGTATGGTCTCATTAAAAAGCCAGCATAATTGCTGGTATTCATGACCTCATCATCATTAAACACAGTAGTTAGAGCTCATTGCATATTATTTGATTTTACAATTTTATTTATGGATTCTGTAAATATATATTATAAAAATATGTTTTTGAACATTTTCTGCACGAATTCACAGCCTCGAAAATGACCAAGTGTCGGCTGTCAATAAGAAAATAAATCAAGAGCACAAACAAATTGCTTTGTAAATTACTGCATTGTACAGGGAAACACATCTCCCTTGGCAAAGCACAAATCTCCGGCACAATATTTATATATATATATATATATATATGGTTTTTGTATAGGGTTTGGTAATCTTGTAGTGAGTGAGCATTTTGTCATTTCCTTGTAGATTGTGCAATTATATCTATATGCATTGAACGGTTACCATTACTGTGGTGACCTGTTTTATAGATTGCATCGGCACTTTACTATTGTATTTGTATATTTTGCAGATATCCAATGAATTCTTATCATCGTTACATAATGCACTTGCACTTTATTACATGATGGATGTACATGCATATGATTAAATGATAATGCCGCCCATTCTTGCACAATGCACTGGCACTTTGCTATTATTGGATGCGTTTACAGAGTAGATATTGAATTAATTTCCAACATTTTAGCACAATGCAATCGCACCTGATTATATGATGCAGGTACATTCATGTAATCTAATGAGAACCTAGTCCAGTCTTGCACTATGCATTTGCACTTTAGTACTTTAATTCTATGCATTTGACCTATGATATGTTTCTAGCTATGAACAGTTGGACATATGTTTTCCTGCTGCAAGTGTAACATAATAACATTTTGCCCTTTTTGCCATATTAAATCATTACTTGGATTTTGCATTAGATAGCGGTTGTTTAAACAGAATGAAGATCCCAATACAGACAATGCCTAGATTGACCATGCTGGGAAGCAGTTTTTCCGGCTGCATAATATACCTTGAACATGGCAGCAAGGTCCCTCCTTGTTCCTACAGATTGCTATAGGCGGCCATAATGTCCATCCTAGAGCACTGGGCTATCCCATGTACACATACGCATTATCTATGATCAACATCAGCAAGGTCGGCGATCTAAACAGTATCACCGACACATACATAGTCTACCTCACTATAGATCTAGATGTGACATTATACGAGCATGGCCAACATTGGCAACACGGTAGCCTATGTGTGATGCAAAGGCATTGGAGTGCAAACCGGGGTGCATATGTTTATTTGATGGTTGATATACAATTTGCATTTTTGATTGTATTGTTTTGTAACTATGTTCAAAACCAACTGTGGATGCAAATATATGTATTCTCACTAATCATTAGTGAAGCTTCACGCATTGGTGCCCAAAACATATTGGATAAATGTAATAGCAACTGTATACGCCAGATTAATTAGAACTATACAGCAAATATAATGCTCATATACCCTGTAAGATCCATGAGTCCTTTCAAAAATGGCCGACAGAAACAACAGCAGCCAGCCAAAGTCACCTTCTCACTGTTTGTCAATGTATGTATGTGTTTAAATGGGATCCCTACACAGGGAGGAGTTACTGTGAGCAAGCCACGGGAGTGTGGCGAAACGCGTCAGTCAGCCTCTCTGGCATGGATGAATTTGGGAAGCTTTTTTAAACTGCATTTCTCAATAAAGCTTTTTACTCTCTACGACTTCGTTGGGCAGTTTTTGAATTGGTGTTTCCCAACTTTCTCATTTTTCTGCCATTTTTGCCGCACACTGGTGTAATCCACTCTGATGGGAGTGCAGCTCCAAAAAATGGAGGCTTCACCGCCTTTCTGACTTGGAAATATATATATATATATATCTCCAGTGACATATCGCAACGACACAATTGTTGTCAACTAACAAACATCCAAAAACACACACACAACACATATTACAAAATCACACACATTGTTTACAGATCAGTGTAAACCAGACACTCAAATTTTAATTCTGTGTCCACTCGGGTTTGACAGGACAGTGAATGTGATGTAGCCCCTACCTATTCGTGAACATTTCCTGAATGCTGCTGTGAATAAAATATATATTTGGTTAATCGTTTGCCAACTCGAGTTTCGGGTATCAAGGCGTTGCAATTCCTATACCCACCCTCCCTCAGGGCGATTCCTATTTTGTGACATGGGAAAATATTAAAACGAATCTGATCGTCTATGCAATGCTTTTAGTGATGAACCCTTAAGGGCAAATGAACTGCTGTCCCCACAGGTACGGTTCCTGGAGCCCACCACATGCTCCTTGTAGACATCAATGAGCTTCATGGAATTGCTTCCCGCCTGCTTACATGGGCAAGAGCGATTGTTCTGTGGGAATAACTCAAAGGAACGCGCATGTGTTCCTTTTAGCTGGTGTTCATGGCGACACCAAGCACTTTGTTTCTTCATTGGTGCTGCTGGGCTGTCACTGCTTATCCCAACCGCCCCTTTCTCGAACCTTTCCCGCAGGGCTCTGGGATCCAAGCCCATGACAGCTTGGAACCTGATCATGCTGAGACCTTGGCAACCCTGTGAAGTGCCAAAGTATTTAGTGTGCTAAACATTTCATCAGCTTATCATCAAGTGAAACTCTCAGATGAATCCCAACACCTGACTTCTTTCATGACACCTGTGACAAATCGCAGAATTCAATCACTTCTCCCCAGGAGGGAACCTTTTCTTGTGAGGCTAGGGAAGTGCGCCTGCTACCCGATATCCTCCCTAGGGTTAGAGGCAAGCAGAACCTCACCAGGGAAGATGCCCCCCGCCCTTGGGGAAAGGACTCTGGGTTCAAAGAGGAATTTCCTAAGTTACTCACTCACAACCCACCAACTACAGCCAACTACAGCCACAACACAAAGACGCCAAAAAGAACAAGCTATTGTTTGTTATTGTGACATAACATAGTTCGGTATGAAGAAAATCATATTGCCAATACTGCGATGAAGAAGAGATCTAAAGGAATGCAGAACACTCTGGCAACACATAGAAGGAACTCTGATTCTCTGCTGGGGAAGGCCCTGCTGAGCATTATAAAAAGGAAAGGAGGAGCGCTAGAAGGAAGAGAAGCCTGGGAGTTTCAATCCTGTGTGCAAAAGCTGAGAGAAGCTGAGAAGTGAAGCATTAAGAGTGGAAAGACAGCTAGCATGCAAGAGAAATGCTAGAACAGCTAGATGCCAGAGAAACTGGGGAAAGGGAACCCCAACAAAGAAGCCGAACAGTGAGTGATGGCATGACCATGACGCAGTGAACTGTCCTCTTCAGTAACAATGCAGAGAACACGGACTCTCCCGCATTGCAGAATTGATACAGATGGAGAGAGCGAGGAGAGAAGAGCGAAGGCAGCCTGTCGGCACGAGAAGAGATTACCAGGCCTGGTGATGCTAACCCCAAGGAAAGGAGTAACAGGGGCAGCGGGAGACACAGGAGTATATGAATCATACTCGTCCCAGTGAGAGTGAAGAGTGGAAGTCAAGTAATAATCATTAGTGGCACAATTATATTATTCCCAGTAAGAGTGAAAAGTAGAACCCAAATGAGAATCATTACTGGTACAATCTTATTCGGCCCAGTAAGAGTGAAGCGTGGAACCTAAGTGATCATTACTGGAACCTCCCTACTCGTCCCAGTAATAGAGAAGAGTGGAAGAAAAGTAAGGAACGGGTTGAAAGGGTTGTTAACTGGCCCAGCCAGGGAAGGGAATTGGAATTAAGTCAAGAAACAGTAATACATATAGGAAACCAAGAAAGAGAGAGAGAAGGAACCAAGGAAAGAAAAAGCAAGGTGTCAAGGATATGTTAGAAAAGCTGAAAAATCCTATTTCTGAAATGTATGAATTAGTGAAAGTAGTTGCCAAGAACTACCTGAAACCCAACTACTAAAGTGACTTTGCTGAGAAGCAGAATGCAGGAGAAGGTAGTCATTCTCCTGTGCCTTTGTTCTTTCTGAATAGTGGTAGGGACAGAGTAGATGAGAATTGGACAGAGAACAGTTATTTTTTTTTGTCTCAACGATAACTGGCAAACACACTCGTTAGTTTGTGTTAAGCAAGGAAAACCCCATAGTTTAGGGATATCTAGGAGTTTATTTTATTTAATTCTAAAATAAAAACCCTTGAAAGGGAAGACACTCATCTCTGTCCTTCTTCTGAGCCGCCACACACCCTTAAGAACTTTCAAGTTCCTTGAATGCCCGTTGGCCTAGCCTCGGCGGCAGCAGTCTTACAACAGGCCGTGGAAGCGGTTCTTAAGGGACTGATGAGCTCAAAGGTATTTCAATACGATGCACTTGTGCATGGTAACACTGTGGGAGAACCAGCCAGTACACTTGGGCAAGTGCTGGGCCATCTAAAGGATGCAGATTAATGATATAAAGAAGAAAATGCTGACTAAGTCTGAGGGCTGCTGAGTATTTGGGTCTTAAACTTTAGATGGAAGGGATTTGCCCCGACCGGGGTTGGTTGATGCTATTAAAATTGACCCGGCTCTTACTAATAAGGACCAATAACGGTCTTTTTTTTAAATTGGCGATCACTTGAACTTTACCACAAGTTCGTAAAGGATATGGCCACAAAAATGATGCCCCCAATATCACTTCTTAAGAAGGGGTCCCTTTTTTATGGTTAGAACAGTGCAGCCAAATGTTTCAGTGAATAAAAGAAGACATTGCCAATTCTCCCTCTTTGGGCAATTTTGTACCAGGCCACTGCACAGTACTCACCATAGATAGAAGTGGGCCAGGTTTGGGCACAACCTTCTAAAGGGTTGGGAGAAAACACAGTGGCCTTTGCGTCCAGGCCCTTGAGAGGCGGGGAGGTAAGCTATTTGGTGATTGAATGAGAGGCGTTGGCTATATCATGGCTGTGCACCATTTTAGGTTTTACCTGTTGGGATATAAATTCAGGGTACGTTCAGACCTCCTGCCACTTGTGCAAGTATTTTCAAGTACCAAATGGAAATAGGCCTCGCCATGCATTGCCAGATGGCTGCTGGGATTGCCATCCTTACACTTTTCTCTGGAGTATTTGCCATGGACACACAATGCAGCTGCTGCCTGCTTGTCCCATCTCCCTAGTCCCTAGTTGAGGAAGGGCTTGAGGCAGCTGGCAACGAAGTGGTTGTAGGATTCACCAGCCATTTCTGAAGAGGAATGGGGTCTGGCTGAGGGTGGGGAGAGAGTTATGAAGTGTTTCAAGGCATGGACGGTTAGTGGGTGGCAGAACAAGACCACTCTGGAGGAGGAGTTCTGGGTCGGGTATGAGGTCAAGGATGAACTATGGAGTGATAGATGGCAAAGTGAGGAGGAACAGTAGGATTGTACCCATAGAAACCTTAGGGGAAATTATAGTACAGTTAGCATACCAGTGATGCCAGGGCTTCAGCCTCACTAGGCGCTTTTGGAGGCCAGGCATGGATTTAATGGCCAATAGAATTCTAAGGCGGTTCAAGGGGTGTTCCTCCAGTCACAAAATGAGAGTCGCTAAGGAGGCCCCGCTATGTCTACTCGAAGTCTACTCTGAACGCTGGGCGAAGGTGGTGATGGATTTTACGTGACCCATGCAAGGTTTGGGTTGGGGCAGTAGATTCATTTTTGTTTTAGTGGATTACTCTTCTAAATGGATCGAGTGGAGGGCAGTGAGTCAGGCTTTCACTATGGCGATGATAAGGTTCCAAGAAGAGGTGTTTTTCAGGGACAGTTTTTCCAAGGAAATGTCACAGACAATGTGGTGCCATATGCCTCTACAGCTGCAAAGGGTTTCCTGAAACATGCAGCCATCATGCGCATGTGGACTGCTCGATACCATCCACGCTCCAAGGCTAAGTGGAGATAGCAAATAGGTGGGTAAAGGGTGGCTTCCAACTAGATGTCGAGGGTGATCTGCCGGAGAAGGGAATATTGACGCAAATGATTAGGGCATACTGCACCGCACCACACACACAGTAACACAGGTGCCACCCTTTGTCTCCCTGAAGGGTAGGCAGCCTGGTAGCCAACTCAGTCAGGGCGGACAGGCACTATTTGATCATGCAAGCCATTCAGGAGGCAAAACACAATTATAAGCAGTGTTTTGACACCGATCACCAAGTGAAGTGCACAGGCTCGGACTGGTCCTATAGGGCAAAAGACCCATGGCCGAACCTAAAACACAAAATGCTGGTGGGGGGCAGTTTTTTTTGGTCAAAGTGGGCCACTTTTTCTGGCCAATTTGATGAGTTAATTCACTATGCGGCTAGTAGTTCGGACTAGAGTCGCTGAATAAATATTCTTTAAAATGCACAATTTGCATCACACTTTATCAAACAAAAAAACCCTTGGGTGCTATTCAAACAGTGTCACAAAAGGAATGAATAGCCATTTGCAACTGTGGGCCACTTTTACATTGGTGCCAGAAACAATGTTATGGCTCAGACCGACCCTGGAAGTGCAGCCTTTCGGAGGTTAGTGAGTTGCTGGATCCCTAAAGAATATGTGGCATCGGGAGTGGTGTGGTGGCAGTAAGAGGAGTGGGGGAGGGGGTGGTCCAGGGAAGTTTGGTCAAATAAATGTCTCAGGGAAGGTTATTGGGTGATGGGGAAGGGGTTTTGGATCCTGATCTTCGCTCCTTGTCAGACGACCATGAGTTCCTGGATGATGGGGATGTGATACGTGACAACACAGCGGAACCGCAGCACGCAAAAAAGGAAAACCTACCACAAAAGGATAACCTGGATCAGGCAACAGCTGTCCTCTGCCTGTGGAACTCTAATCAAAGGGCTCCACCTGATTGGGTGAAAGACTAGGTTTGTAAATAGTGTACATAATCTGTAGAATGCTTGTTGTCCTCTCGTGTTCAGTTTATGGTGGGGGGCGGGGAGAGTTATAATCTGGAGTCTAGAATGCTTAAGTAATAGAATGTGTAGCAGGGGTCAAGACCTAAAAATTAAAGTGGGGGGACTCGTTAACATACGTGATGGGATGTGGCATCACCAGAAATTAGCATATCAAGGTGAAATATGCACATTTCATTAAATTGGCTTTGCATAACCCCCCTAATTGCAAAGGACGAATAGAATTTGCCTTTCATAAAATCAACACACACACAAAACCAACAGAGGGTACTTTCTTCTAAATGAATATTTGAAAACATTAAAATGTGTGCATGTTTTAAACTCCAAGAACCAATACAAATGTTTTCTCTGGAACTTGCAGTACCGAAATGGGAAATTTCACATTTAGTTTATTTTTCATCAGGTTATATAGTGCATTGGTGAAGTGTCCGGCCAGCAAACCTGACTGCAGTTCGATCCCAGAGGTCGGCTTTAATTCATAAATTCAAGGAGGACATTCAATGTTTCTCATTTTAGCTGGGGCTGGGGGAGGGGCAGTGACTCCCTACGTCCACCTGCATGTACCCTCGACTTGAACCCTGATGTGTCCACATGCATGTACCCTCGACTTGAGCCCTAATGCGTCCACCCGCATGTACCCTCGACTTGACCCCTGATGCGTCCACTGGCATGTACCCTCGACTTGAGCCCTGATGCGTCCACCGGCATGTACCCTCGACTTGAGCCCTGATGCGTCCACCCGCATGTACCCTCGACTTCAGCACTGATGCGTCCACCGTTAAGTACCCTTGACTTGAGCCCTGATGCGTCCACCCGCATGTACCCTCGACTTCAGCACTGATGCGTCCACCGTTATGTACCCTCCACTTGAACCCTGATTCGTCCACATGCATGTACCCTCGACTTGAGCCCTGATGCGTCCACCGGCATGTACCCTCGACTTGAGCCCTGATGCGTCCACCCATATGTACCCTCGACTTCAGCACTGATGCGTCCACTGGCATGTACCCTCGACTTGAGCCCTGATGCGTCCATCCGCATGTACCCTCGACTTGAGCCCTGATGCATCCACTGGCATGTACCCTTGACTTGAGCCCTGATGCGTCCACCGGCATGTACCCTCGACTTGAGCCCTGATGCATCCACCCGCATGTACCCTCGACTTCAGCACTGATGCGTCCACCGTTATGTACCCTCGACTTGAGCCCTGATGCGTCCACCGGCATGTACCCACGACTTGAGCCCTGATGCGTCCACCGGCATGTACCCTCGACTTGAGCCCTGATGCATCCACCGGCATGTACCCTCGACTTGAGCCCTGATGCATCCACCAGCATGTACCCTCGACTTCAGCACTGATGCGTCCACCGTTATGTACCCTCGACTTGAGCCCTGATGCGTCCACCCGCATGTATCCTCGACTTCAGCACTGATGCGTCCACCTGCATGTACCCTCGACTTGAGCCCTGATGCGTCCACCGGCATGTACCCTCGACTTCAGCCCTGATGCGTCCACCCGCATGTACCCTCGACTTCAGCACTGATGCGTCCACCATTATGTACCCTCGACTTGAGCCCTGATGCGTACGTATGATGTCATCGGAGCTGACGGGAATGTTGGAAAGGAGGTTGAAAATGGTTTGAACAGTGATGCCACACTTACCCTGAAGGTTTAACTCGGCGTCAGGATCCCCGGCTGCAGCCCAGTTAACTTTGCGTCTAGAATCACTGATAGAAAACTATTTTTACACATAGTTTTGGGGTGAGAAGGATCTTTTTGGGGCCTGGTGTGGCCTTAAATCTATGGGAAGAGTTGGGTTCTCAGATGCACTTCGCGTTGGGCAATCTCTCCAATTCCCCAGTTTGACAGCCTTCCTGCTGGGCCAGGGACTGGGAGGTGAAAGGGGTCTGTCTGGATGGAGCACAGCCATGCTTTGTTTGCAATTTAGGGAAAGGTGGAGCTACACATTCTGCTTGTGTAGTAATTATGGGGTGGGGTGAAGAGGGTGGTGTATAGCTACGCATCTTTTGGTGTTCTGAGAGACGGAAGGGTACGCTGTGGTGAACTGTGTATTGGTAAATTGACATTCACCCCAATGGGCAAAAACAATTGAGAAGCCTTTCATCTACTGGCGTGAAGGGGAGGGATAGGAAGACCCATAGAGCACTGCACCCACAGGTGCGATGAGGTGGAGGATTGAGAGTCAAGAAGGTTCTGTTATGTGAATAGAGACACACATGAGCCCTGCATCTACTGTTGTGATGTGGAAGAGGAGGACTGAGAGATGAGATGGTTCTGCTCTGAGGGATAGGGAGACCCATAGAGCCCTGCCTCCACTGTTGTGATGTGGAAGAGGAGGACTGAGAGATGAGATGGTTCGGCTCTGAGGGGTAGGGAGACCCATAGAGCCCTGCCTCCACTGTTGTGATGTGGAAGAGGAGGACTGAGAGATGAGATGGTTCTGCTCTGAGGGGTAGGGAGACCCATAGAGCCCTGCATCCACTGTTGTGATGTGGAAGAGGAGGACTGAGAAATGAGATGGTTCTGCTCTGAGGGATAGGGAGACCCATAGAGCCCTGCATCCACTGTTGTGATGTGGGAGAGGAGGACTGAGAGATGAGATGCTTCTGCTCTGAGGGATAGGGAGACCCATAGAGCCCTGCCTCTACTGTTGTGATGTGGGAGAGGAGGACTGAGAGATGAGATGGTTCTGCTCTGAGGGATAGGGAGACCAATAGAGCCCTGCATCCACTGTTGTGATGTGGAAGAGGAAGACTGAGAGATGAGATGGTCCTGCTCTGAGGGATAGGGAGACCCATTGAGCCCTGCATCCACTGTTGTGATGTGGAGGATGAGTATTGGGAGTTGAGATGGGTCTGCTCTGAAGGATAGTAAGACATGGACCCCTGCGTCTTCTGATGTGGCAGGAAGGAGAAGAATTGAGAGTCAAGAAGGTCTCTGTGGGAAAGGAATACCCATAGTGGCCTGCATCTACCTGTGTGATGTGGAGGAGGAGAGGATTGCAAGCCAACAAGGTGCTGTTCTGTGGGACATGAAGACCGGTTGGGTCTTGCTTCTTTTGGTGTGATATGATATAAGGCATTTATGTGGTGGTGAGAAGGTGGGGCATTTGGGGAATTGAAAGAGTTTCAACAGAAAGGTTCTTCCATGAAGCTCAGAGCTGGGGTAGAGTCAGTCACATGTCAGACTCAGTGTCACGCTGTAAACCATCTGCATCCCAGCTGAACATGGATGGTTGGAAATATCTTTGTTTCGCTATAGGTCACTGTGCTTTACGGTGTAACAAGTGAGAGTAGGAAGGGGCCTATGCAGGGCGGCAGGGAAATCTCTGGGGCCCTATATGCATACTGGCCTGATTGCATCACTGCAATGATGCTGGTTCCTTGTCTTGTACAGGATGTACAAGGCACAGGAGCTATGTGCAATTAGACACGCATATCAACACTTGAGCAGCTGTTGCGCATGCGCCTCACTGCACACAACAGTGATTGCAGACATGAAGGCCTGCAAGGGACGCCAGGCCCCTGTCTCTGCCTCTGCACTGCAGCTCCCCTTCTCATCGAGGCACATGGGTCTAAATGCAGTGATAGGGTGCATTGAGAGGACGCCATCGGGGTTACAAGCTGCAGTCTCAGGGGGCCTCATCCTACTCTCAGAACTGTAGGCCGCTTAGTGTACAGCGGAAGAACACCTGCACTGTTGCAGATGGTTACTGCTTGCCCTGGGCAGACACTGGCCGTTCAAAGCAGTGTGACTGCATGAGTCATCACAAACGAGTGAAACAACGCACTGTGAGTCCTAAGGAAGTAGCAGTGTCTGCTTGCTCTACTACCTTGTGCGTGCAAAAGGTTGCAGGCCATTGCGATTCACAACTTGAATTGCAAATTATTCATGGTGACCTAGGAATGAGCACTCGCAAAGCATGCTATGTTGACTAGCAGTCACTTTTTGTTTGCAATGTCCTTTCATCGCCTCTGTTTCTTCTGCACATTTCGGTATTTTCTGAACTGTATGCGTTAAACAGAGATGATGTGTTGGTAGAACCAAAAAGGAATACAATCAAAATAAACACTGAGCACATTTTTAAAGTGTGCTTACATTTCAAGAATAGAAAGTGTATCACATTTGAAACTTAATTAATTAACAAAACAAACAAACTGAAGCTCATCCCAACAAAGACCACATTCATTTCCCTTGGAAACCTCTCAAGCATCCACACGTCCAGAATTGGCTGACAGAAGTTAAGCTTGATGGATTTATGCCTCACTCTCACACATTGCCTATTTATTTATTTATTTATTGGGTATTTATAATGCACCAATACAGCAAATGGTGTTTCAAGGCGCCATCAACGATCACCCCACATTCAAAACTTGCGTCGCTAAAATGGCAAAAAGAGCATTGTATGGGCTCAAGCTCCTGCCACAAAATGTGAGCTCTTCATCCAGGTCACAGGTTTCTGAGCAGTTGTTCAAGGCCTCATCCCGGGTTTGGTGGTAACCCTTAAATGTGGTGGTAACGCTATTACAGCCACATTTAAGGGTCCGCCAAATCACAGGGTTGGCGGATTTAGCCCCAGCTCTGAGCTGGGGCAAATCCTGTGCAATTTTGCCAGTTTTTGGTGCTATTACCGCCGGAGGTAATAGCGCCGAACATTCCCCATTGTGCCCAATGGGGAATGTGAAATTCTCCAATGGGCCCAATGGGGAATGGAGATTTACAGTTCCGCCAAACCCGTGATCCCGCGCTAATAGCGCCAGGGGGGTTGATGGTAGGGCTAATAGCCCCGGCGGTAATACCGCCAGGGTTAGCGCCCAACTCGTGATGAGGCCCCATGGTCTTCCCCAACCTGGATTGAGGAAATGCCCCACCCTCCGAAGTCCCATATGCCACCTTGACCTCTCTGGAAGTGTTCCAGCTTGCTGAAGCAAGCATCAATATTGGGCTAATATATTGTAACCATATCGCCTGCATCCTCAAGGAGCTGCATCGGCTACCCCTTAAAGCATGCATCCTGTTCAAGACAGCCCCCATGCACTTCAAAGCAGTGTCAACTAAAACACCACTCTCCTCAGACGAGAAACTCACCATCTCCAGACATCAACACACCCCGGGAAGCCACGCCACCAGACGAAACACAAAAAAACACAAGAGGTGGGAAGAACTGGGAACGAGGCCTTTTCCAGCTAACACTCAGTTTCCAGAACAAGCTACCAATGCAGATGTCATGTTTTGTTATTGGGATCAGAATGGTCCTCTGAACTGACACTTCAAGAAGGAACCGAAGACCTTACTCTTCAAAGAACATTTCACAGTTAACTCCACTCTTCCCTGCTTCTCCCCCTCTGGAGCTTCTCCTTCCCCTGCTAACCCTACACGCCCCAGATGCTTCTGTTCCCTCCGAGCCCCACCTGTAGCCCTTGGGTGTGTCCGTCATGTACAGCGTTCCATCGCTTACCAGCTAGGCTTGTGGTTTGTAATGCACAGCGTTCCATCGCTTCCCAGCTAGGCTTGTGGTTTGTAATGTACAGCATTCCATTGCTTCCCAGCTAGGCTTGTGCTTTGTCATGTGCAGTGTTCCATTGCTTCCCAGCTAAGCTTGTGCTTTGTCATGCAAAACTTTCCATTGCTTCCCAGCTAGGTCTGTGCTTTGTCATGCACAGTGTTCCATTGCTTCCTGGCTAGGCTTGTGCTTTGTCATGTACAGCGTTAAATTGCTTCCTGGCTAGGCTTGTGCTTTGCCCTGCACAGCGTTTCATTCCTTCCCAGTTAGGCGTATGCTTTGTCATGCACACCGTTCCATTGCTTCCCGGTTAGGCTTCTGCTTTGTCATGTATAGCCTTCCACCGCTTCCCAGCTAGGTGTGTGCATTGTCATGTACAGCGTTCCATCACTTCCCAGCTAGGCTTGTGGTTTGTCATGTACAGCATTCCATCGCTTCCGAGCTACGCATGTGCTTTGTCATGCACAGTGTTTAATTACTTCCCAGTTAGGTGTATACTTTGTCATGTACAGCGTTCAATTGCTTCCCGGCTAGCTTGTGCTTTGTCATGACCAGCGTTCCATTGCTTCCTGGCTAGGCTTGTGCTTTTTATGCACAGCGTGCCATTGCTTCCTAGCTTGTCTTGTGCTTTGTCATGCACAGCGTTCCATTGCTTCCCGGCTAGGCTTGTGCTTTGTCATGTACATTGTTCCATCGCTTCCCAGCTAGGTGTGTGCATTGTCATGTACGTCATTCCATTGCTTCCCGACTAGGCTTGTGCTTTGTCATGTACATCGTTCCATTGCTTCAGAGATAGGCTTCTGCTTTGTCATGTTCAGCGTTCCATCGCTTCCCGGTTAGGCTTGTGCATTGTCATGTACAGCGTTCCATCACTTCCCAGATAGGCTTGTGGTTTGTCATGTATAGAGTTCCATCACTTTCCAGCTACGCTTGTGGTTTGTAATGTACAGCATTCCATTACTTCCTGGCTAGGCGTGTGCAATGTCATGTACAGCGTTCCATCGCTTCCCAGCTAGGACTGTGGTTTGTCATGTACAGCGTTCCATCACTTCCCAGATAGGCTTGTGCTTTGTCATGTACAACGTTCCATCACTTCCCAGGTAAGCTTGTGGTTTGTCATGTACAGTGTTCCATCGCTTCCTGGCTAGGCGTGTGCATTGTCATGTACAGCGTTCCATCGCTTCCCAGCTAGGCTTGTGGTTTGTCATGTACAGCGTTCCGTCACTTCCCAGCTGAGCTTGTGGTTTGTCATGTACAGCGTTCCATCGCTTCCCGGCTAGGCGTGTGCATTGTCATGTACAGCGTTCCATCGCTTCCCAGCTAGGCTTGTGGTTTGTCATGTACAGTGTTCCATCACTTTCCAGCTAGGCTTGTGGTTTGTCATGTACAGCGTTCCATCACTTCCCAGCTAGGCTTGTGGTTTGTCATGTACAGCGTTCCATCACTTCCTGGCTAGGCGTGTGCATTGTCCTGTAGAGCGTTCTATCACTTCCCGGCTAGGTGTGTAGTTTGTCATGTACAGTGTTCCATCACTTCCCAGCTAAGCTTGTGGTTTGTCATGGCCAGCGTTCCATCGCTTCCCGGCTAGGCGTGTGCATTGTCATGTACAGCGTTCCATCACTTCCCAGCTAGTCTTGTGGTTTCTCATGTACAGCGTTCCATCACTTCCCAGCTAGGTTTGTGGTTTGTCATGTACAGCGTTCCATCATTTCCCGGCTAGGTGTGTGCATTATCATGTACAGCGTTCCATCGCTTCCCAGCGAGGCTTGTGGTTTGTCATGTACAACGTTCCATCGCTTCCCGGCTAGGCGTGTGCATTGTCATGTACAGCGTTCATCACTTCCCAGCTAGGCTTGTGGTTTGTCATGTACAGCGTTCCATCGCTTCCCTGCTAGGCGTGTGCATTGTCATGTACATCGTTCTATCGCTTCCCAGCTAGGCTTGTGGTTTGTCATGTACAGTGTACCATCACTTCCCGGCTAGGCTTGTGGTTTATCATGTACAGTGTTCCATCGCTTCCCAGCTAGGCATGTGGTTTGTCATGTACAGCGTTCCATCACTTCCCAGCTAGACTTGTGGTTTGTCATGTACAGTGTTCCCTCACTTCCCAGCTAGGCTTGTGCATTGTCATGTACAGCGTTCCATCGCTTCCCGGCTAGGCGTGTGCATTGTCATGTACTGTCAGGAATGGCACTCTGTCAAGAGTGGCACAGGGTACCCAAGTAGGGTTTGGGTGGCTGTGCTGAGGTAAGGTAGCAGATAAGCACACACAGCAGGAAGTTCAACAAGAAAGAAGAGTAGGAAACAGTAGCTGTGAGCCAAAAGGGGCAAAAGATACAAAGGTACAAACAAACTGGATTCCCTCTTGGGGTGTATGCTGAAATGGGAAAGAGTGTTCCACGAACCTTAGGAAATTCCAGCCTTCTGCATAGATTGCTATAACAGAGGCCCATGTATGCTCATGGCTGGGAACAACAGCAGTAGGTGTCTATAACACTGAAAACGCGACAAAGGAAGGGGCAGAGGTTGCCTGCCGGAAACCAACAGGCAAGCTCTGTACAAAGGGATTACATAACACAGATGAGAAGACAAGAACAGACATATCCAGCGAAAAGGAAGTCAATGAGCAATCTAGCAGAAGGAAATGAAGGAAAGGCAGTTAGACTGAAATAGATAACCTAAGGTGGAGTACAGAGGACTCAAGGAAGAGAACAAGGGAGCAGCAGTCAGGAAAACAGAAGGGCTGCAAAGTAGGAAGCAGGTCTGCAGTCAAGAGTGGCACTAGGTGCAGGCAAACTGTAGTGGACTGCGGAGGACTGTAGTAGCCAGCAAGGCAGGGAGTCCAGAGGAACAGGACAGAGAGAGATTAGTAGTAGGCGACAGACAGAGAGCCCAAAAGAATAGGGCCGCGAGGTAGGGAGCCCAGAGGAGCAGGCCTGTAGGCAGCGAAGAGGTGCAGGCTGCAAGGTAGGGAGCCCAGGGAACAAGGGCTTGGAGACAGCAGAAGGTTGCAAGCTGCACGGTAGGGAGCCCAGAGGACAAGGGCTGCAGGCAGCCAGAGTGGGGCAGGCTGCAGGGCAGGGAGCCCAGAGGACAAAGACGGTAGGCAGCCGGAGTGAGGCAGGCTGCAGGGCAGGGAGCCCAGAGGACAAGGATTGTAGGCAGCCGGAGTAAGGCAGGCTGCAAGGCGGGCTGTAGAGGACTAGGACTGTAGGCAGCCGGAGTGAGGTAGGCTGCAGGGCAGGGAGCCCAGAGGACAAGGACTGTAGGCAGCCGGAGTGAGGCAGGCTGCAGAGCAAGGAGCCCAGAGGAGCAGGGCAGCAAGGAGTGAGCCCAGAGGAGCAGGGCTGCTGACTGTAGAGGGCTGCAGAGGACTGTAATAGGCTGCAAGGCAGGAAGCCCAGTGGACAAGGGCTGTAGGTAGAAGGCAGCGGATCATGATCGGCTGCAAGGCAGGGAGCCCGGAAAGGGCACTGGAACAAAACAGCATAATGCAGCAATAGGAACAGCATACAAAGTAAAAGGTCAAGGCAAACAGGAGCGGAGAGAACTCAAGATGCAAGACACTGTGCTCCTGCAGGCAGCTGCTTATATACAGCCCTGCCCTGTTCTGAGGCAGGCTAATTGACAGCACCTGGGGCAGCACACATGATGACAATCTGCCTCCTCCGTCTCTGGTCCTGAGCAGGTGGAAGCAGCACTGGCCGCTAGGGCTTCTGGGGATTGTGGTCCCAATAACAATGAATGAGAATAGCCAGGAATTGAGGATGTAGCCAGGTGCATTATGGTAAATGTATTTAATTGAATAAAATAAGAAAGAACCAAAGTTGAGCAAATGGAAATAAAAGGCCAAGGCGTGAAAAGGAGTTGTTCAAGGAGTATTACGAGGATAAATGAGTACCAAGTAGTCCATGATGGCTGCCAATGCGTGTGCCAGCGGCGCGGGTATGACATGTACAGCGTTCCATCGCTCCCCAGCTAGGCGTGTGGTTTGTCATGTACAGCGTTCCATCACTTCCCAGCTAAGCTTGTGGTTTGTCATGTACAGCATTCCATCGCTTCCCGGCTAGGCGTGTGCATTGTCATGTACAGCGTTCCATCACTTCCCAGCTAGGCTTGTGGTTTGTCATGTACAGTGTTCCATCACTTCCCAGCTAGGCTTGTGGTTTGTCATGTACAGCGTTCCATCGCTTCCCAGCTAGGCTTGTGGTTTGTCATTTACAGCGTTACATCGCTTCCCGGCTAGGCGTGTGCATTGTCATGTACAGCGTTCCATCGCTCCCCAGCTAGGCGTGTGGTTTGTCATGTACAGCGTTCCATCACTTCCCAGCTAAGCTTGTGGTTTGTCATGTACAGCGTTCCATCGCTTCCCGGCTAGGCGTTTGTATTGTCATATTCAGAGTTGCATCGCTTCCCAGCTAGGCTTGTGGTTTGTCATGTACAGCGTTCCATCGCTTCCCAGCTAGGCTTGTGGTTTGTCATGTACAGCGTTCCATCGCTTCCCAGCTAGGCGTGTGCATTGTCATGTACAGCGTTCCATCGCTTGCCAGATAGTCGTGTGCATTGTCATGTACAGCGTTTCATAACTTCCCAGCTAGGCTTGTGGTTTGTCATGTACAGCGTTCCATCGCTTCCCAGCTAGGCGTGTGCATTGTCATGTACAGCGTTCCATCGCTTGCCAGCTAGTCGTGTGCATTGTCATGTACAGCGTTCCATCACTTCCCAGCTAAGCTTGTAGTTTGTCATGTACAGCGTTCCATCGCTTCCCGGCTAGGCGTTTGCATTGTCATATACAGCGTTCCATCGCTTCCCAGCTAGGCGTGTGCATTGTCATGTACAGCGTTCCATCGCTTCCCAGCTAGGCTTGTGGTTTTTCATGTACAGCGTTCCATCACTTCCCAGCTAGGCTTGTGGTTTGTCATGTACAGCGTTGCATTGCTTCCCAGCTAGGCGTGTGCATTGTCATGTATGGCGTTCCATCGCTTCCCAGCTAGGCTTGTGGTTTGTCATGTACAGCGTTCCATCGCTTCCCAGCTAGGCTTGTGGTTTGTCATGTACAGCGTTCCATCACTTCCCAGCTAAGCTTGTGGTTCGTCATGTACAGCGTTCCATCGCTTCCCGGCTAGGAGTGTGCATTGTCATGTACAGCGTTCCATCGCTTCCCAGCGAGGCTTGTGGTTTGTCATGTACAGCGTTCCATCACTTCCCAGCTAAGCTTGTGGTTTGTCATGTACAGCGTTCCATCGCTTCCCGGCTAGGCGTGTGCATTTTCATGTACAGCGTTCCATCACTTCCCAGCTACGCTTGTGGTTTGTCATGTACAGCGTCCCATCACTTCCCAGCTAGGCGTGTGCATTGTCATGTACAGCGTTCCATCACTTCCCAGCTGGGCTTGTGGTTTGTCATGTACAGCGTTCCATCGCTTCCCAGCTAGGCGTGTGCATTGTCATGTACAACGTTCCATCGCTTCCCAGCTAGGCGTGTGCATTGTCATGTACAGCGTTCCATAACTTCCCAGCTAGGCTTGTGGTTTGTCATGTACAGCGTTCCATCGCTTCCCAGCTAGGCTTGTGGTTTGTCATGTACAGTGTTCCATCACTTCCCAGCTAGGCTTGTGGTTTGTCATGTACAGCGTTCCATCACTTCCCAGCTACGTTTGTGGTTTGTCATGTACAGCGTTCCATCGCTTCCCAGCTAGGCGTGTGCATTGTCATGTACAGCATTCTATCGCTTCCCAGCTAGGCTTGTGGTTTGTCATGTACAGTGTTCCATCACTTCTCAGCTAGTCTTGTGGTTTGTCATGTACAGCGTTCCATCAATTCCCAGCTAGGCTTGTGGTTTGTCATGTACAGCGTTCCATCACTTCCCAGCGAAGCTTGTGGTTTGTCATGTACAGCGTTCCATCGCTTCCCAGCTAGGCGTGTGCATTGTCATGTACAGCGTTCCATCGCTTCCCAGCTAGGCGTGTGCATTGTCATGTACAGCGTTCCATCGCTTCCCAGCTAGGCTTGTGGTTTGTCATGTACAGCGTTCCATCACTTCCCAGCTAGGCTTGTGGTTTGTCATGTACAGTGTTCCATCACTTCCCAACTAGGATTGTGCATTGTCATGTACAGCGTTCCATCGCTTCCCGGCTAGGCGTGTGCATTGTCATGTACAGCGTTCCATCGCTCCCCAGCTAGGCGTGTGGTTTGTCATGTACAGCGTTCCATCACTTCCCAGCTAAGCTTGTGGTTTGTCATGTACAGCGTTCCATCGCTTCCCAGCTAGGCGTGTGCATTGTCATGTACATCGTTCCATCGCTTCTCAGCTAGGCTTGTGGTTTTTCATGTACAGCGTTCCATCACTTCCCAGCTAGGCTTGTGGTTTGTCATGTACAGCATTCCATTGCTTCCCAGCTAGGCGTGTGCATTGTCATGTACAGCGTTCCATCGCTTCCCAGCTAGGCCTGAGCATTGTCATGTACAGCGTTGCATCGCTTCCCAGCTAGGCTTGTGGTTTGTCATGTACAGCGTTCCATCACTTCCCAGCTAGGCTTGTGGTTTGTCCTGTACAGTGTTCCATCACTTCCCAGCTAAGCTTGTGGTTTGTCATGTACAGTGTTCCATCGCTTCCCGGCTAGGTTGGTGCATTGTCATGTACAGCGTTACATCGCTTCCAAGCGACGCGTGTGGTTTGTCATGTACAGCGTTCCATCACTTCCCAGCTAAGCTTGTGGTTTGTCATGTACAGCGTTCCATCGCTTCCCGGCTAGGCGTGTGCATTGTCATGTACAGCGTTCCATCACTTCCCAGCTGGGCTTGTGGTTTGTCATGTACAGCGTTCCATCGCTTCCCAGCTAGGCGTGTGCATTGTCATGTACAGCGTTCTATCGCTTCCCAGCTTGGCTTGTGGTTTGTCATGTACAGTGTTAAATCACTTCCCAGCTAGGCTTGTGGTTTGTCACGTACAGCGTTCCATCACTTCCCAGCTAGGCTTGTGGTTTGTCATGTATAGCGTTACATCGCTTCCCAGCTAGGCTTGTGCATTGTCATGTACAGCGTTACATCGCTTCCCGGCTAGGCATGTGCATTGTCATGTACAGCGTTCCATCGCTCCCCAGCTAGGCTTGTGGTTTGTCATGTACAGCGTTCCATCACTTCCCAGCTAGGCTTGTGGTTTGTCATGTACAGCGTTCCATCGCTTCCCAGCTAGGCGTGTGCATTGTCATGTACAGCGTTCCATCGCTTCCCAGCTAGGCTTGTGGTTTGTCATGTACAGCGTTCCATCACTTCCCAGCTAGGCTTGTGGTTTGTCATGTACAGTGTTCCATCACTTCCCAGCTAGGCTTGTGCATTGTCATGTACAGCGTTCCTTCGCTTCCCGGCTAGGCGTGTGCATTTTCATGTACAGCGTTCCATCGCTCTCCAGCTACGCGTGTGGTTTGTCATGTACAGCGTTCCATCACTTCCCAGCTAAGCTTGTGGTTTGTCATGTACAGCGTTCCATCGCTTCCCGGCTAGGCGTTTGCATTGTCATATACAGCGTTGCATCGCTTCCCAGCTAAGCTTGTGGTTTGTCATGTACAGCGTTCCATCGCTTCCCAGCTAGGCGTGTGCATTGTCATGTACATCGTTCCATCGCTTCCCAGCTAGGCGTGTGCATTGTCATGTACAGTGTTCCATCACTTCCCAGCTAGGCTTGTGGCTTGTCATGTACAGCGTTCCATCGCTTCCCAGCTAGGCTTGTGGTTTGTCATGTACAGCGTTACATCACTTCCCAGCTAGGCTTGTGGCTTGTCATGTACAGCGTTCCATCGCTTCCCGGCTAGGCGTGTGCATTGTCATGTACAGCGTTCCATCGCTCACCAGCTAGGCGTGTGGTTTGTCATGTACAGCGTTCCATCACTTCCAATACAAACTTCCAGCTTGTGGTTTGTCATGTACAGCGTTCTATCGCTTCCCGGCTAGGCGTTTGTATTGTCATATTCAGAGTTGCATCGCTTCCCAGCTAGGCTTGTGGTTTGTCATGTACAGCGCTCCATCGCTTCCCAGCTAGGCGTGTGCATTGTCATGTACAGCGTTCCATCGCTTGCCAGCTAGTCGTGTGCATTGTCATGTACAGCGTTCCATCGCTTCCCAGCTAGGCTTGTGGTTTGTCTTGTACAGCGTTCCATCACTTCCCAGCTAGGCTTGTGGTTTGTCATGTACAGCGTTCCATCGCTTCCCAGCTAGGCGTGTGCATTGTCATGTACAGCGTTCCATTGTTTCCCAGCTAGGCGTGTGCATTGTCATGTACAGCGTTCCATCGCTTCCCAGCTAGGCTTGTGGTTTGTCATGTACAGCATTCCATCACTTCCCAGCTAGGCTTGTGGTTTGTCATGTACAGTATTCCATCACTTCCCAGCTAGGCTTGTGCATTGTCATGTACAGCGTTCCATCGCTTCCCGGCTAGGCATGTGCATTGTCATGTACAGCGTTCCATCACTTCCCAGCTAAGCTTGTAGTTTGTCATGAACAGCGTTCCATCGCTTCCCGGCTAGGCGTTTGCATTGTCATATACAGTGTTCCATCGCTTCCCAGCTAGGCATGTGCATTGTCATGTACATCGTTCCATCGCTTCCCAGCTAGGCGTGTGCATTGTCATGTACAGCGTTCCATCGCTTCCCAGCTAGGCTTGTGGTTTTTCATGTACAGCGTTCCATCACTTCCCAGCTAGGCTTGTGGTTTGTCATGTAGAGCGTTCCATCACTTCCCAGCTAGGCGTGTGCATTGTCATGTACAGCGTTCCATCGCTTCCCAGCTAGGCGTGTGCATTGTCATGTACAGCGTTCCATCGCTTCCCAGCTAGGCTTGTGGTTTGTCATGTACAGCGTACCATCGCTTCCCAGCTAGGCTTGTGGTTTGTCATGTACAGCGTTCCATCACTTCCCAGCTAAGCTTGTGGTTTGTCATGTACAGCGTTCCATCGCTTCCCGGCTAGGAGTGTGCATTGTCATGTACAGCGTTCCATCGCTTCCCAGCGAGGCTTGTGGTTTGTCATGTACAACGTTCCATCACTTCCCAGCTAAGCTTGTGGTTTGTCATGTACAGCGTTCCATCACTTCCCGGCTAGGCGTGTGCATTGTCATGTACAGCGTTCCATCACTTCCCAGCTAGGCTTGTGGTTTGTCATGTACAGCTTTCCATCACTTCCCAGCTAGGCGTGTGCATTGTCATGTACAGCGTTCCATCACTTCCCAGCTGGGCTTGTGGGTTGTCATGTACAGCGTTCCATCGCTTCCCGGCTAGGAGTTTGCATTGTCATATACAGCGTTGCATCGCTTCCCAACTAGGCTTGTGGTTTGTCATGTACAGCGTTCCATCGCTTCCCAGCTAGGCGTGTGCATTGTCATGTACATCGTTCCATCGCTTCCCAGCTAGGCGTGTGCATTGTCATGTACAGCGTTCCATCGCTTCCCAACTAGGCTTGTGGTTTTTCATGTACAGCGTTCCATCACTTCCCAGCTAGGCTTGTGGTTTGTCATGTACAGCATTCCATCGCTTCCCAGCTAGGCGTGTGCATTGTCATGTACAGCGTTCCATCGCTTCCCAGCTAGGCGTGAGCATTGTCATGTACAGCGTTCCATAGCTTCCCAGCTAGGCTTGTGGTTTGTCATGTACAGCGTTCCATCGCTTCCCAGCTAGGCTTGTGGTTTGTCCTGTACAGCGTTCCATCCCTTCCCAGCTAAGCTTGTGGTTTGTCATGTACAGCGTTCCATCGCTTCCCGGCTAGGTGTGTGCATTGTCATGTACAGCGTTCCATCGCTTCCAAGCGAGGCGTGTGGTTTGTCATGTACAGCGTTCCATCGCTTCCCAGCTAAGCTTGTGGTTTGTCATGTACAGCGTTCCATCGCTTCCCGGCTAGGCGTGTGCATTGTCATGTACAGTGTTACATCATTTCCCAGCTAGGCTTGTGGTTTGTCATGTACAGCGTTTCATCGATTCCCAGCTAGGCATGTGCATTGTCATGTACAGCGTTCCATCACTTCCCAGCTGGGCTTGTGGTTTGTCATGTACAGCGTTCCATCGCTTCCCAGCTAGGCGTGTGCATTGTCATGTACAGCGTTCTATCGCTTCCCAGCTTGGCTTGTGGTTTGTCATGTACAGTGTTCCATCACTTCCCAGCTAGGCTTGTGGTTTGTCATGTACAGCGCTCCATCATTTCCCAGCTAGGCTTGTGGTTTGTCATGTATAGCGTTACATCGCTTCCCAGCTAGGCTTGTGCATTGTCATGTACAGCGTTACATCGCTTCCCGGCTAGGCGTGTGCATTGTCATGTACAGCGTTCCATCGCTCCGCAGCTAGGCGTGTGGTTTGTCATGTACAGCGTTCCATCGCTTCCCGGCTAGGCGTTTGTATTGTCATATACAGAGTTGCATCGCTTCCCAGCTAGGCTTGTGGTTTGTCATGTACAGCGTTCCATCACTTCCCAGCTAGGCGTGTGCATTGTCATGTACAGCGTTCCATCGCTTCCCAGCTAGTCGTGTGCATTGTCATGTACAGCGTTCCATCGCTTCCCGGCTAGGCGTGTGCATTGTCATGTACAGCGTTCCATCGCTTCCCAGCTAGGCTTGTGGTTTGTCATGTACAGTGTTCCATCACTTTCCAGCTAGGCTTGTGGTTTGTCATGTACAGCGTTCCATCACTTCCCAGCTAGGCTTGTGGTTTGTCATGTACAGCGTTCCATCACTTCCTGGCTAGGCGTGTGCATTGTCCTGTAGAGCGTTCTATCACTTCCCGGCTAGGTGTGTAGTTTGTCATGTACAGCGTTCCATCACTTCCCAGCTAAGCTTGTGGTTTGTCATGGCCAGCGTTCCATCGCTTCCCGGCTAGGCGTGTGCATTGTCATGTACAGCGTTCCATCACTTCCCAGCTAGTCTTGTGGTTTCTCATGTACAGCGTTCCATCACTTCCCAGCTAGGTTTGTGGTTTGTCATGTACAGCGTTCCATCATTTCCCGGCTAGGTGTGTGCATTATCATGTACAGCGTTCCATCGCTTCCCAGCGAGGCTTGTGGTTTGTCATGTACAGCGTTCCATCGCTTCCCGGCTAGGCGTGTGCATTGTCATGTACAGCGTTCATCACTTCCCAGCTAGGCTTGTGGTTTGTCATGTACAGCGTTCCATCGCTTCCCTGCTAGGCGTGTGCATTGTCATGTACATCGTTCTATCGCTTCCCAGCTAGGCTTGTGGTTTGTCATGTACAGTGTACCATCACTTCCCGGCTAGGCTTGTGGTTTATCATGTACAGTGTTCCATCGCTTCCCAGCTAGGCATGTGGTTTGTCATGTACAGCGTTCCATCACTTCCCAGCTAGACTTGTGGTTTGTCATGTACAGTGTTCCCTCACTTCCCAGCTAGGCTTGTGCATTGTCATGTACAGCGTTCCATCGCTTCCCGGCTAGGCGTGTGCATTGTCATGTACTGTCAGGAATGGCACTCTGTCAAGAGTGGCACAGGGTACCCAAGTAGGGTTTGGGTGGCTGTGCTGAGGTAAGGTAGCAGATAAGCACACACAGCAGGAAGTTCAACAAGAAAGAAGAGTAGGAAACAGTAGCTGTGAGCCAAAAGGGGCAAAAGATACAAAGGTACAAACAAACTGGATTCCCTCTTGGGGTGTATGCTGAAATGGGAAAGAGTGTTCCACGAACCTTAGGAAATTCCAGCCTTCTGCATAGATTGCTATAACAGAGGCCCATGTATGCTCATGGCTGGGAACAACAGCAGTAGGTGTCTATAACACTGAAAACGCGACAAAGGAAGGGGCAGAGGTTGCCTGCCGGAAACCAACAGGCAAGCTCTGTACAAAGGGATTACATAACACAGATGAGAAGACAAGAACAGACATATCCAGCGAAAAGGAAGTCAATGAGCAATCTAGCAGAAGGAAATGAAGGAAAGGCAGTTAGACTGAAATAGATAACCTAAGGTGGAGTACAGAGGACTCAAGGAAGAGAACAAGGGAGCAGCAGTCAGGAAAACAGAAGGGCTGCAAAGTAGGAAGCAGGTCTGCAGTCAAGAGTGGCACTAGGTGCAGGCAAACTGTAGTGGACTGCGGAGGACTGTAGTAGCCAGCAAGGCAGGGAGTCCAGAGGAACAGGACAGAGAGAGATTAGTAGTAGGCGACAGACAGAGAGCCCAAAAGAATAGGGCCGCGAGGTAGGGAGCCCAGAGGAGCAGGCCTGTAGGCAGCGAAGAGGTGCAGGCTGCAAGGTAGGGAGCCCAGGGAACAAGGGCTTGGAGACAGCAGAAGGTTGCAAGCTGCACGGTAGGGAGCCCAGAGGACAAGGGCTGCAGGCAGCCAGAGTGGGGCAGGCTGCAGGGCAGGGAGCCCAGAGGACAAAGACGGTAGGCAGCCGGAGTGAGGCAGGCTGCAGGGCAGGGAGCCCAGAGGACAAGGATTGTAGGCAGCCGGAGTAAGGCAGGCTGCAAGGCGGGCTGTAGAGGACTAGGACTGTAGGCAGCCGGAGTGAGGTAGGCTGCAGGGCAGGGAGCCCAGAGGACAAGGACTGTAGGCAGCCGGAGTGAGGCAGGCTGCAGAGCAAGGAGCCCAGAGGAGCAGGGCAGCAAGGAGTGAGCCCAGAGGAGCAGGGCTGCTGACTGTAGAGGGCTGCAGAGGACTGTAATAGGCTGCAAGGCAGGAAGCCCAGTGGACAAGGGCTGTAGGTAGAAGGCAGCGGATCATGATCGGCTGCAAGGCAGGGAGCCCGGAAAGGGCACTGGAACAAAACAGCATAATGCAGCAATAGGAACAGCATACAAAGTAAAAGGTCAAGGCAAACAGGAGCGGAGAGAACTCAAGATGCAAGACACTGTGCTCCTGCAGGCAGCTGCTTATATACAGCCCTGCCCTGTTCTGAGGCAGGCTAATTGACAGCACCTGGGGCAGCACACATGATGACAATCTGCCTCCTCCGTCTCTGGTCCTGAGCAGGTGGAAGCAGCACTGGCCGCTAGGGCTTCTGGGGATTGTGGTCCCAATAACAATGAATGAGAATAGCCAGGAATTGAGGATGTAGCCAGGTGCATTATGGTAAATGTATTTAATTGAATAAAATAAGAAAGAACCAAAGTTGAGCAAATGGAAATAAAAGGCCAAGGCGTGAAAAGGAGTTGTTCAAGGAGTATTACGAGGATAAATGAGTACCAAGTAGTCCATGATGGCTGCCAATGCGTGTGCCAGCGGCGCGGGTATGACATGTACAGCGTTCCATCGCTCCCCAGCTAGGCGTGTGGTTTGTCATGTACAGCGTTCCATCACTTCCCAGCTAAGCTTGTGGTTTGTCATGTACAGCATTCCATCGCTTCCCGGCTAGGCGTGTGCATTGTCATGTACAGCGTTCCATCACTTCCCAGCTAGGCTTGTGGTTTGTCATGTACAGTGTTCCATCACTTCCCAGCTAGGCTTGTGGTTTGTCATGTACAGCGTTCCATCGCTTCCCAGCTAGGCTTGTGGTTTGTCATTTACAGCGTTACATCGCTTCCCGGCTAGGCGTGTGCATTGTCATGTACAGCGTTCCATCGCTCCCCAGCTAGGCGTGTGGTTTGTCATGTACAGCGTTCCATCACTTCCCAGCTAAGCTTGTGGTTTGTCATGTACAGCGTTCCATCGCTTCCCGGCTAGGCGTTTGTATTGTCATATTCAGAGTTGCATCGCTTCCCAGCTAGGCTTGTGGTTTGTCATGTACAGCGTTCCATCGCTTCCCAGCTAGGCTTGTGGTTTGTCATGTACAGCGTTCCATCGCTTCCCAGCTAGGCGTGTGCATTGTCATGTACAGCGTTCCATCGCTTGCCAGATAGTCGTGTGCATTGTCATGTACAGCGTTTCATAACTTCCCAGCTAGGCTTGTGGTTTGTCATGTACAGCGTTCCATCGCTTCCCAGCTAGGCGTGTGCATTGTCATGTACAGCGTTCCATCGCTTGCCAGCTAGTCGTGTGCATTGTCATGTACAGCGTTCCATCACTTCCCAGCTAAGCTTGTAGTTTGTCATGTACAGCGTTCCATCGCTTCCCGGCTAGGCGTTTGCATTGTCATATACAGCGTTCCATCGCTTCCCAGCTAGGCGTGTGCATTGTCATGTACAGCGTTCCATCGCTTCCCAGCTAGGCTTGTGGTTTTTCATGTACAGCGTTCCATCACTTCCCAGCTAGGCTTGTGGTTTGTCATGTACAGCGTTGCATTGCTTCCCAGCTAGGCGTGTGCATTGTCATGTATGGCGTTCCATCGCTTCCCAGCTAGGCTTGTGGTTTGTCATGTACAGCGTTCCATCGCTTCCCAGCTAGGCTTGTGGTTTGTCATGTACAGCGTTCCATCACTTCCCAGCTAAGCTTGTGGTTCGTCATGTACAGCGTTCCATCGCTTCCCGGCTAGGAGTGTGCATTGTCATGTACAGCGTTCCATCGCTTCCCAGCGAGGCTTGTGGTTTGTCATGTACAGCGTTCCATCACTTCCCAGCTAAGCTTGTGGTTTGTCATGTACAGCGTTCCATCGCTTCCCGGCTAGGCGTGTGCATTTTCATGTACAGCGTTCCATCACTTCCCAGCTACGCTTGTGGTTTGTCATGTACAGCGTCCCATCACTTCCCAGCTAGGCGTGTGCATTGTCATGTACAGCGTTCCATCACTTCCCAGCTGGGCTTGTGGTTTGTCATGTACAGCGTTCCATCGCTTCCCAGCTAGGCGTGTGCATTGTCATGTACAACGTTCCATCGCTTCCCAGCTAGGCGTGTGCATTGTCATGTACAGCGTTCCATAACTTCCCAGCTAGGCTTGTGGTTTGTCATGTACAGCGTTCCATCGCTTCCCAGCTAGGCTTGTGGTTTGTCATGTACAGTGTTCCATCACTTCCCAGCTAGGCTTGTGGTTTGTCATGTACAGCGTTCCATCACTTCCCAGCTACGCTTGTGGTTTGTCATGTACAGCGTTCCATCGCTTCCCAGCTAGGCGTGTGCATTGTCATGTACAGCATTCTATCGCTTCCCAGCTAGGCTTGTGGTTTGTCATGTACAGTGTTCCATCACTTCTCAGCTAGTCTTGTGGTTTGTCATGTACAGCGTTCCATCAATTCCCAGCTAGGCTTGTGGTTTGTCATGTACAGCGTTCCATCACTTCCCAGCGAAGCTTGTGGTTTGTCATGTACAGCGTTCCATCGCTTCCCAGCTAGGCGTGTGCATTGTCATGTACAGCGTTCCATCGCTTCCCAGCTAGGCGTGTGCATTGTCATGTACAGCGTTCCATCGCTTCCCAGCTAGGCTTGTGGTTTGTCATGTACAGCGTTCCATCACTTCCCAGCTAGGCTTGTGGTTTGTCATGTACAGTGTTCCATCACTTCCCAACTAGGATTGTGCATTGTCATGTACAGCGTTCCATCGCTTCCCGGCTAGGCGTGTGCATTGTCATGTACAGCGTTCCATCGCTCCCCAGCTAGGCGTGTGGTTTGTCATGTACAGCGTTCCATCACTTCCCAGCTAAGCTTGTGGTTTGTCATGTACAGCGTTCCATCGCTTCCCAGCTAGGCGTGTGCATTGTCATGTACATCGTTCCATCGCTTCTCAGCTAGGCTTGTGGTTTTTCATGTACAGCGTTCCATCACTTCCCAGCTAGGCTTGTGGTTTGTCATGTACAGCATTCCATTGCTTCCCAGCTAGGCGTGTGCATTGTCATGTACAGCGTTCCATCGCTTCCCAGCTAGGCCTGAGCATTGTCATGTACAGCGTTGCATCGCTTCCCAGCTAGGCTTGTGGTTTGTCATGTACAGCGTTCCATCACTTCCCAGCTAGGCTTGTGGTTTGTCCTGTACAGTGTTCCATCACTTCCCAGCTAAGCTTGTGGTTTGTCATGTACAGTGTTCCATCGCTTCCCGGCTAGGTTGGTGCATTGTCATGTACAGCGTTACATCGCTTCCAAGCGACGCGTGTGGTTTGTCATGTACAGCGTTCCATCACTTCCCAGCTAAGCTTGTGGTTTGTCATGTACAGCGTTCCATCGCTTCCCGGCTAGGCGTGTGCATTGTCATGTACAGCGTTCCATCACTTCCCAGCTGGGCTTGTGGTTTGTCATGTACAGCGTTCCATCGCTTCCCAGCTAGGCGTGTGCATTGTCATGTACAGCGTTCTATCGCTTCCCAGCTTGGCTAGTGGTTTGTCATGTACAGTGTTAAATCACTACCCAGCTAGGCTTGTGGTTTGTCACGTACAGCGTTCCATCACTTCCCAGCTAGGCTTGTGGTTTGTCATGTATAGCGTTACATCGCTTCCCAGCTAGGCTTGTGCATTGTCATGTACAGCGTTACATCGCTTCCCGGCTAGGCATGTGCATTGTCATGTACAGCGTTCCATCGCTCCCCAGCTAGGCTTGTGGTTTGTCATGTACAGCGTTCCATCACTTCCCAGCTAGGCTTGTGGTTTGTCATGTACAGCGTTCCATCGCTTCCCAGCTAGGCGTGTGCATTGTCATGTACAGCGTTCCATCGCTTCCCAGCTAGGCTTGTGGTTTGTCATGTACAGCGTTCCATCACTTCCCAGCTAGGCTTGTGGTTTGTCATGTACAGTGTTCCATCACTTCCCAGCTAGGCTTGTGCATTGTCATGTACAGCGTTCCTTCGCTTCCCGGCTAGGCGTGTGCATTTTCATGTACAGCGTTCCATCGCTCTCCAGCTACGCGTGTGGTTTGTCATGTACAGCGTTCCATCACTTCCCAGCTAAGCTTGTGGTTTGTCATGTACAGCGTTCCATCGCTTCCCGGCTAGGCGTTTGCATTGTCATATACAGCGTTGCATCGCTTCCCAGCTAAGCTTGTGGTTTGTCATGTACAGCGTTCCATCGCTTCCCAGCTAGGCGTGTGCATTGTCATGTACATCGTTCCATCGCTTCCCAGCTAGGCGTGTGCATTGTCATGTACAGTGTTCCATCACTTCCCAGCTAGGCTTGTGGCTTGTCATGTACAGCGTTCCATCGCTTCCCAGCTAGGCTTGTGGTTTGTCATGTACAGCGTTACATCACTTCCCAGCTAGGCTTGTGGCTTGTCATGTACAGCGTTCCATCGCTTCCCGGCTAGGCGTGTGCATTGTCATGTACAGCGTTCCATCGCTCACCAGCTAGGCGTGTGGTTTGTCATGTACAGCGTTCCATCACTTCCAATACAAACTTCCAGCTTGTGGTTTGTCATGTACAGCGTTCTATCGCTTCCCGGCTAGGCGTTTGTATTGTCATATTCAGAGTTGCATCGCTTCCCAGCTAGGCTTGTGGTTTGTCATGTACAGCGCTCCATCGCTTCCCAGCTAGGCGTGTGCATTGTCATGTACAGCGTTCCATCGCTTGCCAGCTAGTCGTGTGCATTGTCATGTACAGCGTTCCATCGCTTCCCAGCTAGGCTTGTGGTTTGTCTTGTACAGCGTTCCATCACTTCCCAGCTAGGCTTGTGGTTTGTCATGTACAGCGTTCCATCGCTTCCCAGCTAGGCGTGTGCATTGTCATGTACAGCGTTCCATTGTTTCCCAGCTAGGCGTGTGCATTGTCATGTACAGCGTTCCATCGCTTCCCAGCTAGGCTTGTGGTTTGTCATGTACAGCATTCCATCACTTCCCAGCTAGGCTTGTGGTTTGTCATGTACAGTATTCCATCACTTCCCAGCTAGGCTTGTGCATTGTCATGTACAGCGTTCCATCGCTTCCCGGCTAGGCATGTGCATTGTCATGTACAGCGTTCCATCACTTCCCAGCTAAGCTTGTAGTTTGTCATGAACAGCGTTCCATCGCTTCCCGGCTAGGCGTTTGCATTGTCATATACAGTGTTCCATCGCTTCCCAGCTAGGCATGTGCATTGTCATGTACATCGTTCCATCGCTTCCCAGCTAGGCGTGTGCATTGTCATGTACAGCGTTCCATCGCTTCCCAGCTAGGCTTGTGGTTTTTCATGTACAGCGTTCCATCACTTCCCAGCTAGGCTTGTGGTTTGTCATGTAGAGCGTTCCATCACTTCCCAGCTAGGCGTGTGCATTGTCATGTACAGCGTTCCATCGCTTCCCAGCTAGGCGTGTGCATTGTCATGTACAGCGTTCCATCGCTTCCCAGCTAGGCTTGTGGTTTGTCATGTACAGCGTACCATCGCTTCCCAGCTAGGCTTGTGGTTTGTCATGTACAGCGTTCCATCACTTCCCAGCTAAGCTTGTGGTTTGTCATGTACAGCGTTCCATCGCTTCCCGGCTAGGAGTGTGCATTGTCATGTACAGCGTTCCATCGCTTCCCAGCGAGGCTTGTGGTTTGTCATGTACAACGTTCCATCACTTCCCAGCTAAGCTTGTGGTTTGTCATGTACAGCGTTCCATCACTTCCCGGCTAGGCGTGTGCATTGTCATGTACAGCGTTCCATCACTTCCCAGCTAGGCTTGTGGTTTGTCATGTACAGCTTTCCATCACTTCCCAGCTAGGCGTGTGCATTGTCATGTACAGCGTTCCATCACTTCCCAGCTGGGCTTGTGGGTTGTCATGTACAGCGTTCCATCGCTTCCCGGCTAGGAGTTTGCATTGTCATATACAGCGTTGCATCGCTTCCCAACTAGGCTTGTGGTTTGTCATGTACAGCGTTCCATCGCTTCCCAGCTAGGCGTGTGCATTGTCATGTACATCGTTCCATCGCTTCCCAGCTAGGCGTGTGCATTGTCATGTACAGCGTTCCATCGCTTCCCAACTAGGCTTGTGGTTTTTCATGTACAGCGTTCCATCACTTCCCAGCTAGGCTTGTGGTTTGTCATGTACAGCATTCCATCGCTTCCCAGCTAGGCGTGTGCATTGTCATGTACAGCGTTCCATCGCTTCCCAGCTAGGCGTGAGCATTGTCATGTACAGCGTTCCATAGCTTCCCAGCTAGGCTTGTGGTTTGTCATGTACAGCGTTCCATCGCTTCCCAGCTAGGCTTGTGGTTTGTCCTGTACAGCGTTCCATCCCTTCCCAGCTAAGCTTGTGGTTTGTCATGTACAGCGTTCCATCGCTTCCCGGCTAGGTGTGTGCATTGTCATGTACAGCGTTCCATCGCTTCCAAGCGAGGCGTGTGGTTTGTCATGTACAGCGTTCCATCGCTTCCCAGCTAAGCTTGTGGTTTGTCATGTACAGCGTTCCATCGCTTCCCGGCTAGGCGTGTGCATTGTCATGTACAGTGTTACATCATTTCCCAGCTAGGCTTGTGGTTTGTCATGTACAGCGTTTCATCGATTCCCAGCTAGGCATGTGCATTGTCATGTACAGCGTTCCATCACTTCCCAGCTGGGCTTGTGGTTTGTCATGTACAGCGTTCCATCGCTTCCCAGCTAGGCGTGTGCATTGTCATGTACAGCGTTCTATCGCTTCCCAGCTTGGCTTGTGGTTTGTCATGTACAGTGTTCCATCACTTCCCAGCTAGGCTTGTGGTTTGTCATGTACAGCGCTCCATCATTTCCCAGCTAGGCTTGTGGTTTGTCATGTATAGCGTTACATCGCTTCCCAGCTAGGCTTGTGCATTGTCATGTACAGCGTTACATCGCTTCCCGGCTAGGCGTGTGCATTGTCATGTACAGCGTTCCATCGCTCCGCAGCTAGGCGTGTGGTTTGTCATGTACAGCGTTCCATCGCTTCCCGGCTAGGCGTTTGTATTGTCATATACAGAGTTGCATCGCTTCCCAGCTAGGCTTGTGGTTTGTCATGTACAGCGTTCCATCACTTCCCAGCTAGGCGTGTGCATTGTCATGTACAGCGTTCCATCGCTTCCCAGCTAGTCGTGTGCATTGTCATGTACAGCGTTCCATCGCTTCCCAGCTAGGCGTGTGCATTGTCATGTACAGCGTTCCATCGCTTCCCAGCTAGGCTTGTGGTTTTTCATGTACAGCGTTCCATCACTTCCCAGCTAGGCTTGTGGTTTGTCATGTACAGCGTTCCATCGCTTCCCAGCTAGGCGTGTGCATTGTCATGTACAGCGTTCCATCGCTTCCCAGCTAGGCTTGTGGTTTGTCATGTACAGCATTCCATCACTTCCCAGCTAGGCTTGTGGTTTGTCATGTACAGCATTACATCACTTCCCAGCTAAGCTTGTGGTTCGTCATGTACAGCGTTCCATCGCTTTCCGGCTAGGCGTTTGTATTGTCATATTCAGAGTTGCATCGCTTCCCAGCTAGGCTTGTGGTTTGTCATGTACAGCGTTCCATCGCTTCCCGTCTAGGAGTGTGCATTGTCATGTACAGCGTTCCATCGCTTCCCAGCTAGGCTTGTGGTTTGTCATGTACAGCGTTCCATAACTTCCCAGCTAGGCTTGTGGTTTGTCATGTACAGTGTTCCATCGCTTCCCGGCTAGGCGTTTGCATTGTCATATACAGCGTTTTATCGCTTCCCAGCTAGGCTTGTGGTTTGTCATGTACAGCGTTCCATCGCTTCCCAGCTAGGCCTGTGCATTGTCATGTACATCGTTCCATCGCTTCCCAGCTAGGCGTGTGCATTGTCATGTACAGCGTTCCATCGCTTCCCAACTAGGCTTGTGGTTTTTCATGTACAGCGTTCCATCGCTTCCCAGCTAGGCTTGTGGTTTGTCATGTACAGCATTCCATCGCTTCCCAGCTAGGCGTGTGCATTGTCATGTACAGCGTTCCATCGCTTCCCAGCTAGGCGTGAGCATTGTCAGGTACAGCGTTCCATCGCTTCCCAGCTAGGCTTGTGGTTTGTCATGTACAGCGTTCCATCGCTTCCCAGCTAGGCGTGTGCATTGTCATGTACAGCGTTCCATCGCTTCCCAGCTAGGCGTGTGCATTGTCATGTACAGCGTTCCATCGCTTCCCAGCTAGGCTTGTGGTTTGTCATGTACAGCGTTCCATCACTTCCCAGCTAGGCTTGTGGTTTGTCATGTATAGTGTTCCATCACTTCCCAGCTAGGCTTGTGCATTGTCATGTACAGAGTTCCATCGCTTCCCGGCTAGGCGTGTGCATTGTCATGTACAGCGTTCCATCGCTCCCCAGCTAGGCGTGTGGTTTGTCATGTACAGCGTTCCATCACTTCCCAGCTAAGCTTGTGGTTTGTCATGTACAGCGTTACATCGCTTCCAAGCGACGCGTGTGGTTTGTCATGTACAGCGTTCCATCACTTCCCAGCTAAGCTTGTGGTTTGTCATGTACAACGTTCCATCGCTTCCCGGCTAGGCGTGTGCATTGTCATGTACAGCGTTACATCATTTCCCAGCTAGGCTTGTAGTTTGTCATGTACAGCGTTCCATCGCTTCCCAGCTAGGCATGTGCATTGTCATGTACAGCGTTCCATCGCTTCCCAGCTAGGCTTGTGGTTTGTCACGTACAGCGTTCCATCACTTCCCAGCTAGGCTTGTGGTTTGTCATGTATAGCGTTACATCGCTTCCCAGCTAGGCTTGTGCATTGTCATGTACAGCGTTACATCGCTTCCCGGCTAGGCATGTGCATTGTCATGTACAGCGTTCCATCGCTCCCCAGCTAGGCGTGTGGTTTGTCATGTACAGCGTTCCATCACTTCCCAGCTAAGCTTGTGGTTTGTCATGTACAGCGTTCCATCGCTTCCCGGCTAGGCGTTTGTATTGTCATATACAGAGTTGCATCGCTTCCCAGCTAGGCTTGTGGTTTGTCATGTACAGCGTTCCATCGCTTCCCAGCTAGGCGTGTGCATTGTCATGTACAGCGTTCCATCGCTTCCCAGCTAGTCGTTTGCATTGTCATGTACAGTGTTCCATCGCTTCCCAGCTAGGCGTGTGCATTGTCATGTACAGCGTTCCATCGCTTCCCAGCTAGGCTTGTGGTTTGTCATGTACAGCGTTCCATCACTTCCCAGCTAGGCTTGTGGTTTGTCATGTACAGCGTTCCATCGCTTCCCAGCTAGGCGTGTGCATTGTCATGTAGAGCGTTCCATCACTTCCCATCTAGGCTTGTGGTTTGTCATGTACAGCGTTCCATCACTTCCCAGCTAGGCTTGTGGTTTGTCATGTACAGTGTTCCATCACTTCCCAGCTAGGCTTGTGCATTGTCATGTACAGCGTTCCTTCGCTTCCCGGCTAGGCGTGTGCTTTTTCATGTACAGCGTTCCATCGCTCTCCAGCTATGCGTGTGGTTTGTCATGTACAGCGTTCCATCACTTCCCAGCTAAGCTTGTGGTTTGTCATGTACAGCGTTCCATCGCTTCCCGGCTAGGCGTTTGCATTGTCATATACAGCGTTGCATCGCTTCCCAGCTAAGCTTGTGGTTTGTCATGTACAGCGTTCCATCGCTTCCCAGCTAGGCGTGTGCATTGTCATGTACATCGTTCCATCGCTTCCCAGCTAGGCGTGTGCATTGTCATGTACAGTGTTCCATCACTTCCCAGCTAGGCTTGTGGCTTGTCATGTACAGCGTTCCATCGCTTCCCAGCTAGGCTTGTGGTTTGTCATGTACAGCGTTACATCACTTCCCAGCTAGGCTTGTGGCTTGTCATGTACAGCGTTCCATCGCTTCCCGGCTAGGCGTGTGCATTTTCATGTACAGCGTTCCATCGCTCACCAGCTAGGCGTGTGGTTTGTCATGTACAGCGTTCCATCACTTCCAATACAAACTTCCAGCTTGTGGTTTGTCATGTACAGCGTTCTATCGCTTCCCGGCTAGGCGTTTGTATTGTCATATTCAGAGTTGCATCGCTTCCCAGCTAGGCTTGTGGTTTGTCATGTACAGCGTTCCATCGCTTCCCAGCTAGGCGTGTGCATTGTCATGTACAGCGTTCCATCGCTTGCCAGCTAGTCGTGTGCATTGTCATGTACAGCGTTCCATCGCTTCCCAGCTAGGCTTGTGGTTTGTCTTGTACAGCGTTCCATCACTTCCCAGCTAGGCTTGTGGTTTGTCATGTACAGCGTTCCATCGCTTCCCAGCTAGGCGTGTGCATTGTCATGTACAGCGTTGCATTGCTTCCCAGCTAGGCGTGTGCATTGTCATGTACAGCGTTCCATCGCTTCCCAGCTAGGCTTGTGGTTTGTCATGTACAGCATTCCATCACTTCCCAGCTAGGCTTGTGGTTTGTCATGTACAGTATTCCATCACTTCCCAGCTAGGCTTGTGCATTGTCATGTACAGCGTTCCATCGCTTCCCGGCTAGGCGTGTGCATTGTCATGTACAGCGTTCCATCGCTCCCCAGCTAGGCGTGTGGTTTGTCATGTACAGCGTTCCATCACTTCCCAGCTAAGCTTGTAGTTTGTCATGAACAGCGTTCCATCGCTTCCCGGCTAGGCGTTTGCATTGTCATATACAGCGTTCCATCGCTTCCCAGCTAGGCATGTGCATTGTCATGTACATCGTTCCATCGCTTCCCAGCTAGGCGTGTGCATTGTCATGTACAGCGTTCCATCGCTTCCCAGCTAGGCTTGTGGTTTTTCATGTACAGCGTTCCATCACTTCCCAGCTAGGCTTGTGGTTTGTCATGTAGAGCGTTCCATCACTTCCCAGCTAGGCGTGTGCATTGTCATGTACAGCGTTCCATCGCTTCCCAGCTAGGCGTGTGCATTGTCATGTACAGCGTTCCATCACTTCCCAGCTAGGCTTGTGGTTTGTCATGTACAGCGTTCCTTCGCTTCCCAGCTAGGCTTGTGGTTTGTCATGTACAGCGTTCCATCACTTCCCAGCTAAGCTTGTGGTTTGTCATGTACAGCGTTCCATCGCTTCCCGGCTAGGAGTGTGCATTGTCATGTACAGCGTTCCATCGCTTCCCAGCGAGGCTTGTGGTTTGTCATGTACAACGTTCCATCACTTCCCAGCTAAGCTTGTGGTTTGTCATGTACAGCGTTCCATCGCTTCCCGGCTAGGCGTGTGCATTGTCATGTACAGCGTTCCCTCACTTCCCAGCTAGGCTTGTGGTTTGTCATGTACAGCTTTCCATCACTTCCCAGCTAGGCGTGTGCATTGTCATGTACAGCGTTCCATCACTTCCCAGCTGGGCTTGTGGTTTGTCATGTACAGCGTTCCATCGCTTCCCGGCTAGGCGTTTGCATTGTCATATACAGCGTTGCATCGCTTCCCAACTAGGCTTGTGGTTTGTCATGTACAGCGTTCCATCGCTTCCCAGCTAGGCGTGTGCATTGTCATGTACATCGTTCCATCGCTTCCCAGCTAGGCGTGTGCATTGTCATGTACAGCGTTCCATCGCTTCCCAACTAGGCTTGTGGTTTTTCATGTACAGCGTTCCATCACTTCCCAGCTAGGCTTGTGGTTTGTCATGTACAGCATTCCATCGCTTCCCAGCTAGGCGTGTGCATTGTCATGTACAGCGTTCCATCGCTTCCCAGCTAGGCATGAGCATTGTCATGTACAGCGTTCCATAGCTTCCCAGCTAGGCTTGTGGTTTGTCATGTACAGCGTTCCATCGCTTCCCAGCTAGGCTTGTGGTTTGTCCTGTACAGCGTTCCAACACTTCCCAGCTAAGCTTGTGGTTTGTCATGTACAGCATTCCATCGCTTCCCGGCTAGGTGTGTGCATTGTCATGTACAGCGTTCCATCGCTTCCAAGCGAGGCGTGTGGTTTGTCATGTACAGCGTTCCATCGCTTCCCGGCTAGGCGTGTGCATTGTCATGTACAGTGTTACATCATTTCCCAGCTAGGCTTGTGGTTTGTCATGTACAGCGTTCCATCGCTTCCCAGCTAGGCATGTGCATTGTCATGTACAGCGTTCCATCACTTCCCAGCTGGGCTTGTGGCTTGTCATGTACAGCGTTCCATCGCTTCCCAGCTAGGCGTGTGCATTGTCATGTACAGCGTTCTATCGCTTCCCAGCTTGGCTTGTGGTTTGTCATGTACAGTGTTCCATCACTTCCCAGCTAGGCTTGTGGTTTGTCATGTACAGCGCTCCATCATTTCCCAGCTAGGCTTGTGGTTTGTCATGTATAGCGTTACATCGCTTCCCAGCTAGGCTTGTGCATTGTCATGTACAGCGTTACATCGCTTCCCGGCTAGGCGTGTGCATTGTCATGTACAGCGTTCCATCGCTCCCCAGCTAGGCGTGTGGTTTGTCATGTACAGCGTTCCATCACTTCCCAGCTAAGCTTGTGGTTTGTCATGTACAGCGTTCCATCGCTTCCCGGCTAGGCGTTTGTATTGTCATATACAGAGTTGCATCGCTTCCCAGCTAGGCTTGTGGTTTGTCATGTACAGCGTTCCATCACTTCCCAGCTAGGCGTGTGCATTGTCATGTACAGCGTTCCATCGCTTCCCAGCTAGTCGTGTGCATTGTCATGTACAGCGTTCCATCGCTTCCAAGCTAGGCGTGTGCATTGTCATGTACAGCGTTCCATCGCTTCCCAGCTAGGCTTGTGGTTTTTCATGTACAGCGTTCCATCACTTCCCAGCTAGGCTTGTGGTTTGTCATGTACAGCGTTCCATCGCTTCCCGGCTAGGCGTGTGCATTGTCATGTACAGCGTTCCATCGCTTCCCAGCTAGGCTTGTGGTTTGTCATGTACAGCGTTCCATCACTTCCCAGCTAGGCTTGTGGTTTGTCATGTACAGTATTCCATCACTTCCCAGCTAGGCTTGTGCATTGTCATGTACAGCGTTCCTTTGCTTCCCGGCTAGGCGTGTGCATTGTCATGCACAGCGTTCCATCGCTCTCCAGCTACGCGTGTGGTTTGTCATGTACAGCGTTCCATCACTTCCCAGCTAAGCTTGTGGTTTGTCATGTACAGCGTTCCATCGCTTCCCGGCTAGGCGTTTGCATTGTCATATACAGCGTTGCATCGCTTCCCAGCTAAGCTTGTGGTTTGTCATGTACAGCGTTCCATCGCTTCCCAGCTAGGCGTGTGCATTGTCATGTACATCGTTCCATCGCTTCCCAGCTAGGCGTGTGCATTGTCATGTACAGTGTTCCATCACTTCCCAGATAGGCTTGTGGTTTGTCATGTACAGCGTTCCATCGCTTCCCAGCTAGGCTTGTGGTTTGTCATGTACAGCGTTACATCACTTCCCAGCTAGGCTTGTGCATTGTCATGTACAGCGTTACATCGCTTCCCGGCTAGGCGTGTGCATTGTCATGTACAGCGTTCCTTCGCTCCCCAGCTAGGCGTGTGGTTTGTCATGTACAGCGTTCCATCACTTCCCAGCTAAGCTTGTGGTTCGTCATGTACAGCGTTCCATCGCTTCCCGGCTAGGCGTTTGTATTGTCATATTCAGAGTTGCATCGCTTCCCAGCTAGGCTTGTGGTTTGTCATGTACAGCGTTCCATCGCTTCCCAGCTAGGCGTGTGCATTGTCATGTACAGCGTTCCATCGCTTGCCAGCTAGTCGTGTGCATTGTCATGTACAGCGTTCCATCGCTTCCCAGCTAGGCTTGTGGTTTGTCTTGTACAGCGTTCCATCACTTCCCAGCTAGGCTTGTGGTTTGTCATGTAGAGCGTTCCATCGCTTCCCAGCTAGGCGTGTGCATTGTCATGTACAGCGTTCCATCGCTTCCCGGCTAGGCGTGTGCATTGTCATGTCCAGCGTTCCATCACTTCCCAGCTAAGCTTGTAGTTTGTCATGTAAAGCGTTCCATCGCTTCCCGGCTAGGGTTGTGGTTTGTCATGTACAGCGTTCCATCACTTCCCAGCTAGGCATGTGCATTGTCATGTACAGCGTTCCATCGCTTCCCAGCTAGGCGTGTGCATTGTCATGTACAGCGTTCCATCGCTTCCCAGCTAGGCTTTTGGTTTGTCATGTACAGCGTTCCATCACTTCCCAGCTAGGCTTGTGGTTTGTCATGTACAGCGTTCCATCGCTTCCCAGCTAGGCGTGTGCATTGTCATGTACAGCGTTCCATCGCTTCCCAGCTAGGCGTGTGCATTGTCATGTACAGCGTTCCATCGCTTCCCAGCTAGGCTTGTGGTTTGTCATGTACAGCATTCCATCACTTCCCAGCTAGGCTTGTGGTTTGTCATGTACAGTATTCCATCACTTCCCAGCTAGGCTTGTGCATTGTCATGTACAGCGTTCCATCGCTTCCCGGCTAGGCGTGTGCATTGTCATGTACAGCGTTCCATCGCTTCCCAGCTAGGCTTGTGGTTTGTCTTGTACAGCGTTCCATCACTTCCCAGCTAGGGTTGTGGTTTGTCATGTACAGCGTTCCATCACTTCCCAGCTAGGCATGTGCATTGTCATGTACAGCGTTCCATCGCTTCCCAGCTAGGCGTGTGCATTGTCATGTACAGCGTTCCATCGCTTCCCAGCTAGGCTTTTGGTTTGTCATGTACAGCGTTCCATCACTTCCCAGCTAGGCTTGTGGTTTGTCATGTACAGCGTTCCATCACTTCCCAGCTAAGCTTGTGGTTTGTCATGTACAGCGTTCCATCGCTTCCCGTCTAGGAGTGTGCATTGTCATGTACAGCGTTCCATCGCTTCCCAGCAAGGCTTGTGGTTTGTCATGTACAGCGTTCCATCACTTCCCAGCTAGGCTTGTGGTTTGTCATGTACAGCATTCCATCACTTCCCAGCTAGGCGTGTGCATTGTCATGTACAGCGTTCCATCACTTCCCAGCTGGGCTTGTGGTTTGTCATGTACAGCGTTCCATCGCTTCCCAGCTAGGCGTGTGCATTGTCATGTACAGCGTTCCATCGCTTCCCAGCTAGGCTTGTGGTTTGTCATGTACAGCGTTCCATAACTTCCCAGCTAGGCTTGTGGTTTGTCATGTACAGTGTTCCATCGCTTCCCGGCTAGGCGTTTGCATTGTCATATACAGCGTTGCATCGCTTCCCAGCTAGGCTTGTGGTTTGTCATGTACACCGTTCCATCGCTTCCCAGCTAGGCCTGTGCATTGTCATGTACATCGTTCCATCGCTTCCCAGCTAGGCGTGTGCATTGTCATGTACAGCGTTCCATCGCTTCCCAACTAGGCTTGTGGTTTTTCATGTACAGCGTTCCATCACTTCCCAGCTAGGCTTGTGGTTTGTCATGTACAGCATTCCATCGCTTCCCAGCTAGGCGTGTGCATTGTCATGTACAGCGTTCCATCGCTTCCCAGCTAGGCGTGAGCATTGTCAGGTACAGCATTCCATCGCTTCCCAGCTAGGCTTGTGGTTTGTCATGTACAGCGTTCCATCGCTTCCCAGCTAGGCTTGTGGTTTGTCATGTACAGCGTTCCATCGCTTCCCAGCTAGGCGTGTGCATTGTCATGTACAGCGTTCCATCGCTTCCCAGCTAGGCGTGTGGTTTGTCATGTACAGCGTTCCATCACTTCCCAGCTAGGCTTGTGGTTTGTCATGTATAGTGTTCCATCACTTCCCAGCTAGGCTTGTGCATTGTCATGTACAGAGTTCCATCGCTTCCCGGCTAGGCGTGTGCATTGTCATGTACAGCGTTCCATCGCTCCCCAGCTAGGCGTGTGGTTTGTCATGTACAGCGTTCCATCACTTCCCAGCTAAGCTTGTGGTTTGTCATGTACAGCGTTCCATCGCTTCCCGGCTAGGCGTTTGCATTGTCATGTACAGCGTTCCATCGCTTCCCAGCTAGGCGTGTGCATTGTCATGTACATCGTTCCATCGCTTCCCAGCTAGGCGTGTGCATTGTCATGTACAGCGTTCCATCGCTTCCGAACTAGGCTTGTGGTTTTCCATGTACAGTGTTCCATCAATTCCCAGCTAGGCTTGTGGTTTGTCATGTACAGCATTCCATCGCTTCCCAGCTAGGCGTGTGCATTGTCATGTACAGCGTTCCATCGCTTCCCAGCTAGGCGTGAGCATTGTCATGTACAACGTTCCATCACTTCCCAGCTAGGCTTGTGGTTTGTCATGTACAGCGTTCCATCGCTTCCCAGCTAGGCTTGTGGTATGTCCTGTACAGCGTTCCATCACTTCCCAGCTAAGCTTATGGTTTGTCATGTACAGCGTTCCATCGCTTCCCGGCTAGGTGTGTGCATTGTCATGTACAGCGTTCCATCGCTTCCAAGCGAGGCATGTGGTTTGTCATGTACAGTGTTCCATCACTTCCCAGCTAAGCTTGTGGTTTGTCATGTACAGCGTTCCATCGCTTCCCGGCTAGGCGTGTGCATTGTCATGTACAGCGTTATATCATTTCCCAGCTAGGCTTGTGGTTTGTCATGTACAGCGTTCCATCGCTTCCCAGCTAGGCATGTGCATTGTCATGTACAGCGTTCCATCACTTCCCAGCTGGGCTTGTGGTTTGTCATGTACAGCGTTCCATCGCTTCCCAGCTAGGCGTGTGCATTGTCATGTACAGCGTTCTATCGCTTCCCAGCTTGGCTTGTGGTTTGTCATGTACAGTTTTCCATCACTTCCCAGCCAGGCTTGTGGTTGGTCATGTACAGCGTTCCATCACTTCCTAGCTAGGCTTGTGGTTTGTCATGTATAGCGTTACATCGCTTCCCAGCTAGGCTTGTGCATTGTCATGTACAGCGTTACATCGCTTCCCGGCTAGGCGTGTGCATTGTCATGTACAGCGTTCCATCGCTCCCCAGCTAGGCGTGTGGTTTGTCATGTACAGCGTTCCACCACTTCCCAGCTAAGCTTGTGGTTTGTCATGTACAGCGTTCCATCACTTCCCAGCTAAGCTTGTGGTTTGTCATGTACAGCGTTTCATCGCTTCCCGTCTAGGAGTGTGCATTGTCATGTACAGCGTTCCATCGCTTCCCAGCAAGGCTTGTGGTTTGTCATGTACAGCGTTCCATCACTTCCCAGCTAAGCTTGTGGTTTGTCATGTACAGCGTTCCATCGCTTCCCGGCTAGGCGTGTGCATTGTCATGTACAGCGTTCCATCACTTCCCAGCTAGGCTTGTGGTTTGTCATGTACAGCGTTCCATCACTTCCCAGATAGGCGTGTGCATTGTCATGTACAGCGTTCCATCACTTCCCAGCTGGGCTTGTGGTTTGTCATGTACAGCGTTCCATCGCTTCCCAGCTAGGCGTGTGCATTGTCATGTACAGCGTTCCATCGCTTCCCAGCTAGGCTTGTGGTTTGTCATGTACAGCGTTCCATAACTTCCCAGCTAGGCTTGTGGTTTGTCATGTACAGCGTTCCATCGCTTCCCAGCTAGGCGTGTGCATTGTCATGTACATCGTTCCATCGCTTCCCAGCTAGGCGTGTGCATTGTCATGTACATCGTTCCATCGCTTCCCAGCTAGGCGTGTGCATTGTCATGTACAGCGTTCCATCGCTTCCCAACTAGGCTTGTGGTTTTTCATGTACAGCGTTCCATCACTTCCCAGCTAGGCTTGTGCATTGTCATGTACAGCGTTCCATCGCTTCCCGGCTAGGCGTGTGCATTGTCATGTACAGCGTTCCATCGCTCCCCAGCTAGGCGTGTGCATTGTCATGTACAGCGTTCCATCGCTTCCCAGCTAGGCTTGTGGTTTGTCATGTACAGCGTTCCATAACTTCCCAGCTAGGCTTGTGGTTTTTCATGTACAGCGTTCCATCACTTCCCAGCTAGGCTTGTGCATTGTCATGTACAGCGTTCCATCGCTTCCCGGCTAGGCGTGTGCATTGTCATGTACAGCGTTCCATCGCTTCCCAGCTAGGCATGTGCATTGTCATGTACAGCGTTCCATCGCTTCCCAACTAGGCGTGTGCATTGTCATGTACAGCGTTCCATCACTTCCCAGCTAAGCTTGTGGTTTGTCATGTACAGCGTTCCATCGCTTCCCAACTAGGCGTGTGCATTGTCATGGACAGCGTTCCATCATTTCCAAGCTAGGCTTGTGGTTTGTCATGTACAGCGTTCCATCACTTCCCAGCTAGGCGTGTGCATTGTCATGTACAGCATTCCATCACTTCCCAGCTGGGCTTGTGGTTTGTCATGTACAGCGGTCCATCGCTTCCCAGCTAGGCGTGTGCATTGTCATGTACAGCGTTCTATCGCTTCCCAGCTTAGCTTTTGGTTTGTCACGTACAGTGTTCCATCACTTCCCAGCTAGGCTTGTGGTTTGTCATGTACAGCGTTCCATCACTTCCCAGCTAGGCTTGTGGTTTGTCATGTACAGCGTTACATCACTTCCGAGCTAGGCTTGTGCATTGTCATGTACAACGTTACATCGCTTCCCGGCTAGGCGTGTGCATTGTCATGTACAGCGTTCCATCGCTCCCCAGCTAGGCGTGTGGTTTGTCATGTACAGCGTTCCATCACTTCCCAGCTAAGCTTGTGGTTTGTCATGTACAGCGTTCCATCGCTTCCCGGCTAGGCGTTTGTATTGTCATATACAGAGTTGCATCGCTTCCAAGCTAGGCTTGTGGTTTGTCATGTACACCGTTCCATCGCTTCCCAGCTAGGCGTGTGCATTGTCATGTACAGCGTTCCATCGCTTCCCAGCTAGTCGTGTGCATTGTCATGTACAGCGTTCCATCGCTTCCCAGCTAGGCTTGTGGTTTGTCATGTACAGCGTTCCATCACTTCCCAGCTAGGCTTGTGGTTTGTCATGTACAGCGTTCCATCGCTTCCCAGCTAGGCGTGTGCATTATCAGGTACAGCGTTCCATCGCTTCCCAGCTAGGCGTGCGCATTGTCATGTACAGCGTTCCATCGCTTCCCAGCTAGGCTTGTGGTTTGTCATGTACAGCGTTCCATCACTTCCCAGCTAGGCTTGTGGTTTGTCATGTACAGTGTTCCATCGCTTCCCAGCTAGGCTTGTGGTTTGTCATGTACAGCGTTCCATCACTTCTCAGCTAAGCTTGTGGTTTGTCATGTACAGCGTTCCATCGCTTCCCGGCTAGGTGTGTGCATTGTCATGTACAGCGTTCCATCGCTTCCCAGCGAGGCTTGTGGTTTGTCATGTACAGCGTTCCATCACTTCCCAGCTAAGCTTGTGGTTTGTCATGTACAGCGTTCCATCGCTTCCCGATTAGGTGTGTGCATTGTCATGTACAGCGTTCCATCACTTCCCAGCTAGGCTTGTGGTTTGTAATGTACAGCGTTCTATCGCTTCCCAGCTAGGCGTGTGCATTGTCATGTACAGCGTTACATCACTTCCCAGCTTGGATTGTGGTTTGTCATGTACAGCATTCCATGCTTCCCAGCTAGGCGTGTGCATTGTCATGTACAGCGTTCCATCGCTTCCCAGCTAGGCTTGTGGTTTGTCATGTACAGTGTTCCATCACTTCCCAGCTAGGCTTGTGGTTTGTCATGTACAGCGTTCCATCAATTCCCAGCTAGGCTTGTGGTTTGTCATGTACAGCGTTCCATCGCTTCCCAGTAAAGCTTGTGGTTTGTCATGTACAGCGTTCCATCGCTTCCCAGCTAGGCGTGTGCATTGTCATGTACAGCGTTCTATCGCTTCCCAGCTAGGCGTGTGCATTGTCATGTACAGCGTTCCATCGCTTCCCAGCTAGGCTTGTGGTTTGTCATGTACAGCATTCCATCACTTCCCAGCTAGGCTTGTGCATTGTCATGTACAGCGTTCCATCGCTTCCCCGCTAGGCGTGTGCATTGTCATGTACAGCGTTCCATCGCTCCCCAGCTAGGCGTGTGGTTTGTCATGTACAGCGCTCCATCACTTCCCAGCTAAGCTTGTGGTTTGTCATGTACAGTGTTCCATCGCTTCCCGGCTAGGCGTCTGCATTGTCATATACAGCGTTGCATCGCTTCCCAGCTAGGCTTGTGGTTTGTCATATACAGCGTTCCATCGCTTCCCAGCTAGGCGTGTGCATTGTCATGTACAGCGTTCCATCGCTTCCCAGCTAGGCGTGTGCGTTGTCATGTACAGCGTTCCATCGCTTCCCAACTAGGCTTGTGGTTTTTCATGTACAGCGTTCCATCACTTCCCAGCTAGGCTTGTGGTTTGTCATGTACAGCATTCCATCGCTTCCCAGCTAGGAGTGTGCATTGTCATGTACAGCGTTCCATCGCTTCCCAGCTAGGCGTGAGCATTATCAGGTACAGCGTTCCATCGCTTCCCAGCTAGGCTTGTGGTTTGTCATGTACAGCGTTCCATCGCTTCCCAGCTAGGCTTGTGGTTTGTCCTGTACAGCGTTCCATCACTTCCCAGCTAAGCTTGTGGTTTGTCATGTACAGCGTTCCATCGCTTCGCGGCTAGGTGTGTGCATTGTCATGTACAGCGTTCCATCGCTTCCAAGCGAGGCGTGTGGTTTGTCATGTACAGCGTTCCATCACCTCCCAGCTAAGCTTGTGGTTTGTCATGTACAGTGTTCCATCACTTCCCGGCTAGGCGTGTGCATTGTCATGTACAGCGTTCCATCATTTCCCAGCTAGGCTTGTGGTTTGTCATATACAGCGTTCCATCACTTCCCAGCTAGGCGTGTGCTTTGTCATGTACAGCGTTCCATCGCTTCCCAGCTGGGCTTGTGGTTTGTCATGTACAGCGTTCCATCGCTTCCCAGCTAGGCGTGTGCATTGTCATGTACAGCGTTCTATCGCTTCCCAGCTTGGCTTGTGGTTTGTCATGTACAGTGTTCCATCACTTCCCAGCTAGGCTTGTGGTTTGTCATGTACAGCGTTCCATCACTTCCCAGCTAGGCTTGTGGTTTGTCATGTACAGCGTTACATCACTTCCCAGCTAGGCTTGTGCATTGTCATGTACAGCGTTCCATCGCTCCCCAGCTAGGCGTGTGGTTTGTCATGTACAGCGTTCCATCACTTCCCAGCTAAGCTTGTGGTTTGTCATGTACAGCGTTCGATCGCTTCCCAGCTAGGCGTTTGTATTGTCATATACAGAGTTGCATCGCTTCCCAGCTAGGCTTGTGGTTTGTCATGTACAGCGTTCCATTGCTTCCTAGCTAGGCGTGTGCATTGTCATGTACAGCGTTCCATCGCTTCCCAGCTAGGCGTGTGCATTGTCATGTACAGCGTTCCATCGCTTCCCAGCTAGGCTTGTGGTTTGTCATGTACAGCGTTCCATCACTTCCCAGCTAGGCTTGTGGTTTGTCATGTACAGTGTTCCATCGCTTCCCAGCTAGGCTTGTGGTTTGTCATGTACAGCGTTCCATCACTTCCCAGCTAGGCTTGTGGTTTGTCATGTACAGTGTTCCATCACTTCCCAGCTAGGCTTGTGCATTGTCATGTACAGCGTTCCTTCGCTTCCCGGCTAGGCGTGTGCATTGTCATGTACAGCGTTCCATCGCTCTCCAGCTACGCGTGTGGTTTGTCATGTACAGCGTTCCATCACTTCCCAGCTAAGCTTGTGGTTTGACATGTACAGCGTTCCATCGCTTCCCTGCTAGGCGTTTGCATTGTCATATACAGCGTTGCATCGCTTCCCAGCTAGGCGTGTGCATTGTCATGTACATCGTTCCATCGCTTCCCAGCTAGGCGTGTGCATTGTCATGTACAGCGTTCCATCGCTTCCCAGCTAGGCGTGTGCATTGTCATGTACAGCGTTCCATCGCTTCCCAGCTAGGCTTGTGGTTTGTCATGTACAGCGTTCCATCACTTCCCAGCTAGGCTTGTGGTTTGTCATGTACAGCGTTCCATCACTTCCCAGCTAAGCTTGTGGTTTGTCATGTACAGCGTTCCATCGCTTCCCGGCTAGGTGTGTGCATTGTCATGTACAGCGTTCCATCGCTTCCCAGCGAGGCTTGTGGTTTGTCATGTACAGCGTTCCATCACTTCACAGCTAAGCTTGTGGTTTGTCATGTACAGCGTTCCATCGCTTCCCGGTTAGGTGTGTGCATTGTCATGTACAGCGTTCCATCACTTCCCAGCTAGGCTTGTGGTTTGTAATGTACAGCGTTCCATCGCTTCCCAGCTAGGCATGTGCATTGTCATGTACATCGTTCCATCGCTCCCTAGCTAGGCTTGTGGTTTGTCATGTACAGCGTTCCATCACTTCCCAGCTAGGCTTGTGGTTTGTCATGTACAGCGTTCCATCGCTTCCCAGCTAGGCGTGTGCATTGTCATGTACAGCTTTCCATCGCTTCCCAGCTAGGCTTGTGGTTTGTCATGTACAGCGTTCCATCGCTTCCCAGCTAGGCTTGTGGTTTGTCATGTACAGCGTTCCATCACTTCCCAGCTAGGCTTGTTGTTTGTCATGTACAGCGTTCCATTACTTCCCAGCTAAGCTTGTGGTTTGTCATGTACAGCGTTCCATCGCTTCCCGGCTAGGCGTGTGCATTGTCATGTACAGCGTTCCATCGCTTCCCAGCTAGGCTTGTGGTTTGTCATGTACAGCTTTCCATCACTTCCCAGCTAGGCTTGTGGTTTGTCATGTACAGCGTTCCATTGCTTCCCAGCTAGGCGGGTGCATTGTCATGTACAGCTTTCCATCGCTTCCCAGCTAGGCTTGTGGTTTGTCATGTACAGCGTTCCATCGCTTCCCAGCTAGGCTTGTGGTTTGTCATGTACAGCGTTCCATCACTTCCCAGCTAGGCTTGTGGTTTGTCATGTACAGCATTCCATCACTTCCCAGCTAAGCTTGTGGTTTGTCATGTACAGCGTTCCATCGCTTGCCGGCTAGGTGTGTGCATTGTCATGTACAGCGTTCCATCGTTTCCCAGCTAGGCGTGTGGTTTGTCATGTACAGCGTTCCATCACTTCCCAGCTAAGCTTGTGGTTTGTCATGTACATTGTTCCATCGCTTCCCGGCGAGGCGTGTGCATTGTCATATACAGCGTTCCATCGCTTCCCAGCTAGGCTTGTGGTTTGTCATGTACAGTGTTCCATCGCTTCCTAGCTAGGCGTGTGCATTGTCATGTACAGCGTTCCATCGCTTCCCAGCTAGGCTTGTGGTTTGTCATGTACAGCGTTCCATCGCTTCCCAGCTAGGCGTGTGCATTGTCATGTACAGCGCTCCATCGCTTCCCAGCTAGGCTTGTGGTTTGTCATGTACAGCGTTCCATCACTTCCCAGCTAAGCTTGTGGTTTGTCATGTACAGCGTTCCATCGCTTCCCAGCTAGGCTTGTGGTTTGTCATGTACAGCGTTCCATCACTTCCCAGCTAAGCTTGTGGTTTGTCATGTACAGCGTTCCATCGCTTCCCGGCTAGGCGTGTGCATTGTCATGTACAGCATTCCATCGCTTCCCGGCTTGCATGTGGTTTGTCATGTACAGCGTTCCATCACTTCCCAGCTAAGCTTGTGGTTTGTCATATACAGCGTTCCATCGCTTCCCAGCTAGGCTTGTGGTTTGTCATGTACAGCGTTCCATCGCTTCCCAGCTAGGCGTGTGCATTGTCATGTACAGCAGGCTTGTGCTTTATAAATCCCATACATTGAAACAACTATTTAGGGTTGTATTCGCCTTTGGCTGAATGCACGATAAACTAGTCTATACTCAGCCAAATACTAAATAGGCCATTCGTCACACCAGCGACAATAATGCTGGACCTTCCAGGATGGAGACACCGGATTTGACCCCCAATATGTCCGCCTGGATAAAGGAAACAACTCCTTGCACCCCATCCACGGTAACACGTGATAGGGCATATACGCAATCATACTCATAACCCTGCACTGGGAATCTAGTGCAAACAGATTGAGTGATATTTGTTATCAATAATGTGCTTTTATAGGTAGATCGCCTCACATGGATGAACAACTGCACTATTAAAGTGAGATGAACAGACTTTCTGATAAAGGGTCCCCTGCACTTGAACCTAGTATCACTAAAAGGCATAGATGTTGCATTTGGGCCGGACAGAAGAAATGCTGCTACTGTGGCTGAACAGTGCTGAACTATTTGCACTGGGCCCTGCAAAAGCTGTTGTCAGTCAGACTAGTTGGTGGCAGCAACATCAGCCGGCTGGTGAAGCTGTGTGCAGCTGCCACCTGCAGGGTCTTCACAGGCAAAGCTCCTGAAGGCAATAGAGGTCAAAAAACACAGAATAAACAAAATGCAGCATGTAAAATGTCAATGAGAGTGCAAGGTGACCCAGTGGTAGCTGTTGAAATTTGGTGGTGGAAATGTTCTGCCCTTGAAAGCATGTGCTTAGGTCTCCTCACAAGGCCTGGCGCACTGAGAACTTATTTAACATTACTTAGACCATTAAGGGGGTGAGTCCAAAATAAATACAATTATTATTTCATCATACATTCAAGGGAACGAGCGTCAGTGTGAGTCACACTTGGACGTTATGTAATCTAGATAGCTTAGAGCAGTGGTATGTACACTTTCTTTGTTTACTAAATTTTAATCGAATTTGTAGATACAAACATACCGAAAATCATATAAAAGGTTATGCACAAAATCATAATAATAATATGTAATTGAAGGTACTTAGTAAACTGTCACAGACTTAACGAGACTAAGATAAAATGGTTCAGTGAGCCCCTCCTACGAGCAATAGGCAAAAGATAGCTTTAGAAAAACTGCTTGTATGACAAACATACATTAGATACATGAGATAAGGAAATAATAAAATCATCAGACTTGATACAAATAAATAAACAGCCAAATGGTTAAAGTAACGAGTTCATTACATGGAGTGGAGGGGGCTATATATGACAACAGGCCACAAAGAAAACAGGGGGAAAGATGGAGACAAACAGGGGAGGATTATTCTCATCACTATCTGATTAAATTTGAGAATATTTGTGCATTTGTAAATTCATGGAACAGCATATACAATAAATCACGGTCCTTGTGTGGGTGTAATATTGGCTAATGAATAAGTGCCAATTCATATTTGGAGAGATCAGGTGTACAGGCCAAGCATCTCTTTAAATCTTTGAATGTCACAAATATTCCACCAACATTTTGTAGATAGTTTGTGAAATTGTCTCCAATTAGATGTACTCATTCTAGTAGCAATGAGAAAATACAGGTCATAAATAATTTAGGAGTAGTTAAAGACTCTGGCATTAAATTAAAGACTCCCCAATAACATATTACTGAAGGATAAGGGGGTATCTACCATCAAAATATGTTTATGGTACCTCCAAACTTGTACCCAAAATGAATTAGCATAAAAACATTCAAAGAAGTTATGTTTTTATGAGCACAAATAGATTTACGAGACCAGGAATTTCCATCACCTAATAAATTGGAGTTAAATAGTTTAATCAGTGTGATAAATTCTCTATGGGTGAAAAAATACACATTTTAATGGATATTCTCTGAGGTTAAAACCATCTTAACCCTTCTCCAAATTCAAAGACCATGTGTGTGCATCATAAACCTCTCCGCATTTTCCCATTGCAATTCAGAGGACCATTTAGCAGCAATTTTTCTATCAGCTAAAGTAATCTTATAAAGGTGTGCTGCCTTCATTTGTGTGATGGAAACCAACATTATGAGTTTAGATTGGTCTGGATCAAGTTTATTGTTGGGAAAGGAGTTCAGGATACCTATAACTGTGTTTAATAATTTGTTATATTGACTAAAATCTGAATGTGTATGAGAGTAATTAACCTTAAATTCATCAAAGGACTAGATATTTGAATCACAAAAGAGCTTACTGGCAAATATGATGCCTTTAGTTAGCCATTTCTTTCAGAGGGTCTGCCATTAATAATCATATTTTTGTTACACTAAAGGTAGGCAGAGTGTAAAGTACATGACTTGTCTCCTGAAATAAATAAAATAATAAGAGTAAAAACCATTAACAAAATTGGCTTAGGGAGTCTTGTAGACGACTGACCAAAAATGTATATTAAGTCGTTCAGAGTAAAAAGAGTACACCAATTTCCTTTCAACAATTATCCAACCAGGAGGATCATAGTTGTCATCCACAGAAAACCAGCTGTGTGCCTATTTTAATAGGAAAGCTTTATGATAGCCTCGGGAATCCAGGATCCTGACGCCACCATTCTCATGGGAATTTTTCAGTTTGCTTAAGGACTATTTTTTTTTATTCTTGTTATTACTTCATAAGAAATTTAAAAGTATTGAATAAATAGATCTGAACATGGGGGAAAGCAAAGTGACAGGCAGCATTTGCAAATAATGAAGTATGATTGGAGAGAGTATCACTTTAATGGTGCCCCCACCAGGTCATGTACAATGTAGAGTACAAAGCAACCAATTCTATAAGTCTATTTAGTCAGGCTGCCATATTAAGTATACCAGTTTACGTGAATGAGGAGGCAACGCGAGTGCCTAAATACTTAATCGAAATGGGGCACCATTTGAGTCCAAATGAGTCAAGTTCATATTTAAGACACATGCTGAGGGGTAGCATCTCAGATTTATCCTTATTTACCGTATAGCCTGAGACAGAGGAAAACAGATTTAATATGTTAAATAACATTGGTAGATACACATTAGGATTCTTCATAACAATCAAAACATCATCAGCAGAGGCCGCTAATTTAATTTCAGGTTTCCCACATTGAAGTCAAGGGATACCTATTACTTTTCCATTAAGCTCCAGAAGAGGCTTGATCGAGCAGGAGAACAAATAGAACAATTGATTAGTGAGAAACCTTGTCTTGTGCCACGCTTCAGCGAAAACAAGGATAAAGATGTCCATTAATAAATATAGATGTTCTGTGGTCAGAGTATAGAAGATTGACTAGTGAGATATATCCTTCCCCACAAGCTTCAAAGCAATAGAAGCACTCCACCCTGTCAAAAGCTTTCTGTGCATCAAGGGCGATAGCAGCTTAGCTGTCTCTGCCATTATTTTGTTTGCTATTGATAATATGCATCAGGTTACAAAGTAGTCTGGCATTAGAGGAAATAATTCTACCTTTTACAAAACTCACTTGATCCAATTTTAAGAACTTAGGGAGGTAAGGTTTCATTCTATTTGCCAATAATTGTACAAAGATTTACAATCTGTATTAATTAAGGATATGGGACTATACACCTTTTCATCCTCTTAATCCCTGTCCACTTAAGCAAAGACAATTATAAGGGACTCAGCAAAGGATCCAGAGGCTTTACCAATCCAAGAAAAATAAGTGAACACAAATTCTAGCCTAACGGCAAGTTTAAAAGCAATCTGACTACAAAAGTCTATGGCTAAGCCATCAAAACCTGGGGCCTTATCTTTTTTAATATCTTTTCTTGCTTTGTAAATTTCATTAATGTGAATGTTACGATCCAAGGGGCTCAGATCATTTGGGAATAGGAATTTCTACCAACTCTATCAAAACAATATTGAAAATTGTTTAGGGTGCTCTCCTGTTCGGAAGAGTAAAGGGATTCATAGAAGCTCTTGAAGAAATCGAATATAGCTTTATCAGAAAACACCCCAACACCATTCATATTTTAGATAGAAGACTTTTCTTTTCTTCTTTTAGGATAGGATGTCAGAGACTTGCTTGCTCTATTAAAAGATTGATACATTTTTTATGTATATTTTAAGATTGCCCCGCAAGCTTGTTCTGATAATGTATTCCTTTTGTAATGTAGAGATAAGATATTAAATAATTCATCAATTGGATGTTAAGTGTACGTTTTTTCCACATTTTTAAGATTCCCTAATAATAAATCACAATCTTTTTTATTCTCTTTCTTTTTTTATAACATAGGAAGGCAGCTTTATAGACATCCCAATTATTGATTTGTGATGTGTCGTTAATTAGTTCAACAAACTGTCGATGAAAGGTTAAGCAAGATAATTCAAATGTCCTATTTTATAGAAAAAAAATATTTAATCTCCATCTTATGGAAAGTTTTTTATATCTGTAAGGACAAAGTAGAAACAACCAGAACATGGACTGAAATAACAATGCTTTCTAACTTAGTGTCTAAAACAGTTCCTGATATTGGCCACCAGGGGACGCAGAGACAACCATGTTCTCTGTGTCAGCTCTGTTGCCACAGCCCCGAAAAGTGGATTGAGACCCCACTTACAGGACCCCCCCACAGATGAAAAGGAAACGTCAACTGTGGGAACACACCGCCTATAAGTGGGAGAAATTCTGAAGGAAATCGGTAGAGGAGACCCTTGGAAATAAACGCGACACAATACGGCCCTGCCGGACCTGGAAATGTGAAAGTGAAACTGCCCGGACACACGTGTACTGAAGGGCGCACCTGCCTAGAGAAAAGACCTTAAGGGGCCATGAACGAGCCCCCCAAGAACAACGACACACTGTCTCTACCCCCGACGGGCGAGGGATCTGCTGCGGAGACCCCGGTGCCCCAACAAGTGGAAGAGGTGGGTGCCCTAGCTACACAGTGTTCGCTCCACTGTGGGTTGAGACCTGCTCTCTCATGGATTAGCTTTGGGGGACTGCTGCAGCCCCTGCTGCCGCTGCGCTCTGCTCTGTCGGGTCCCCCTAGGAAGCGCGCGCCGAGGCGTGGACCTGGGCCGAGCAGTGGAAATTGCAGAAGGCCCCCTGCCAGAGGAGAACCCACGGTCCCGGCCTGTGTGACACTCTCTGTGCCCTCAGGCACCACTTGCCCCCGCCGCAGCATCAGTGAATCGGAGACCGCTCCTCCTGAACGCGGGGAGGGCCTCATGGGCCCTCGGTCGTAGGCAGACGCATTGGGTCCCTCCCACCTCCAAGCCCCTGCGCCCCCACAGTATGCTCTCAAAGCACCCGCTGGAGCGCTGCACGGCCACACGAGACTCCGGACCATCTGCAGCCTCACAAGCCAGTACAAACCTCACCGACCTACATGGTGCTGCCCAAGTGAACACAGAGCGAGACAGAGGCAAGAATCACATAAACTAAATACACACAGAGTGAGGACTGGCCCCACAGGATATTCCAACATCCATTGGCTGGCACTGAACCCAGTATGGCAATAATCAATGCAGTAAGCCGACTGGAGTGGTAGAACTGACGAAACTGCACACAGTTAAACCTTAAAAGAAATTGGCCCATAAAATCAGAGTGCTGCCTACTGTTGGCCCAAAAGCTCCTAATAAACAGCAATCATCCATTGCGGGAGTGAGTAGTATAGAGCCCAGGAGGGGAGATTCTGAGCACAGGCCTCACAGGCCCTGAACATTCAATCCATCACAGCAAGAGCTAATAAATAGCACTGCCCGCCCTGATAACAACAGGGGACCATAAAGGAGACCACTAAGGGGCAACGACATTGCAGCACACAACGATCGCTCTCACCCCGACAGCACAAGGAGGGGGCAAACCAGTGGAGAAAAGACCAGTGAGCCCTGACAACACAATACCCTGAGACACCACCAGACCCCGACCAAACCCAACTACGGCAGACCCCTAAAGGTGCTGAGGCCTCATCACAGTAAGTGAGGCATAGGCTGCGTACGGTGACCCCCCACCTGCTCTAACCCTATGGACAAAATAAAGAGAGGGCATACCCCAGGGATCGAGAGCACCACCGCCCCCCTCCCTCCCTTAAGTGGACAACACACTGGATTTACCACATAAACTGGTACACTCCCATTAGATGTGGACCTGACGGGGACCCTGCCATTGCAACTCTCTCCTGGAACTATTCTGAAGACACCCTCCCATGGGTCTGAAACAAGGCGACTCCACGGTTCGACACCTCCTTGACCAAGCAGTAAAGGGAGCAACCTACTACACCATATAAATGGTTAAAGAGAAAGAACAGTGCAGAAAAATTGGATACTAAACCACACACTAAAGAAATACTATAAATCTATGCCTTCTGCTACACGCCCCTGCGCATGACGGCACCCTCATGGATGGCAACACCAATAAGCCTCCCACATGGGACAAAGATAAACGCCCCACTTCCCAGTGTCCAGGAGGGCCCCGACGACACCCCCCCAAGGTCTTCGGCTGACATTTAGACCAACCCGCCTTCACCAAGTCTACTGGGCACTACCAGCGCAACCCCCTAGGGTTACATGATTGTGAGACAAAAACTAGATCCATTCGCCTACACCCCCACACCAATCTGGTCTGTCGACTCTGCCAAGACAGCGATGGAAACCACGCAAAACGACTCCGCTTCCACGAAAGGGGGCATTGTAGCCTTGTTGGGTGAAATTAAGACCATGGGAGCCAACATTGGGCACAAAATAGACAAGATCACACAAAGGTTGGACAGCATGGAAGAAAGGCTGGACGGAGTGGGGAACAACCAAGCATCCACAGACACTTTGGAAGCATAGCTCGAGCAAAGGATAACTGATTTGGAGCAACAAGAAGAGGACTTCAAGCTCAAGATGGTCGATTTAGAAAACTGGGAAAGACAAAACAATCTGCGCATTTTCGGGATTCCGGAATGAGACGAGAAACTGAAAGCGACCTGAGGAAAATGCTTCACGATATCATCAAGCTCTTAATCGCGGATGATACAATAGATGAACCCAAAACAGAGAAAATCCACAGAACTGGTGGCCCCCCAGGTGGACCAAGATCGGTCCCAGCCCGATTCCATCGCTTCCAAGACAAAGCTAGAGTTCTCGAGAAAGCTAGAACCAGTGACGCAATTACTTTAGGTGGCACCCAAATATCAATATACCAAGGCCTATCCTCGCTAACATTGGCCCCCAGGCGCATGTGTGGACCGCTCACAAAATGGCTGAAGGAGAAAAGCGTTCGATACAGATGGGGCAACCCCTTCTCCCTTTCATTTGAATATGAAGGAACCAAGATGAGAGTGAGATCTAAAAAAGAAATTAAATGCATCCCTGAACTAATAAGAGCCAGAGAAGAAGAAGGCAATCGAGGAGAGTCGAGATGGGAAGACCGAGGCTGGTGTATCCAGGGCCCCAGGGGAAAGCGGGTGAAAGGCTCAGGAAAGTACCGGAGGGGCAATGCCTCCCCGCAGGTGGATAACTGAACACTCTTGAACTTGGTAAGATGTATCTACTCTAAGGTTCTGGAAGTGACTTGATTAGGGGCCCACTTTTCAAATTCCAGTATGGCCATGACAAAGAAACCTGGTGGGGGACACAACAGGGGCTCAATCAAGATTGAGGTATCATGTTAGATTAAGGGGCGTGAATTAACAGCCCTCATAGGTGGTTTGATGCAAAACCGGTGTTATCAACGGGCTCGATCGGACGCCACCAAATGGGAAAAGGTAGGGAGGGGGAGGGAGAAAGAGCAGACAAGGGGATGGGATTAAAGTAGCAGCTTTACTGGTCCGAAACGATCGATATAGCGAGGATTCCAATGAGCAAATAACATACTGGCCACAGACTGGAAGATATCTCCCCACGAAAATATCCAATGCCAATGACTATTGAAACAAGGAAGGGGGAATTGGGACACTCAACATAAAAGGGCTCAACTCACCCACTAAAAGATCACTGGTATCCAAAGAATTCCACAGGGCTAAAATGGATGTTCTGTTACAAGAGACAAAGTATGTCAAGGGGGAAGAGCGGCAAATCCTGGGTAGACGGATTGGGGTGGAATTCTGGGGATCTGGACCCCTAAGAAAAGGAGGAGTGGGGATCCTCATCAGAAAGGGTATAGAATTCGAAGCAACCAAGATCTTATCCAATGTAGAAGGGTGGGCTCTATTGGTTACGGGAATCATTGCAAAAGTGAAAGTCACAATTGCCACAATTTACTCCCCTAACTCTGGACAGACCAAGTTCCTGGTCAAAACAATGCCTAAAATTATGCTGGAGGCCTCGGGCCATATTATCCTGGGGGGGTGGGGGGGGCTTCAATCAATGGGCAGATCCAACCATAGATTGGAAACCTGGTAATCCTGATGTGAGAGGCCAAACTAGGGGTGACTGTACAAAATGTAAGGGGATGATGGACAAATATTGAATGGGTGATGTGTGGAGAGACAAGCACCCAAATGAACAAGGCTACACCTTCTATACCAACCCACATAATACATTTACCCGAATAGACTATATATATCTATCCAAAGACCTCTCCAACATCACAACCCTCGCAGAGATAATCCCAGATTCTTGGTCAGATCCCGACATGGTGGTAGCAGACATTCAATGGGAGAATCTGCCAGTGATGGGAGGAAAATGGCGATGTAACAAGAGTTTATGGAAGGACTCTGTCCTCTGGGCAACAATAGAGACAGAAATTAGCGAATACCTCAAACTAAATGATACGGGGGAGGTATCGAAGCAAGTCGTCTTGGAAGCAGGGAAAGGCACTTGGCGAGGTGTTTTAATAAAAGAAGGGGCATGCAAGAAGAGGGAGGGAAAGATCATTGAACACAGGCTTAGAACCGAAATCTGTCAGTTGGAGGGAGAATGTTTGAGAGACGAGATAAATGATGCCAATAAAATTAACAAAAGAAAAAAGAGGAACTTAGACTGCTAGAATACAAGCAGATAGTGCGCAAGCTTCGACCTTTGAAACAGAAATTTTATGAAAAAGGGGACAAAGCAGACACACTATTAGCTGTGAGACTCAGGGACCAGAGAGCTGAGGGAAATTACTAAAAATAACCGAGGATAACCCCTTCCCAGCAGACTCTGTCCCTACCATCCCTGAATGCTTTGCCACTTTCTATGAGACCTTATACACCTCAGAAACAAACCCTGACCAGCCCGACACCGAGAAAACCAGACCATCAACTTGCCCAAGATATCAGACCCTGACTCTGACCTGCTAGAATCCCCCATATCTGAGCAGGAAGTACAAGACGTGATAAAAAGGCTAATATTAGGCAAATCTCTGGGCAAAGATGGCTACACGGCCGGATTTTATAAATCATTTAGTACACAACTGACACCGTTATTGACGGACCTTTTTAATGAAATACTTGACACAGGGAAACCCCCAGACTCCTTCATTCGTGCCCTAATTACGGTTATCCCTAAAGATGGAAGAGACCCCAAAAAATGTGGATCGTACCGCCCCATCTCCCTACTCAACTTAAATGTGAAAATTTACATGAGGGTCATTGCTGCCAGACTAGAGTGACTAATGCCACAAATCATACACCCTGACCAGGTCGGATTTATACTGGGAAGACAAAGCGCGGATACAATGCTCAAAACCCTCCATCTTATTCATGCATCCCAAAACATACCCAACAAACCCGCCCTCCTTTCAATTGACGCAGAGAAGGCCTTTGATAAAGTGGAGTGGGGCTTCCTGAGAGTAGTCCTAAGGAAGGTGTGGATCGGCCCAAGATTCAGAAGGGGAATACAGGCGGTGTACACAGCCCCCAAAGCATCGATATTTGTGAATGGGGAATATTCTAGATGGTTTGAACTAGGACGTGACACCCGACAGGGATGCCCCCTCTCCGCAATCCTTTTTGCACTCTCCCTTGAACCTCTGGCCCAAACAATGAGTACTGACCCCCAAGTGGAGGGTATTCGACTGGGATCGATACAATATAAAGTGGCCCTCTACGCTGACGATATACTCCTGCATATGACCAGCCCTATGATGTCCATTCCCCGGGCTCTCCACCTACTAGAAGAATATGGTCGTCTCTCCGGGTTTAAGGTGAATAAAACTAAATCCATTCTGTTCCCACTACAGGGATCGATAGAGACAAATGAAACCAGGTATTCCCCATTTGGACTCAAGATCGACCATGCTAAGTTATAATATTTGGGAATACAGATCAAAAAAAAAATTATACTAGGCCAACTTCTCCCTTCTCCTCCAACAATTCCATGCTGATCTAAGTAAATGGGGCAAGCTGATGATCTCTTGGCTAGGGTGCCTTAACGCTATCAAAATGGTCTGCCTCCCCCGGTTTCTGTACCCATTCCAGATGCTACCCATAGAGATACCCAATACATTTTTCCTCGAGGCTAAGAAATCCATGGTGAAATTCCTCTGGGAGGGAAAGAAGGCAAGGATCGCATACGACACCCAAACACTTCCCAAAAACAAAGGCGGGGTGGGACTCCCTGATCTGAAAAAATATTATGAAGCAGCCCAATTACGCGTTCTAATTCCCCACTTACGCAATTACAAAGCACCCCAATAGATACACATGGACAATCACTACTTATCACAGGCCACGGTTTTGGAGTGTCTCTTGGTCCCTAGGAAAAAACTTGATAGTAGACTCAAAGGTCACCCAATCCTGAGCACCATATGGGGAATTTGGAGGAAAGGTCCAAGGATGCAAAAGATCTCTACATGGCCCTCCCCGCTGAGTCACCTGTGGTCCCCGGGAATAAATGATCATATCCCCAATGTAGAAAGATTCCAAACATGGTACGAAGCTGGCCTAGAGAGGGTGGGACAGCTACAGAGGAAAGACTCTTGTCACACTCCCAGAATTGACGGAAGCCCTGGGGATAAGCACACTGCCCACCTTTCAATACATACAAATTAAGGGCATTCTAACAAAACCAGCATTGTTGTGAAAGACAAGCTGATGCGAGACCTTACCCCTTCGAGAAGCTATTAGACTCTAGGACAGAGATGAAGGGCCTGATATCTGTATTGTACAATGAACTGGTTGAAGCTGGGGATGGGACCACAGATCCACTGCAATGTAGTTTATGAGAGAGACCTAGGTGAGCAAATTAGCCTAGACATGTGGGGGAATGATGTGCAGGGTGGCGTTGAAAACGTCTATATCAAGTCAATATAAATGACATGCTATTAAACTGTTACATAAATGGCAATACGACCCCCTCAGTATCTCCAAAATGTTCCAAACGATTAACCCAAGATGCTGGAGAGAATGTGGGGAGGTCACTGACACATGTGGTTGGGCTGCCCCTGAATAAGAGCATTTTGGGACGAAGTCTTGGGTTGGACAAAGAGATAGATGATATCCAAAGAACTCCTAACTCCCATTTTATACTATTTGACCTGGAAAAAAGTGAGGACGAATGGAGTAGGATTAAAGGTTTGCGCCGCCCCCCACCCCGCTTCTCCTAGCGGCTCGTGCCATACTTGTAACCAATTGGAAGTCCAGGGTGGTCCAGAGTAAGAGTGAATGGATCAATGTAGCATCAAACATATGCATAATGCAGAAGATAAAAGCATCACTCCACGGGAAATATGCACAATGTGAGGCTCTATGGACAGACTTTGTGAATAAATTCTTGTCAGGCAACTTAAAATGTCAAGATGATTGATGCAATGGGTTGAAATGCAAAGGAAGTGATCAAAGGGATTGTGAGCGAAAGACAACAGACAAAGACTCATCCAATGAGTAATTCCCTCACTAATAAATAGTGGCCATGTAAGGACACGCAAAGATTCACCCAAGATGTCTGCTCAACCCACGGGGGGTGGGGAAGGGTGAAGGGAAAGTCATGTTGAAACGTTGCAGCTCAAAGACAAATGTACGTACAAAATGTATGACGAAATAGTATTGATACGTTCTGACACTGTTCTGTAACCTCACGATTGTATTATTTTCAAATTGTGTGACTGGCAATGAACAAAACTTAATAAAGTTAAATTTAAAAAAAACAGTTCCTGATAGAGACTTTGATATAAACATGTAATCAATACAGGAAAATGTATTTTGAGGGATGGAATGGAAAGAAAAATCAAACTCAGAAGATGACCAATCCCCCATTAGTCCAATCAGACGATTTCCAAAATAAATGTAAGGAATTCTTTATGTGTTTTGCAGCCTTTAAGACTCATTTTGACCTTGATCCATAAAAAGATCAATTATGTCATTGAAGTGAGCACATAGTATTAAATTAGAAATATTGGATTGCTAAATATATTCAATATTAATCAAAACAATCAGGAACCATTGATTTGTAATTTGACTAAAGGCCATCTGCCCTTGTCATCAGCATCTTTATGTAAAATTGTGTAAGATAGCCTGTGATGTTGTCACTGCTTCCCGAATGGGGAGCCCCTTCCCATGAGGCCAGTGTGGTGAGGCAGCTCCCCCAGGGGGTGGTACTGAGCAGGTAGATCTCATCGGAGGGGAGACCCCCTTTATGACTAGTGACAACCCCATCGGGAGAACCCGCTATTCCCACCCAGCACATGACCCTAGTGCTCCTTTCTGGAGTTACCCCACACTCCTCTTCCTCTTCACACTTAGCCTCATACACTATCTACTTTGCTAATGCAACTCAAATAGAGAGTACTGAGTCAATGAGGAGTACTAGTGATTTACCATCTCAATACTCACCTAGTACTGCGATGAGGAGGGAATGTGGAACAATATCAAGTACGCATGGGAACCACTTTCACTAGTCTAGTGGTTCATGAACAGTGATTGGCAGAACAAGAAAACCAATGAAGGACTTGACAGTTTTTCAAGCACTGCCAGGAGGAACCGCAAGAGGAGAGGCACGCCCGCCAAGCAGATGGGGCTGATCGGGACACCATGCAGAAGGAGAGAGAGAATCCAGGGCTGGTCAAGGATGGAAGGACTGCGCAGTCCAGAAGCAGACCGAGACGCCCGGGTGATCCAGAGCTCAGGGGACCACGAAAGAACACCAGCACGTCAACCCCGAGGACAAGAAAGCTGCAGAGCCACTGTAGGGGGAAGGAAGCTCCGGAAAGATATCAAAGTACCGCAAGTGAGCCCAGCTGAATAGAGGGAGCCAGCACTTGCAAAAGGCATAACACAAGATATGGGGGAAGCCACAGAGGCCTAGAAATCTCAAATAGGTTGTTGCTAAACCGGGAAAGGCAAATCTGTGACTGGCACCCAAATCGTACATGGACTTGTACTAAGGCTTGGCAGAACAGCAGAGTTGTTGCTAGGGGGGCTAAAGCCCCAGGTCTTCTGGTTGTAGCCCCAGGTACAAGCTCAAGGGCTACAACCAAAAGGCTAGCTAGCCATGAGTCCTGAAAGTTCCGACATTAGCATAGCCACGGATATTTTCCAGATCTAGTAACACCCTTGCAGGAGAGTGAACCAAGTCTACAGAAAGGGAGAATAAAGCCCGAAAGGCAAGTCTGGGACTGGGACCCAAATCGTACATGGACTTGTACTGAGGCTTGTCAGGAAAGTGAACCAAGTCTACAGAAAGGGACAATAAATCCAGATAGGTGAGTCAGGGACTCACAGCCAAATCGTGCATGGACCTGTTCTAAGGCTTAGCAGAGAGTGAACAAGGTCTACAGAAAGGGAGACTAAAGCCAGAAAGGCGACTCTAGGACTCTCAACTCAATTGTATATGGACTTGTACTACGGCTTGGCAGGATAGTGAACCAAGTCTATAGCTTGGAGAAAGCATCCAGACAAAACATCGTCCGTGCAACACTTGGTGACAGGGAACCAGGTCTGCACCAAAGGATCAGGGACCTCTACAGCTTGGAGAGAGCATCCAGGCAATGCTTCATGAGTGCAGTCTTTGGTGAGAGGGATCGAAGTCTGCACCCAATGGTCGAAGACACATAACAGCATGCAAAGACTATCCAGGCTGTTCCTCTTCAGCGCAATAGCTGGTGTGGATAGGACCCAAAATAACTGATCTGAAAGCATGAGGAAGGCTGGGGAAAGAAAGACAGGTCTCCAACAGCCAATGAGTGCCTGTGGTTAGATGAAGAGAATCTGATTAAGACAAAAACTGCCTTTTGCCCAGGGGAAGGGTGTCAACCCTCTAGATCAAGAAGACACCACCTTTGAATAAGTTAGCTTAATGTGTAAGGGACAGAGTTAGGATTTTGACACTGGACTGTGGGACTTTTATTTTGTACATTCTGACACTAGTTATTTCCGTTAAGGCATGGAAATCCCTCTTAGATTCAGGGCGAGTTCATTTTTTTGTTCCTTTTTCACCTTTGAATAAAGGTTTATAGCCAACACTAGGATCCCTCTGTGTCAGAGTCTTACCTCTGCACCCTTACAAGCCCATTATTGATAAAGATCACAACAAAATTACATTTACCTGCAGCCTGACTTGTAATAACCTCACCCATGGAAAGGTTTTTCAATTTCATTGATTCTTGAACCGAAATATGGGTTTCTTGAATACATGCTACTGAATTATATTTCTTAAGAAATATTAATAACGTTTGCCTTTTGATTGGATTATTAATCTTTAATTGTGGGCCGTCATTGCGCACAATTGTGTCTGAAGACATAAAAATTGTCGAATACGTTACTGAGAAGTGCTGTGATCAAGTGCTTCTTCACATTAGATCTGTGTCAGTACGTAACACAATTTTGCAAGCCGCAAACGAACTATTAATCTTTGGATTTGATATCACGCTTGAGCCAAGAACCGATGATGAACATCTAAAAAAAGCCAAAGGACAAGTCCATGCCTACAAGAATCCCAAGCAGACCGACGCGCAACAGTGAGAAGTGCAATGAAGATCTACAACAATGGAAGTAAAAGAAATGACAACTTTCATAATAACTCTAAGGAGTCTCAATTGAGGAAACATGATGCTGGCTATTAGCAACAACTGGAACTGAGCGTCACGCAGTGCATCTTTCTATCCTGGAACACCAGAGGTTTTGCTCACTTGTTAGAGGTTCCCTGGAGAAGAAATGAGTCTCCTTTTGTAATTTGTCTCCAGGAAACATGGCTAAGCGAGCCTCCATCACGAGACGGGTATGTCACTTTACTGAATCCCGCAATAAAAAATCCTATAGGTAGACCGTCATCAGGCCTCCTAATGCTAATAAAAATAACTCCATGGTGGTCAATTACAGATTAATTTTGTCCAAATCCATTTCTGCAAGGTGCCGTACTCTAAACCGATAACCCAGAGGCTGAGCAAAGGAAACATCTGTTAGTATTAAATGGTTACTGGAACCCGAAACAAATCAGCTGTAAAAATTTTGTAAATGCCGTTACTCGACAGATCGATGAGGTGTTGACACGATTTAAGAACCTTTCCGTCATATTCTGTGGGGATTTAAACTGTAGTTGGTTTAAGTTAAACCAGTCAACTCAGTCGTTTCGACCAATAGTCGAAGATGAGGAAACAGTAAAAAATCACATATGGAGAAATTCACTAAAAATGCGTAACTGTTCAATGGTAAATGGACAAGTGAAAGGTGACCAACCTCCACATGCAACGTGGTCCAACAACAACTCACAGTCCATAATAGACTACTTTTGGGTTTCTCAAAACCTTTTTGAACAGGATATTTCGCTTGAAATTTGTGAAATGCAGAACAGTGATCACAAGCTCCTACGATTTTCCTGTGCGATTGAATGGCTTGAAAAAACTAAGAAGTACAGTATTCCAGTGACGGTTAATGTTAGTGGTAATCGACTACGGATAAATGCTTCACAAATCCGGTTCATAAATCTACAGTTATTAAACCAACCAAATGAGTTATTAGTCGATTATGTGCCGTTACTTTCAAACTACAGTTCTAAGAAACCAACCAATACAATATTTGGAATCCATCACAAACATTGTTACACTATGCAAATAGCAAATGCCAAGAAAAGGATGCGACGAGACATTAGATTGATAAAAATGGCAAGAGCCCCGAAATTGAGTGCCAAAGAAATAAAAGCTGCCATTGGAGAGAGAAGATCAAAATACAGAAAGTGGCTGAGATCACAGAGAATGATAATTGAACAGGATCGGGCTGAAACCTTCCTAAAACACCTGATCACTTTGAATTCATATGAAATCTGGAAAATATTAAATTCAAGTGAAATGCAACATCGATCTGCCACAGTGCACAAAATTGATGCTTCAAAATGGGAAGCACACTTTGCAAAAACGTTTTTTAAACCAAGAAATGACTCAACTGAAGAAATGCAGATTATCACGACGACCTGGGGTATGCAACCTTCGCTGTCTGACATAGAGATGGCCATAAGAAACCTAAAAAGTTCACGTGCAGCGGGTCCTGACATGATCTCAAATGTCCTGCTAAAAAAGAACGCCGCCGAATGGGCTATCCTAATAGAGACACTTTTTCAACGAATATCTGTCCTAATGAAAATACCAGATTCGTGGCGACAAGCCATCGTTGTGCCAATCTATAAAAAGGGCAATCGGGCGGAACGAAACAACTACCGCCCAATTGCCCTTTTGGATACCATTGGAAAGATTTTTGCATCTTTCCTGAGACAAAGATTGGTCTCTTGGACAGATCTGCGACATTAGACAAACCGGCTTCACCAAGGGCGTTGGTGTAGATGCAAATCTGATGATACTAAATGTTCTAAAGCTTGAGACCTTGAAAGCCAAGAAGAAAATACATCTGGCATTTATTGATTTGCGTGGTGCATTTGATAGTGTCAACCGATAATTATTATGGAAGAAAATGGGTGCCTGGAAATGTCCATTAGACCTGATTGCACCAATAAAAGCATTGCATACTGATACCTCAATTAGAATTCGTCTGAACCAACAGGGCGAGCTATCAATGAGTGTATTTACCAACAAAGGCGTAAAACAAGGATGCCCACTGGCGGCTGAGCTATTTAAATTGTTTATTTCCGATCTGCCCAATAATCTAGAGTCTGCACGTTGTTTCGCACCAAAAATAAACAACACAGAAATTCAATGCATCATATATGCAGACGACGTAGTCCTAATAGATTCAACGGAGATCGGCCTCCAACGGCTACTAAACAAATTACAAGAATACCTGGAAATAAATGAATTAGATTTGAATTCAGATAAAACTAAAATTATGTCAATTGGTGACCGAACATCAAAAATGCAGAAACAATATAAATGGTACTATAGTGGAACCCAACTAAGTTCAACAAATTCCATTAAATATTTAGGTATAATGTTTAATAACTCGATAAATGAAAAGTACTGGAAGGAAGAACTGGTGAACAAAATGACTCGATTCAGTATTCAGGGCCTTAAACTATACATACTGTACGGCAAATTCAGTCTAAAACCTATAATTACCTTCTACTGTCAAAAAGTTACACCGGCAATCACATTTGGAGCTGAATCTGGATGGAATATTGAACCATTGTTTTGGCAAAAGTTGGAAGGCATCTTTTGGCGAAAAGTCCTGAAATTACCTTCTTACATATCAATGACTCAATTACGATATGAGCTGTCACTAAACTCTCTACATTCGAGCATTTTGTGGAAATCCTTAATGATTTTCCGAAAAATAAAATTAAGACCAGTAGTTCCAGCTTACAAATTATTCTCCGAAAAAACAGGCCAACGGCAGTCTTTACTGTTACAAGAGTGGTGTCAGCTACAATTAGACCAACTGACACATGCAGATTTAACGTTAGAAGATTTAATTGCTCGACCACAAGTCATCAAAAAGAAGTTTGAGCTCTGGAGCTGGATATTGAACAATGATCAACGACTACTAATGCCCACGGCGCTGAATTCCGGAATTGGAGTTCATAAACTTCATGTGCAGAGTCGATATTTAATTAATTGTCCATCTCGACACCACCGCAACCAGTTTTTGCGACTAGGATTGAATTTACTGCAAACCAAAGAGATGTTAGCCCGTCGTCATATTAATGAGGTGGGGGGAAATCTTTGTCGATTCTGCAACCATCAGATCGAGTCAATCGAGCATCTTATGACCGACTGCACTTTTTTAGCAGCCCGGCGGACGCAACATTTGGGAACATTTGCTCCACCTACCCTGAACAATCAAGAGTGGTGGCAATATGCAATCGCAGGCCATAACATCAAACTAACGTATGCCGTCGTAAACTTTATGGATTCATTGAAACTATATGAGAAATGACTAACAAGAAAACCAATATGATGCAAACAAGCCAAAATTTTAAACTCTAAACTCTGAAAAAAGCAATGCGTCACGAGTAACAAACGTAGGACCTGTGAACTTGATGTCTGTGTTTATGTCCTGAGAAGAAATGTGTAATAAAAGCAAGACGGCCAGTATGATATCATGCAGGCATGTCGAGCTGAAACTTTCACAAAAAAAAAAAAAAAAAAAAATAATCCCCTTAACATTCAAAGAAGTGCATTTAAAAGCCATTAGCTGAAATCAGAGGCACTTCCATTTGCCTTTTTTTAGAAAATGTTTCGATATGCATCCAATACATATGAAGAAACATAAAATAATCAGACAACATAGCATTCCATAACTTAATACTGAGTGCGTTTACTCATATGAGGAAACAAACACTGGGCATAACACATAACGAAGGGAAATGGACGAACACTACCACTGATCCTGAACCTGACAACTATAAAAACGTTGTACTTAAGCAAATTAGTCAAGTAGATCAGATATAGGATTCCAAATATCAGGTGGGGGGAGGCGGGGGAAGAACACATGGATCTCATTCAAAAAGGAAAAAATGCAGCAAATTTCATAGGGTGTATTGGCGCCTAACAGAAAAACACAGAAAAAAGAAGTAGACACCATGCTTACCCATTTTCCACTGTAATAGTTAGACAAGCACTACTGATATACAGACAATAATATGGAGTAATGTAGCTGCCTTAAATGCAAAGGATTGTTGACAAGAATCAGGAAGCAAAGTATCCATGTCATCCATTTTTAACGATCTTGAAGGATTTGAGGTCCGTTGGATCGTTAAAGGCAGAGGTATTACCTTTTATAGTAAACTTGAAGGTACACAGATGGATCAGCCTGTATCTTGCAATAAATTGACTCAGTGCTGGATGGTACGTTAAAAATGATTTTCTTCGTTGCAGTTTTATTTGAAACATCTTGTGAAATAAAGAATTTGGGCCCATTCCATGAGAGTTGTCCAAGTTCCTTTGCCTTTTTAATAATAATTAGCAGTTGCATGTATTCCAGCCAAAGGAAAATCAGTGTATGTGCGCCTGCCCTTTTTTTATTTGAAGATTCCTTAATACCAATTCGATGTTCTCTTTGAATGTTAAACACTGTTGAAGGCCCTAGATTATTTTTCAGAAACCAAACGGGCTCCTCACCCTCACAGTTTTCTGGCATATCAAGTATGCAAAGGTTGTTTCTACAACGTCTATTTTCTAGTTATTCATGTTTCTGAAGTTCGTTTACTGATTTTTCCAGAAGAGCAGCACACTGGGAAACATCTTCTGCCCCACCAAACCTTTGCTCCGCATCACCTATTCTCGACGCAAACAAGGACCATCTATTGTCAAGTTGCTGGAGTTTATTATTAGTCACTTCCATAAAAGGTTTGTGAGCCCTTAGTTCCATCAGAATAGTCTCCATGCTTGGGTGCGGAGCTATTTGGAGTGGCGGCGGAAAGTCACTCTTGGGCCTTTTTAGAGCAGTTGTGTGGGGGGGGCTGTAGCAGAAGTATCTTTATTAGTGGATCCTTTCTGGGAACCTCGTTTGGCGCCATATTAGAAACATTGATCGGTTGATAGTTGAAGTATAAACTAATCAGCTCTTTGTAGAAAAAAGCCTTTCAGCAGAGAAGTATGATCTATAATATAGGCGGAGGAAAATTAGGCCTCCGTGAACAACTTTGCGCAATGCTGATCACTCTCCTCATGTGACCCGGCGTCTTGGAACTCGAGAGCCTGTCCAGGCTTCCACCCTTAGCGAGTCAGACAAAAAGCCAAATACGGCTTCCAAAACTCTCCCCATCCACTTCAAGAACATAAGATGAGTCTTAATTAATTCTTCATAACATTATTTTATTTAGGTGAGCTACATTGGTGTGATCTGTGGCAGTTGTAGGGAATGGAGCGAGACAGTTAGGCGGCCATTCCTGTCAGCATAAAGCCACAACCCCAGGTATGCACACTTTTTGATGCTGAGACCCCCCATTTGAGTACAAAAACTGCTGCTGTCACCCCAGATGTCATATCTGCTTATATTTTCTACTGAAAGTAGATGTACTATTTTTTAAAAGCCACACGCCCCCCTGCCTGCCACACCTTTTAAGGACCACTGGCTTAGAGTTAGATTCATGGTCTGTTTTTGAAATTAATGTAAAGAATAGTCCTCACTCTAACTGCCTGAAACATTGCTGGTCTTAGACAGGGTCAGGCTGGGTGGCAGCCCAGTATACCTCCTCACAGGGGGGCATCAGGAGCTGCTGCATTTCACAGCACATTCCATGCTTACAATGCAAAGTGTGAGTTGGCACGCCTGTCCAGCCACCACGGCAGGAGCAGGCAGGGTGCCAAGTCTGACGAGGACCCTGCAGCTACGCACTTTCTCCCAGCTGTCTTCCATACAGGTGTTTAAAATGTCACTGCATCATGACCCTATTACACGGCAGAAGGGTCCAGTATTTATCACCTTTTGAGCATGTTTCAATGCAATAAACCTAAAGTGCCTAAAGCTGTCTGAAACCTTGTAACCAGTGAGGTGGCTTTTGCAGGAGTGGTCTCCTTTTCATATGCAAGTAGTTCATCTTCACCTCTACTGATTTCTGGAAGCATGCAATGCATGCAATGGGCGGATAGCTCAGGGGCAACGTGCTCGCCTTGGAAGCAGGACGACACAGAGCACCACGGGTCTGATCCCCGGGTCTGCTCTTAGAAACCTCTGGGTATTAAGCACGTTATAAATATCTTATGATAATATCATATCATACATCAAGTAAATCAACTGTAGACATTTTAATTCTCAGTTTGCTCCTACTTTGCACTTGGCATTCCACTTTGTTTATTAACATAGAAGCAGTTCTACTGTTTTAATCAACCAATTATACGGCATTGTCTTTTTAAAAAAAATGCATTCTATGTTGTGGCAATTTCCCTTCTGAAAGAGAGCAATGCTCGTTTTATCTAATATGTTTCTGTGATAAATTTGTATAGGTTGGCATTTTCACTTACAAGCCAGAACTCTTTTACTCAAGAGTCAAACAAACTAGATTGTTTGGGGAATGAGCAGAATCCCACAAGATGTGTTCCGAAAGTCAACAAACATAGATCAATTATATTTTGCATCGAAGCCTGGGTGAACTTTCCCTAAGGAGATCAGTGAGCTCTGCAAATCTCCAATTTCGGTTAGGTTTGTGGGTTTTCTGTGATTTGTCGTCTAGCCAGAATCTACTCTAACCTCCTTTAAGAGAAATAAAACTTCAGGGAAGTTCAGGTGAAGCCGGTGCAGGCTCAGGCTGATTACTAGGGAAAAAAAATACACAAAATAAAATATAAGGATTCAGGAAGAGAGAGACAGGTTAAAGGAAAGGGAGAGTTGACTGAGGCAGTGTGGGGGTTAGCAAGAAGAAATGGAGTCCTGTGCATCTGTGAATGTTATCCAAGTAAGACAGCACATTAAACCCTGCATCTTGGATCAGCCCACTCTCCAGCCAAAGGCCACAAGAGAGCTCTCTGGGAACAGCAGTGAGGAAGAAATTGCCTCTTCCTAGCAACCAACACCAAGAACAAAATCAGAGAGACCAACCACTGATGGACTAGTCCATCAGGTAACAAGAACATGTGTCATCTCTCCTGGTTTTTGGTTTTGTTTTCTGTTTGGAACTCAACTTCCAGGGGCCACCTCTGATTAGTCACATCACTTCCTGCAGCCGGCTTGGATCGGTGACATCACTTTCTGTGCCCATCTTGGATTGGTGACATCACTTCCTGTGGCCATCTTGGATTGGAAACAAACACATTTGAAAGGTAGATGGAGATTCCAACAAACAAGCGATCCCTCAATAAAAGGGGATACCCTTTAAACTACAAACATACAAAGCTTGTGGTTGTTGCTGTCCTTTTTACAAGGGAGACATTCACTAGTTCAATCTTAGTACAATATCAACGGCACGTTGATCAGCCAATGTAGTAAAAAAAGATACATATTTTAATAGTTATTAATCACAATTTTACCAAACAATTATATTATGCTGTTTTGGCCAATATTTCATCGACCCGTTAAACACAAGAAAGTATCAAAGTGGTCTGTACAAAACACATCATTATCAAGTTTTAGTAACCGATTGCTTGAAAAATAAAGGGACTCGTGCTATGCAAATTTCCACCGGACATACCTCATTCAATAGCACTCTTCCACTTTCAAACCAATCGTACCATTCTCATCTTCCCAAATACATACTCAATACAAAGACAATTAATATACAAACAAAGTGCCCAACATGTTTCTTTCCTTCCAATTTCAATGTATTAATCAATAGGAAATTCATCAGGGGCCAAAGAAAAAACGCTTTTGTACAAGACACATGTTACAGTTCAACAAGCCTTCTCGGACTCTGGTTAATATCCAGGCTCATCGTGTGCGTTCCTCACTCAAGTCTTCAATCCTTGAAATGAGCTACCAGTTAATGCGACTGTGTATGTCTTCCCCTACAATAGAACAGCAAACATGAGGAGTTCAATGTCCAAATGTACATGGATTCCACTATCTAACAGACTACCAATATCAATAAATCAATTTGGTTGTTGTGCCATTAAATTGCACTCATCATCTCAATACTTAATCACTTCCTCCTCTTCAAAACCAACACCCTAAATGTGGTGAAACCCGACTGTTTTGCCATGGTGCAGTGTATAGTCGCCCAAGTTAGAAAAAAGCTAGTCCCCTCATACTTATGGATGAATTCCACAAGAACCATACGCAGGGAAACTCATTTGTTCTGTCTCTTACTCAAAAGGCCACTGATAAACCTCGACATGTTAAGCCCGTTACTGGTGTATACTAGTAGAGAAAGCATCACAACCATAACGGCCCGAAAGGGGGGCGGCAATCTCCAATGCTGCTTACCGTCCTTAATAGTTGCAACAGATTCCTCAGGAGGGAGCTAAGAGCCTTGTGTCCGTGATGGAAACGTTGAACTGCCTGTTCTTCTTCAGGGCGTGAAGTCCGGAAGACTACAAGAACAGAACACAAGGATCAATCAGATAAACCTTACTGGATCTAAGATTCTGCTTGTGTCAAAACATGGCCCCCCATCGACCTAATGGGCTTGTGCTAATGTAAATTCTTACCCAAGCACAATCTGTTGTAGCCTCCCAATCAGGCTGTGGGTAGCTGGTGTGCTCAGGAGTTAAGCGTTGCTTGAAGGCATGGTTAATTGCTAATGCGTTCCGGACCAGGCTCCTGAAGAACCGGAGTCCCGGTAGCGGTTATTATGCAAAAGAGAGGGGTGCACCCATACGGAATTCGCTAAATAAGTCTAACACCATACCAACTTTAACCATGTAAGTTTAAAATACATGGATTTCTTTCAGCACCTAAAGCTGTGTTCCCAACAGCCTAAAGGCTTACCCGAGTTTTTGGTCAGGGATCGATTTACTCTTCTCTGGATGAAGAGATATAAACAGACTCTCTGTCGTGTTCTAGCCACTCGACGCATCTCGCGGCTGATCTGCTTGTGCTGCACGCCAAACATAAAGAGATGGCATCGTGAGCGGGCGTGCTAGAAAGCCTAAAGAGTACAGATTTGTTCATAACCACCGCGTGGCACACTGTCTTACCGTTAGGTTTTGTAATCATTTTGAGTGCAGAATCGTCCTCCGTGGGGTTGTGCGGTCATCTTCACCTGGCTTCAGCACTACCGGCATTGATTGGTTGCTAGTTTTAACCTCTGTGTCCTTAGTGAGCTTAATTCTTATTGGTGCATCTGGTGTGTGCACCTCACTATGGATTTATGTCCTCTTTCTATCTTTAACCTTAATATCTGTAACTTCAAGCATCACCATCTCGTTACAGTCTGACCCCGCAAAACTGGAGTAGACATACCACAGCAGTCAGGAAACCATCATCATTCAGTAAATCATATGCATCTTGGATCGGTAACCACTCCCTGCGCCATCTTGCATCAGCCCAAACTCCTGCCGAAGACCACAAGAGACTCCTCTGGGTACACCAATGAGTAAGAAATTGTCTCACCCCAGCAACACCAGGGACAAATTCAGAGAGACCAGCCACTGATGGAGTAGGCAATCAGGGGACGAGAGCATGTGTCATCCCCTTTGAACTCACTAGGGGCATGCAGCCAGGGGAATCCCAGTTTTGGGCGGAACAGTGAAGGGTGAAAACGAGCCATTGACAAGTCTCTTTGCCTTTTCTCCTTTGAGTCTTTTCTTTGATGTGCCCTACTTGTCTGTAAGCACCCATTATTGCCTTTTCTAAGCTTCACCCTCGCCATGGACTTCTCATGCTTTCTCTTCCTTTGCCTCCTACTTCTCTCTTCACTCTCCTCCACTCACAACCATCTCAACTCTTCCCAACTATTCAAAACTATTCCTCTACTCTTGACTTTGCCAAAAGTGGCTCCTATCACGCTCTCATTTTGTCTCAATCGTCCCAACCTAGGCTCCTCAAAAAGACTCAACTCAATTCTCTCACCTCCTAAACCCACCTCCATCTCCTGTACTCTTTCTGCAAATGCTCTTCCTCTCTACTTTGGTTCTAAAATGTCTACCATTCACAATATCCTCTCTACTTACCTTCTATACCCTCCTCCAGCTCACGTTGCTCCAGCACTCCCACTACTATGTCTTCCTTTGCCCCCACCAACCCTAATGACATTCTTGACTTACTCCTCGAGGCTAACCCTTCTTGTGCCCACGCTGTCCCTGCACACATTGTGAAGCACAATCCTCCCAGTGTTGCTCCACATCTTGCTTCCCTCTTCAACCCCTCTCTTGATAATGCCACTTTTCCCTCATCCTATAAGTCAGCTACTATCATCCCGCTCCTTAAGGAACCTGGTCTAGATCATAATTGAGCTGCCAACTTTCACCCTGTCTCTCTTCTACCACACTATTCAAAAATACTAGAGCGAGTAGTATTCAATCGACACACTGAGTTCCTTGATACTCACAGTCTCCGGGACCCTCTTCAAACTGACCTCCAACCTCTGCATTCTACCGAGACAGCTGTCCTCAATGTCAGCAACTTCATCTCTTCTGCTCATCATGAATACCTTTCATCTAGTCTTATTCGTCTCGACCTCTCTGCTGCCTTTGATACTGTCAACATTCTGAATGTCTCTCTACATTATCTCTCCTTGGCATCAAAGAGAGGTCCCTCACTTAATTTTCTTCATACCTTGCCCCCAGACACTAATAGGTGTCCTAGAAGAGCTTTACCTCCCCGCTCACCCCTCTTACTTTTGGAGTTCCCCAGGGATCTGTCCTTGGTCCACTTCTCTTCACTCTCTATACTTAAGCTCTTTGCGCCCTGATCTTTGCTTATGGCTTCTTCTATCAACTCTTCTCTGACAACACTCAGATTATCTTCTCCTGTCACTCCTTATCTGATGAGCTGTTGTCAAAAATGTCAAACTATCTCTGTGCCATCAAACATTGGATGGCATCTCGCTCGCTCATGCTCAACTCCATTAAGAATGACGTTCTCTGCTTCCCAACCAAAAAGGCTATCTCCTCTTTCCACCCTCTCCTTCTCTTCTCTATTGACTACCTTCCTTTACCTGCTTCCAATTCTAACCTTGGTGTCATCTTTGACCCATCACACAACTTCTCACTCTTCATCTCCAAATCTGCCACTGCAGCCAGACTCCTCCTCCTCAATATCATAAAAATCTGCAATCTTCTTTCTTTAAATACTGCTAAACAGATAATCATCTCCTTATTCCTTTCTAGATCTGACTATGGTGCCAGTCTCCTCTATGGCCTTCCCAACTATGCCTTTTCAGGTCTGAAGATCCTCAAATGTGTGGTCCGAAGCTACCAAGGTTATTTATTTAATAACAGAGAGTCTATGGCTGCAGGACAATGACCACAAAGGCCAGTCGGGCTGAGGCAGAGTCATCCACATGTCTAGCATTAATGATGCAGACTCTGACGTTCCTTAAAGAAATACTGAATAGCCAGTTAGGATTGCAATGTTATGAGCACTGTACCTGGGGAAAACATACAATATATCTACAGTAAGAGGCCTGTGGGTGCAGGGAGCACCATACATGCTCCATACAAAAATGTACCCAATGGGATAGCCAGTGCATCATGTGTGCTGCAGTACAGCCTCCTGCAAATGGGCAGCACCTTTATGAATAAAGGGGAACCTGTACATTTCATAAAGTAAAGTACATTTTTTAAAAACACATCCTCTGCACATTTTTTATTTGCATTGCTTTGTTAATATTGTGCTGTGTTTCATTTAAAAATGACAATTCTCTGTCAGCTGCAAACACAGTTAGTTTTGGTTTCTACATTAAACGAACATCCTTGTGCAAGGCATTTGTGATTTACACACTTTTCTTTTGTTGGGAATTCTTGGCAACAAACATTCTGAGCTTCTGACCTATTCCGTTAACTTTGTACTTTGTTTGCTTTGAACATGTGCTGGCAGGAAAATGTCTGAACTCTTCAACTCAATGTTTACAACAACATCATTTCCTCAGCAAAATTTGTCATAAGCTTAACCCGAATCTGTCACTCAAATCTCTAAAAGTTTCAGCCGAACCCAAATCATCACTCTCATTGCAAAGGATACATTCTCTGATGACTCTTTCGATCTGCAAATCGCATCCCGGCCACCAGAAGTCATCACATATTCTCTGTTTGGTCTTCACTATTCCTTGATGACCTTCGTGACCTAGCTCAATAATCTTATGTCGCAGGTTCACAGGTGGAATTATCCGATCACCTCTCATGACTCTGTTATTCACCACATTGAGTTCATCTGCAACCTTCCAATATTCCATGAGATTGTGTTCTTCAAATGTATCTTTCTTCAGATATTTACTGTTTTGAAAGATTTGTTTCAATTTCAGCATAACATCATCTTCTTTTTCAGCCTCTTCCCATTCTGTTTTCGATATGGAAAATGTCTCTATATTTAAAACAACTTCTGAGTTTTTTTCATTCTCATCATCATTCTCTACATTATTGGTGAGCCGTGACAGACAATCAGCAGCGCGATTTTTCACCCCCGGTACGTATCGTACTGTGCAGTAGTACTCTTGCAAAAGTATGACCCATCTTTTTATTCTGTTGGACACATTATCCAATCCTTTATTCATAATGACATGTATTAATGGTTTATGATCAGTGCGGATTTCTACCTCCACTCCCCAAATGAAATTTCTAAACTTCTCCGTCGCCCACTTGATGGCCAATATCTCTTTTTCTATTGTGGCATAAGACTTTTCCGCACCTTTTAACAGTCTTGATGCAAATGCAATTAAATTTTCTTTCCCATCAACTTCCTGGGTGACAACAGCTCCAAGTCCCAAATTTCTAGCATCCGTCGTAATTATGGTTCTTTCCACTTTTGAAATTCTTTAATGATGTGCTCCGCTCAATTCCCGCTTGATATTCTCAAATTCGTCTTCACATTCTACATTCCATTCGAAGATCTTTTTCTTCAGGAGTTCACGTAGTGGAACTGTATGTAAGGCAAAATCTTTTATGAATTTGGAATAATATTCCGCCATTCCTATGAACGTGCGCACTTCTTTCTTTGATTTGGTTCTCGGCATGTTTTGTATAGCATCAGACAACTGCTTCTTTGGGCGAATACCATCAGCAGATATGGTATGTCCAAGATACTCAATTTCTCTGCGATTGATATTGCATTTCTCCCTACTGAGAGTCATTCCTGCCTCATATAATTTCTTGTAGACATGTCGCAACCTCTCATCATGTTCCTTTTGATCTGTGGCATGCACCAATTTATCATCTTGAAAGCAAATGATCCCTTGATCACCTTCAAATAGTTTATGCATAATCCTTTGAAATAGTGAAGCAGCTGATATCAACCCAAAAGGTAGTCTCCTGTATTGGTACAACCCATGTGGCATAATAAATGCTGTCAACATCTTAGATTCTTTATGTAATTTTACTTGGTGATATGCTGAAGTTAAGTCGAGTGTAGATAAATATTTTGAAGGCCCAATAGTAGACACAATTTCTTGTATATTGGGGAGTGGATGTCTGTCAGGGATCACGCTTTTATTAAGCTCGCTCATGTCCACACATATTCTCAGCTTGCCGGATTTTTTTCTAAGCACAACTAATGGTGAAACCCACTCACTGGCATCTATTCTTTCAATGATTCTCTGATCTTCTAACAATTTAATCTCCTTCCTCACCTCATCTCTCATTGATAGTGGAATACTGCGCAATTTCTGGGCTACCGGAGTATGATTCAGTTTCATTTTAATCTCATGTACAAATCCGCGAAGACATCCAATTTCATTCCTGAAAATCCCTTTCGTTATGTCATCATTACTGATGAACTTGTTTTCTTGATTTCTCATAGTACCACTTTCGACTGAATACACCGATTCACTGGATGCAGCATCTAATCTCACTTTGAGTTTGCTTTGATGAGTCCAGCTCAACAAAGGTGTTCTTCCTGCTTTGGTAATATATATTTTTCCATTTGCTTTCCTCTCTTTGAATTTGAGCGTGCCCCAAAACCATCCAATGACATCTATTCGGATTCCACCATATGCTCTGGGTCTTATGTCTGACTCATGCAGATATTCATGTTTCTTCCTGTTCCACAGATTTTGTGGCACTAGGGTATATCTGGCTCCCGAATCAATCATCATGTGCATGTCTACACCGTCAACGCACACCATAGCCTTGGGACTTTCCATTTCTTCCTCATTTTCTTCACCTGTTATAACAAACACGCATTCCTCTCCATCCTCATCACTGTAATTATCACCTCCTATCCAATTTGTAGAGGTATTCTGCAGCATCGAGCATGATGTCCCTTGCCTTTACATTTCCCACATATAATTTTTAATGCAGGGCATTCTGCATTATCTGCCCAATGGTCAGTACCATCACATCTGAAACACCTCCCTGTGTTCTTCCTCCTAGAGTCATCTCCTCGTCTGCGTGGGCTCCTCTTCCTCACATCACCATTATTCGCTCTAGGAATCATTTTTTTTCTTTTATCATCATTCCAGGATACTCTGCCACCCCTTTCTGACTTGTATCTTCTACTGGTATTTTCTGTTATTACAGCTATGGATTCACTGTTCTTGGTCACGTTGGGTGTTGTGATTTTGTCTTTAGGAATATCATGTTTAATTTCTGTAGCCTGCAGCCTATTTTCTAATTCTTTGACACATTTCTCTGTATGCTCGACTTCCTTGGCCACACGTAAAACTGTATCCAGAGCGGGATTATCTTCAGCCCATAACCTTTCTCTCACGTTGCTGCTCCTGCACTCTAACATGAATTGATCTCTTAATCTTTCATCTAACCGAGCATCAAAATTGCATGTTTTAGCCAGCTTCCTTAAATTTGTAATGTATTGTTCCACACTCTCACCTTCTTCCTGAGTCCTCTTCCCAAATTTATAACGTTCCAGAATCGTACTCCGTTTCTTCTCATAATGTTTGCTCATTTTCTTGACTGAATGTTCATACACATTGAGATCAACATCTTCCTCAGGTGGTAGTTCTGGCAAGTTTTCAAATTTTTCTTGTCCTGCCGGGCCCAAACAATGTAAAAGAAGAGATTTCCTCTTCTCCAAACTGCAGTTCTGACCACATACAACACCTGCATAGTGCTCGAATGATTTGATCCACCTTTCCCAAGGGATCACTGGGCCCCCAACCTCCGACAGGAAAAACATGGGTGGTGGCACACTGTTAAAAGACATGATGTACACTTTGCTGGATGATAGTAAAAGGGTTAAGAGTTATGCAAGATATATGTATGTCTTGCACACTGTAGTGTTGATTCTTATAGTTACTTGAATTCATTGCATCAATTTCATCTGTCTTTAACTCAGCACACAATTCTATATTAGTATTGTGTGCCCTGTATCCTTATTATGCTGTACTTAATAGCATCAACATTATTGTTGTTTGTGAAACCTGTTTGCAAACAGGAGTGCCCTCCTATACCATGCAATACGGTAGCTCTGTCCAGGCAGATGAGAGGAAACAACGTAACTGGGCGTGTCAGAACCCAGAACAAAAACAATTAATCATATGCAGGAATTACTGACCATGATCGCGCAACCACTCATTGTGATTTAAACGCTCCAGGGTTTGTCCGATTAGCATCCGGACCGAAATGAGGAACGAAACGGAGCGGCCACAGCTTCTTGACAGCTGCGCGGCCTGCTACACATTCGCCGTGCAGATTTCACCGTTGGAGCGGAGCGGCTGCAGCGTAGGAGAGTTGCGCAGCCAGCTACGACGCTCGTATGAACCAGGTAGCACGGGGGCAATGGGGCGGTGGGGCCTGTGAAATTCCTCGTCGCCACTTGAAGTGGTCGAGGTAAGGACAGGAGACCTTGGATGAACATAATAAACTTTTATTAGCTTAGGTAATTAAATATATATGGATAGAGGAGTACGGATGTAAGGCCCCACCGACTGTGGCTGCAACGATCTTCTCATTTGAATGTCAGAACGTTCACCAACCTACGTCTCTCACCATTCCAACATTCTATCTTTCTCACACCACGAGAGCGCCTCGCGGATTCTCGTGATGAGATAAGACACACGTATATTACACATCCGAATGGAGTGAAATTCAAGTGATTCAGGGATTGGCTAAAATTATTCAGCCAAGGCTAAGTTGCATCCTGTCCCTGGAATAAACAAATGTATACTTTGGCGGGAAGATTGGTAAATTTGCTTGATATGACCATTCATGTTTGGGTTTCTTTTTTGTTTGTACAACTCATTTGTTTCAAATTGTTGAAAGTGCAGGTGTATAATTTGGGACAAGGATAGCTGGGCTCCCTGCATTACCAAAATTGTGCGATCCTGGGCATATCATCTTCTCCCTGTGCACCTCAGTCCACTTAAGTGTCAAAAATCAGAGCGTGCAAAATAGGGGTCATTTTAAGAAGTGCTACATAAAAATTAAAAGAATCTTTGGTAAAGCTTTGGTATAGGCATTGCAAAGAGTTTGTGATATGTGAGGGAATGGGGGTGTGAGGAGTGAGAGACAGAGGGATGATGAGGGAACAAAGGGTCATAATTAGCAGAGTAAAGTGTGGACCCGCACGGTGCTCTCTGCAGATGAAAGATCATGCAGATAGAGTGTTGTGTAATGCACAGGGAGGGACATAAATCACCAGTGAAACCTCCACCGTGGTGGTTCAGGAGAAGTACCAAAACTCATGTTACCAAATGGATGCATCAGAAACTCTTTGAAAAGCGGACACATTTGCAAGTAAAAAATATGAGACTGAAGCGGCTGATCATTGGTGGGAAAATGATAGTGGTTGCAGTTGGAACATATGGGTATTAATAAAGGAACTCCTCTGATCTTATACAATCACACCTGGAGCTTTCTTGATAGAAATTCAAGAGTTGTACAGGCACCCATCTGTCAGTAACTGGACCCAGTAGAAGCCATCTGGAAATAGTGAACTTTATGCAAGGGCTGTACCTTAAGGTATAACACATTATCCAGCAAAGGCTCATTACAGCAATGGTGGGGTATGTCAATCGGCTCCTAGTGGATCCAGTTGCTGAAATACAATTTGGCAATCAGATAACTTCTCCAAATAGCAGAACATAAATATTCACCCTTTTTAAGCACCATCAAAAAATAATGTTGAGCAATATGTAATATGCACACTTTATTCATTAATCATATAACCCACATATGGTCATATCCTTAACACGCTTCCACACTAAAATGCTTTGCTGTTGTTATGACATAGGCGTCAGCAAGCCACAAGTCATGGATAGTGGCTCATGGTCCCATTTTGCTATGATGGGAACTGCACCAGACTGCAGGTTCGGTCTAGTGGCAATTGTAGGTGGCTTGGTGCGGCCAGGGGCATGGCTGAACATCATGAAACAGGCACTTCGGCCATAACGTGTGCCACCCGCATGTGTTGCTCAATGTCACACACGCCAATGTGCACTGTCTGCAAAATTGATTTTAGCGGCTCCTTATGGTTGTCATATATTTTAAAGCAGAATTTTTAATAACTTACATACAGTGCTGGAAGAAAATGAAACATCTTCAGTTAAAAAAAAGTGTTGCTATTCACAGAAAAACATTGTTAAAGGCGCATTGTGGTTAGGTTGCCCTGCCAAATTTCTAATGTAGATTGATTGGCTGGGTTTGCGATATGACTCAAGCCTGTGCCTCAGGAATTACAGCTGCTGGCAAATGATGGACAGTAGCTCCCGATGCCATTATTGGGTATACTCGGCACTGGTCAAAGCTGCGGGCTAAGTCCGGTGGCTATTGAGAGTGGTTTGGTGGAGCTAGGCTAGAGTCATGGTTAAATTCAATTCAACCATGACCTGCCTCCCCAACAGGTGCTGCTCAAAAGGGACATGCATCATTATGTGCAGTAACAAATGTGTTTGTTAAAGGAGAATTATAGTTCTTTCATATATGTTAAAAGTGGAATTATTAATAACTTACAGACAATACTGGAACATCATGAAACATCTTCAGTTATAAATAAAAATAGAAATCAGTGAAAAACTTTGCTAAATGGACCTTCTGGTTAGTTATCCTAATAAAAACCTGTGAAATCTGGTGGAAAAAACGATGTTAAATCGACAGAGCATGGCAGGGGCGCGAGTTAGGACTGCATAGCTTACCATAGCTGGCAAATATCTTCTTTTTTTCGATTTTGTGATGCAACCATAACGTCCCTTTAGCAAAGTTTGTCATTAAATTCTGAACATAAATACATGTTCTTTGCATCCACCTACAAAAGGCATTTTATCTATGCACTCTTTGTGAACGTTTTTTCAGATTTATAGCAGTTTTAATAAATGTTTCTGACTTTAGATTATATATATATATATATATATATATATATATATATATATATATATATATATATGCGTTTTGCATGTTTTTATTTTTGTAATGGCAGTATATGGAGGCAAAGACAAAGAACCCACAACTAATGTTGCTAATAAGTGTTGCATGTCAGAGAACAGGTGTCCGGGGTGGTTGCCAAATACTGTTTCGCCCATGTTACTGTCTAGGCAAAGGCCGACCCTGCCCTGACCTCTGCGCTGTGCTTCATTGGGCCTAGGGTGTGGGATGCCGTATAGTGTGGAGCTGTTACCGAGATATGTGCAGCACAACCAGGGTGACAAGAAGTCAAAGGCTGCCAGAGGATAGAGTTTGCAGCCTACCCAACAGTGCACTCAACTTTAAGAAAGAGACTTCCCTACTTCCCTTCCCTCTCTTTCACAACTTGAGTGCAGGGTTAGTTGAGCAGGCTTGCCAACAATACTATCAGCTACAGGGCATGAGAAGGAACAGGGGGAGGTGAAGGTATTCTATCAGTAATGAGTGATCCATCTCATCGGCAAGGCCAACAACCAGCTCGCCCGAGAGGGGAAATCTCTCGTTATTGTGAGACCCTTAACCCCTTGAGAATTGCAGGCGCAATTCCCTCAGTTCCCGAGGCCTTACGTGCCAAACGGGGAATCCTGATATCCAAAGCTGGGCTACTTATTACACCACCACCATTACCACAGACTCTAACAGGTGCAAAGTCCTCTTTTCTACAGTCAAACACTGTCCGAACCCCACATAGACCCAGGGGTACCATAACTCCAGCAGGAGTGTGAGGCTGGCCATAAGATCTTTATCAACAAGACTGATACCACCATTCGCACATCCAGGGCTACAAATCCTTTGAACCCCTCCATATTTTTCCCAATAAGCCCTTCAACTTATGATCAACTTCTCTACTCATCGCCCGAGAACCTCTCGTACCAGCTTGCATCTCTAAAACCAGCCTCTTACATGGATTACATTCTGCCAGCCACCAGCCTGCTCTTCTTAGGATAGTCAACGTCTCTCTCAACAAAGGGTACCATCCCAGGCATTCTAAAAACAAGGTTTGTATGCCGTCATACATCACCTACAAGACAACCATTAACAGTACTCCAGCCTACCAGATGACCAAACTAAAAACATCAGGTGGCACACGGTCATGCTGCAGTAAGTCCATTAGCATACGGGAAAATAGGTTGGCTTGCAAGCAGAAAACTAGGAATCAGTCCCTCGCATGCAGAACTATGGTCTTTTCGGACTCCATCCCAGTGGCAATCTGACTTCTCCAAATCTCCTTAAGTGAAGGAAATGAAAGAAGACCAGGTTCTTCTAGGTGCATCTTGGGGTAACCAAGATTCTAGCTATCTTGTGTACAACCCCATCTATATTTTGTACTATGATCATTATTAATAATGTTTACATGATTATGTGGGAGATTCTCTCTACCAATGATTCGCTCTATGATTTACAGCACTCATTGCTCCAAAGCTAGATTTGCTCTATAAATATATTGAATGATGATAATTATTATATTACTGATAATAACAACAACCTAGCACCAGTGTGTGTTTGGTATGGGCAGGGGCACAGAATAAAAGTCTTCTTAGAAATACCTCGAATTCTGGGAGGGGGTTCCTTGGGAGGGGTAATATTCAAGGGGCAATGTAAAATGAAATGATACATTTCAGACATCGGATTGAAACTGTGATGGGGCAATTCTGGAGGTGAAAGCTAATCTTTATAAATCTTCTTATTAACTTTGGAGTGCAGAATTGTGCCATGGAAAAGTAATTAACTGGAGAAAGATAAAACTGGCATGGCACATTTGAAACCGGTATGACAATGTTCTGGAGCCAATGTTAAACTGGCCCGGGGACAATGATCAACTATACTACCTGACAATGTTCTGGGAGATATAAAACAGGAATTTTTATTTTAGATGGGCAGTTGGAAGCTGGCATGGTAATCTTCTTTTTGTATTGTCTAACATTCGTTTTTTTCGGGGCGGGGGCAATGATATGGCATGATAAAGTTCCTATCCTGGTCAATGTAAAGTTGTCATGAATCATTTTCTGGGGAAATGAAAAACGGTATTGGTAATCTTATGGCTGGCTTGTGAAATAGACAATAATTTCAAGTGGGCAATATGAAACAGCCATCAAAATCTTCTTGGGGCACTTGGGTGGCATGAGAATGTGAATACTCACTGGATTGGACATTGACTCAGGCAATGGCATATTTTGGAGCAAAGTGCCATATTTGAGTGGCACCCCACACAGTTTGGTAAATGGTGTTTGATGTCAGCCATAGCAACCTGGAATATTTAAGTAACATCATGGAATGATTGAGTGCTCCCTGGAGTATTAGAACTCCCATATATACGTCAATGGTAACTTGGTACCCTTTCCTTTAAGAACAATTCTTATTGTATTCTGTTTTCTGGCCATTCTGATTAAAATGTGTTAAGTGGTTATCAGGACTAATAGCACGTGTTATGTCTTCTGGCAGAGTGTTTAAGACAAGTTTAATTCCCTCTACTAGTGCAATATTGAAGTCTGCTGCATATTCTACTGCCGTATCATTTATGAGGGAGTCAGTGCAATGTCCATGTATCCCGAACAGACACTTTACAGAGATGGCAAACCATGTAATCCTCTTTAAACTAAGTCTAATACGGAGCGCATGAAAGGAGAAGGCAAAGTGGAGAGCTAAATGAATGTCCATCAATGGGTCACTGCTCTAGTTAACCAAATTCATTTCTCTTTCAGGGACCATCAATATCGGCTGAAAATACCTGTCACAAAAGAGAATCCGGATCAAAGGGCCAGAGGACACCTTTTGAATCCAGTCCCGTTGGATATGCGAGGATATTTTTTTTTAAAAACTAAATCTGACCAGGATAAACTGTGCTTCCTAAATATGTCCCAAAACTATGTATTCCATTGGATCATCAAAAGGAAAAAAAGATCATTGTCATGTTGAAAGTATATTACGCTATCCTTGCGTACAAGTGAAGAACACCCCAGACATGTTGATCCCTTTCAGCACCCTGCATATTACATAACGAACATCCCCATGCATTTCTACTCAAGTGACACAATTGGACTGGTATCTACCTTCCCCAACAGGACTACCAAAGACCTACCCGGCTGGTCGGTTGATAACCTTACTCTTACATAATATTCTTTCTATGTCCATGGCTTCTTCGGCCTTCCTCTCATAACTCTCTAAGTGGCCATTTTATTTTTCGACCGTCCTGAGATATTTCGGATGCATAACTTAAAATGTTTGCACACTAGCGGCTGAAATATGTCAATAAATTTAATTTGATTTGAACGAATGTAAATCGATTCTTCTGTCAAATTAAGGGTTACCACTGAATCACTGCGAGGGCCCTTCTGGTGTGTGCTGGGTGTGAAGTGTCTAGTTCCTTAGGGCCCATCACTGCAGCATAAAGACTGGAATTAGGCAACACAGAGATGGCCTTGCAACACATCACTTTTCCACATCAAAGCCCTGGCCTAGCACATCTTCGATTCCAAACACCATAGTTGTTTCTTGAGGTCCACTCTATGTTCTTATCTTCTGCAGTGATCACAACTACATTACAACCATAATGATATCCACAACCTTCAGTACCCTAATTAAAAGGTTAGGCCTGAGTAAACTTGACTTTTGAAACTGCCTCACAAGCCTGCCGATATACTTCATGTTTCTTGCCAGAGTCATCTTCTTCACCACTCGGGATTTCTTCAGTATCTTTCGTGCAATTTGCAGCTCCTTCTTCCAAAACCATGCTGTATGCTCCTCTGTGCAAAATATAGCCCAGCGCACATTTCTGACATGGGCTCTTAAGATATTCCGTGGTGTTACAGTTTTAGGTTAGAACATCTGCGGTGCTACCAGAGAGTAGCACTCTAAGGCTCACAGCGAGGTTTACTGTGCTTGTCTGATGAAATCAGAGAGTGGTTGAGGTGCTCTGGAGAAATAATCGTGAGTGTTTTGTGATCTGAGAGGTATCCTCAAAATGGGATAGGTTAGGGGGGCGACTCGCGAGCCAGCCAAGTAGATGACAGGATCCTGCCATTTAGAACCATCTGACAAAGGCCTGCTGTGAGGTTTGCTGGTCTTGGTTTGAGGTGGCCAAAGATGGTTCTCTTCACCTTGCTTATCGGTGCTAACTCCTTCCCTATCCTGATGTCCGGAAATCCTGCTGAAGATGTGGTCTGTGCACCTGTGAGGAGTGGTGTGCCCCTGCAAGCGAGGGGCTCTATGAAAAAGCATGGCATAAACAAGCTTACCATAGGGTGACAAGAACTAAACACCCTTAATCAATCATTCTTGGTAGCTCCTGGACACACATGTAGGCTCTTTGGGCTAACATCAACAGGATCGCGCAGCGCACAGAAAACTAAGCCAGGATCTTCTTGCACCCCTGGGGAATCAAAGGCAGTGGGTTTAGAGTGCAACACTCTGAATGATAGGTAATCATAACAAACAATCTCCAAAAAGACTGAGATGGGAATCCTCCTTGCCTGGTGATGCCTTGTATACCAATATGTATACTGGGTAATTGGGGGAGGCACTTTTAATGCACTTGTCACACACACACTGTTATATATTGATATAAGGGGGTTCTCTTTGCATCAGAGTACTCAGTAGCCAGTGGTTGCTGGGAACCTAGGAAAGCAGTGCCCCACCAAGCTACAGTACCTCTTGAGGAGGCAACTTAGCCCTGGCCTCTGGAAGGCCCCAACATGTCCCTCACGTCACTTGAATCTTGGGTGCGCACAGGGGCCCGAGGGCGAGTTCAATTAAAATAAATAAATGCATGTTAAACAAAATATAAAAGGCATGAAATTGAAGCTACATACCCATTCATACTGCATTGAAACATATTCAGCCCAGATCAAAAAAGCTGTGCAGACGTATGAAAGCGGCTGAACAATGAATTTGTATAAAAGAAGACAATGTCGATAGACTCCTAAACTATGTTTTGCAGCCCGCAGCAGAGCTAAAGTAGCTGATTATGAAGAATGAGCTTTTAATGTATGGGGAACAACAACATTAGTTTTTGACCTCTTGGAAGCCATACAAATAGATAAGTATTAGCTCCTGGAGAAGGTTTATTTAGTCACATATAACTGTAGACCTCCAGCATTTGAATCTTTCATAGAGTCATAGGCTTGAATTATCCCCTGTTGTCAGGCTGGGTATCCTCGGTAAATTCAAAAATGCATAGCAGTAAGTAAATACATTTGATTGACAGCCTATCAACTTCATACTGGCCCTGTGTTCCCTTTTCTCCATGGCCAATAAGGGAGACAGGATGACTCCATTTCTGGGAGCCACAATCGACCTCTATATAAGTAGTTGCAGTGCCTCACTCATATAGGATGGAAGGTCAACCTTAAGGGGAGGCAGGTGGCCTGCACATGAGTCTATGAAAGCTACCAAAGCTAGAGAACTACAGTTACAGGTAACTAAACCTTCCGCAGCATTAGTGAACAGTGAAAACACCATGGACCTAGTGGGAGACATTTTATAGAAAAAGATGTTGCAGCACTATCTGAGTATTCAAATACAAAAAGATGTATCATAAAATATCATTTTTAATTCATATTCCTGTCAAAGCACAAGTATCAAAACATTAAAAAACACATACACAACATAGCAGTATACAATCATAAAATTATTCCACCTCACAAAATCAAGGCAAAAATACTCAATGGAACGCAGTGGCAAGTATTTTTGCCTTGATTTTGTGAGGTGGAATAATTTTATGATTGTATACTGCTATGTTGTGTATATGTGTTTTTTAATGTTTTGATACTTGTGCTTTGAGAGGAATATTAATTAAAAATGATATTTTATGATACATCGTTTTGTATTTGAATACACTGTGTCCAGCCCATATTTGTTAAGAGGTTGCGGAAGTAGGATTCTATTTCAGGGTTCACATTGTGTCATTAAGATGTTGTATGTCCTTCCTTTTGTTGATTTTATACCTTGTATCCCCACTTGGTAGGAGGGATTATCACCATAGTGTGGAGCAACCCTTGAAAGAAATATTCTGCAGCACTACCTGTCCCACTTCAATGTCCACTCTACTGTCAACATCCCCACATCCCCCCTAGTGAAGACCTGCCCAGTTCATAAGTCTTAAAAACTTGGCCAAGAAGTAACAGAGAGCTTGACATACATCGAGAGAATGCAGGGTCCTTTGAGAAACAGAAGTAGGATTAGTGAAAAATGTTGGCAGTGAAACACAAAGAGGCGCACCACTGTGAAGGTCCTGGCTGGAAAACCTAGGTGCGGAGGAAGGACAACATTGTCATTAGGAAAGGTGGTTTAGGGCTCCTTGGATAAGAGCGCTCCCTATGTGTCTGAGTGATCCCAATGAGGAATCTTGCTTTCCAGATTTGCAAAGCCCTGTGCACAGGCTCAAAGGCTGGGTTCATGATCCTAGACAGAACTATGTTCAAACGCCATGAAGGCACCAGGCACAACCTTGATGGAAACGACTGAAGTAGTCACTTGAGAAATCATTTACCTATGACGCAGCCTGAATCCAACGAGCAGAGGTAGCAAAAGATGGCCAACATGTGAAATTTGATGGAAGCAAATGGAAAGACTAGTGCGAGGTCAGTACAGCAAATAAGGCAGTCAATATCGAGGGTGAAAATTCAATGGGCAGAGGGTATAATTGTGGCACCTGTAGCAAAAGCTTGTTTACTCCTTAAGATAGACATTTAGTGTGGACATGGCTCTAGCATTGCCAACGTTATCCAGACAGTTGATCGAGAGCCCTAGATGTCTAAATAGTTGCTTCTCAGGTTCCGGCCTGTCCCTGCAAGTGATCTGCAGTCATGGTTAAGGACTCAGTCTCCACCTGGACAGCAGCTAAGGGCGGTTATGATGAACATGTGCACCCTGTGGAGTTCCCTATCTGCTGATGTGTTCTCCACTTCAGTTAAATGTTCCAATCACAAGGAGACATGATGGCGTATTGCCCAAGTCTGAGGGAGCTGTGCTTCCCTTGAGAGCAGTGCTGTCCTGGTGCCTCCATGTTATCCACTTGGATTGTTAGGGCTCAAGGACATGGACTGAAGGGGAGGAAGACAGTCAGAAGTTACCGGTTTGGCTGAAGAATGTTGATGTGAGTCCACATTCTGATGTTGACCAAAGTACCATTGTGTTGAGGCTCTTCAAATGAGGGCAATATCTTGATATGGACGCGTATGAGGTGAATCAGCTTCTACGGAGGGCAGGGAATCCTCTCAGTGAGAAGACCTTTTGACCTTGGCACTGAGAAAGTTGGTGTTGCCCCATTTTCCCATCACCTGGATCCACAGGCGGTTGATGATCTCTTGGGTCACGCCATTGCGAAGCCTACAGTCGTGAAGAGGCCGATGCAAGTTGTTCACAGTACAAGTTATCTGATTCAGTGAGATGTGCTCTTTTCGCCAGGTTGCAGATCGGTCCCTTGGAAGGCTTGATTCTGCGTGTCAAAATCGGCGCCTAAGAAGAGAATATCCAAGATTCAAGGAGAGATGGAGCCGAGACTTGGTTTCATTAACTGAGAGTCCCAGCTTGCATAGTAGGGCCTCTGTAGTATTGGTATATGAGACTTCCATGCAGAGTCCTAACACCACCAAGTCATCCTGATAGGGGAAAACATGCATCCTCTGCCCCCGGTGTCGAGTAGCCACCAGTGCCAAGCACTTTGTGAACACATTTGGTGCCGGGCGGAGGCCAAAGGGCGGGTTGTGGAACTGGGAATGTAGTACTGAGGTATAACTCTCAGAAAACCACAGTAAGCTGGATGAATGTGGATTTCAATACATCCTGAAGGTCTATTGTACACAGAGACGTTTTTAGGGGAGGACAAAAGGGGCACTTGCCCCGTGCCCACACCTTGCAGGGGGGCCCCACAAGGCTGCCTGATCTAAAGAAGTAAGATTCCATTGTTCACCAGACTTAAATAGCGCACGTTAGGATATTTTATGGCATGCTGCTGAGGCTCTAATCCTATTCACTGCGGGTTGTTGACAAGTAAATGTTGCCTTGATCAATTCATCATGTAATTATTTCTGTGTTCATTGTGGTATACATAGTCTGTTTGTTCACTACGGCACAACTCCATTAGCATTCTTTTCTTCCTGGAGGAATTATGTTGATCATGTGCAATAGCCAAAGCTGAAATACATATTGATAAATTGAGTGCCTCAATGGCTCACAAGTTAACTCATTGTGTTAAGCACTAATTGCAGAGATATGTGTCCATATGTAAGATTAGAATAGCACATTCCAGCAAGGCTGGATGACCCTTGCCTATGACTGAAGTTTATAAACCTACCTGCATATTTACTTGCTGTTTTAGCACAACAGGTGCTATTATCAGCAAAGCACCTGCAACAGATAGGGGTTGCAATACAAACTAACATGTCATCCGTATTGTGAAGGTCTAGAAATTGCTTTGTTCAGATGGGGTGTTGTAAAACCTAGGCAATCACCTCCAGTGATGAGCATAAACTGTCAGTCCAAGAGGTGATTAAGTATCCAAATTCAATACTGTGGAACCCAAAGGGTTCATGCTTGTATCCTGGCTTTGCCAGCAGATGATGGTGATCCTGGTCAAATCATCTAATATCTTTTACATTACTGTGCTGTCTTCTGTGAGGTTTGCCTTCTCTCATGCAGTTGGCATCATTCAGCCCATTACTTGATCGTGTTTCTTATGTAGGCCATTTGAGTGGAAGGGGTGGTAGACAGAAGAGAGCGGACCAGATGTTGTAGGCCTCGGGCAAGCATATTTTAAAGTCTTCTCATTGGACACAACATTTTTTTGCTTTTTCGTAAAAGTCAAAGGTCTTTCTGCACGTTTATAAATGACAACTTCACAAGCCAGTGTTTCAGAAGTATTTAAAGCTTTAAAATACAAAAGACAAACCCAGATGAAATCTGTTAAATCACATCAATTGGTATGCTGTTACTTATATACTTTCCTTGATGATAGAGAGAATGAAGCTAGAATCATTCCCATTTTGCGCAAAGCACCCTTCTATAATATTTTGTTTTAAAACATTCATGTTTGCTAATGTGATCTGTGTACATTCGAAGTTCGTTTCATAAAATTAGATCATTTTAGTTCATGGTAAGAACTGGAAATGAAAGTGTTGAAAGGCAAACATTGCAGAGTTGGCACAAAACCCAGCTTCACCCCATATCAATGTGTGATCCTGGGCATCTCATTTAATGTATTGCCGAAACTCTGAACATTGTCAGTCCCTAAACTTTTCAAAATTGTCAGCCTTCAGAGTGATTTCCTTTTCAGGCTATAATCTTCAAAAAAGCCTCACTCTTTGTTTCACTGTCTATAGAGTTGCTTTCACTACGTGTTCTTTTGATCTCTAATGACAACACTATTTGAAAACCATGCCCCACTTCTGATCTCAGTCTGTCTGAATACAGATACCCTTCAGGCAGCCTCTAATCTACATCCACTATCCATGCTACAGTATGGGTAGCTTTCTCGTTCCTTCCAATTGGTCTCCTCTATCCATGCTTGAGCACTTTTGCATTCTGGTTGGCAGCTAATGTGAGTTCTGGATTACATGTACCATTTACATATGGTCCTGCATTAATACTAGAGTCTGCATACCCTATTGATAAAAAAAGTATCTTGGATCTATACTAGAACAGAAGTAACCTCTTCTTAGACTGCTAATGCTGGCCTTTAAATGCTACCTGTTTATCATTCTGATTAGAGCAAGAATGAAGATTGTAATGGGACTTAAAGGCAGTAAGCATGCTTATTTTCAATGCTGGGGGCAGCATATCAACCTCTACGTTATATGTTGTGATTGCAATGAAGGGGTGGGGCCGGGGAGAGGGGTTTGGGGGAAGTGCGACCCGAAGATGTCCGTGCCCAGGGCCCCAAAAGTGCTGAAGATGGCCCTGATTGTACTCAAGCAGGTTCCAGGCAGTATCTAAGGCAACACTGGTTTTCCAGTGCTCATTATAAACTTGCAGTTTTTTAATAAAAAAGGTTTAAGAGGCTCAGACCGAGCTTTAGAGCTTTTTCACATTCAGGGCTCAAGTCGGAGGTACACGTGGGTGGACGGAGTCCCCCCCAGTTTTTTCAGGTGTTCCCCCACTTTTTTCAGAGGGTACCTTGATATGCACATTTCTGGTCACTACACATTTAATTGGTATGTTAGGCACCCTTTAGACACATTAAAAGCTGCTCCCAGGGAAGGAAACATGAAATTTGACTGTTTGCATGTCGTTCATCAGCCATTTTATTGCCGCTGCACTTTTTGCCCAAAATGTTTTGCCGAAAAAACATCGAAAAATATGGGAGGGGGCACGGCATATAAGGTGTAGGGTGGGGTGGTGTATAGAGAGTAAATAATAGAGGAGGGGGATTGGGCTCCACCCCAAATAAAAACAGATTCAAGGATTTTTTTTAGACAAACGTTTTGGGCAAAATGTGCTGCGAAAAATAAACAGGTGTTGAACGCACAGAGAACCTCCAGATAGCTGCTACTAGAAACATGGCAAAAAAGGATACAGTCACCATACACGAAGGGGTGGCCAATGAACGCAAAAGTAGCAGACCCAGTGCACAATCATCAACTCTTCCTCAGTGCACACAGGCCAGGCAAGTCGAAAACAAAGTGAAAATCCACAATCCGCTTGAGACAAGAAAAAGAGCACAAAGCGCAACCTTCGGTGTACTTCTCCTGATGGTCTCAAATGATTAACATCTTATGAAAATCCAGTTCCCAACAACTGACTCATCAAGGCAAGTAAAAGAAAACCCCGCTTTCCAATAACCTTAGGATATGATGATTTGCATCAACAAAGATAATACTTTCCAGACTGGTTCCAAAAAGTGACCACATCCCTCAACAAATGAACAACATCAACAAAGAGATAGCAAAAACTTGTTCGGGAATACCAGCGGTGCGCAGTGAACACTATCATGAAATCAGTAAGAGGCGCCATCTAGCCGACTACATGCATCTAAACTAAAGATGCATAAAAACATGTGTCCTTCTAGAGAGAGGCACAAGCCTGGTTCAGGAAACACTGGTACAAATGACTGCAACAAGGCAAACTCACACCTGGTACTCCAATGAGTCAACAAGAGGACTGACATACATGCAGTATCCCCGAATGTTTGCAGCAGTAACCCCTACAAAGCAGCAGAGGGTTACTCCAACACAAGAACATGAAAGGGAACAACATGTGGCAGAGAACACCCAGAGTGGGAGCAATAAACCACATGGACCCATGCACATACAATGCTACAGAATAGGAATGACAATGCACAGAGAGCTATCCCAGGATGTAGACAGAATGGGCGTGGCACCTCTTTGGGGTGTGACTCAGCAGCAATAGAGTCTCTCAGACAAAATAAATCAAATGCAAACTACAGAAACACTTGTGTAAACAGACGCCTGGGACTGGTAAGCCATGCGAAAACACATACAATATGGAACAGACTTTCCCAAGAAGAGGAGAACCATGTATCACAAACAAACCGACATTGAAAACTTACAGACAGGATAGAGAGACAATCATATAAGGGTAACCGAATGAATATTGCAATTTTGTGTGGAAAATCTATATATCCTCTATATCTTGAACCTGCAAGGGTACATATCAGAAAGACTTTAGCAACAATAATCAGCCAGGGCTGCTGAATGCATAGGATGCATTGTCACCAAGTGCACATTTGAAACTGGCAAACAATGCAATGTGTGTAGGCGTATGTATGTTTGCATAGCCATATGTATGTGAAAATGGGTAGACATGTATGTGAACTTACAGTACCCTCCTCTTCAAGGAATGGCTCGTCCCAGACACATAGGTTCACAAACACCACCCACCTAACCTGAGACTTGGTGATCTGCTCCCCTAGGTTCATCCCCTGGTTGCTTCACACTCTGTGTACTTAGTGTATGACCTGTAAAGCGGTCCAGTGCTTCCCAAAAGTACGCCCACACGCAATAACTACCCTAATAATAACGTATGTACATGTATTGGCATTATGTATGTTTTTGTGTGTAAGAATGTAGGTATCTGTGCGTGTGTGTATGTATGCAAGTATATTGTAATGGGTCGGAAGAAGGAGTCAGACACAAGGAGGACATGTTATGTTACTTTTAATGAAAATATATGGTAATGGCCTACATTTGCCTATTACTAAAGGGATTATCCTACCTATCAAATTCAACTAAAGGTGCTCTTCTGCTGTCAGTAAGACAACAGTAATAGTCCTCGGTCCTAAACCTAATTCTATCTGACCCTACCACTAATAGGAATAACTCAAAATTAGGCCGCCAAAAGCATGTCTCTCTTCTCCTGGTCGTATCTTCTCCTGCTGTTGTTCTTCAAAGAAACGTCCTCTTTGAATCTGTGTCTTAGTTGCTATTTTCGTGAATGTACAAATATCTTTAATTTCAGAATATACTTTTTCCAAAGTTATCTGCTTTGATAAGTACTTGAAATCTCTGTTTGACCCACTCTCAGGTACTTGGTTTCTATGGTGCAGTGCTCCGAGCCTATCGTGGAACCTCTTGAGGTACGGTTCACTATCGGGTACTTTGTTTCTCTGGGGCACTGCTACAAGCCGGTGGCAGAACCTCTCTGGGGTCAACCCACTCTCGGGTACTTGGTGTCTTTGGGGCACAGATCTGTGCCTATAGTGGAACCTCTCAGGGTTCGGTTCACTGTCAGGTACTTGTTTTCTCTGTTGCCAACGGCCATCTACAGACGCAGCCAGCAGGGAGCGAGTAATGTTCCCAACACCTGTGGTCTCGGAGTTGTTGGTTGGGCGCTTCGCCCACCATATTTCTCTTGTGGTCACGCCACCAGTGTGCATGGGTTTCAGTAATCCGTGCGAGCAACGGATCTCCTGTTCCTTGAGTCTGTTAACCAGAATCTCCCTCCGGTACTCCTCGTCTCCCCAGAAGTCACGAGTCCTGAGGCTTTCCTTTGCTTCGCCTTCCTCAAGTATAATCATGCAAGGAGATTTCCACTGCGCATTACACTCTCTTCTCTTCCAAGGATCACTCATCCCACTTATATGTACGCCTCTCTTTAAAGAGACATCTCCTTTTCATATGGCTGTTTTGTTCCTAGCTTATTGTTAGCCAAATGCAAGGATGACAGATGAGTATGCATAGTAGGCAGTCCCATATAGGCTGAGAGGTATTGGGTCTGGCGAGTTCCTCTTGAGGTCCCACTTGCCCAAACCCCTAAGGAGGGTCTTGCGGAGTGGGATCACCTCCCTAGCCCCAAAGGGGGTGGCACCCCTTTTGGGGAAAAGGGGCGAATACTCTCTCTAGATTTGTCACATTATATATACACGCACACACACATACATACATACATACACCCAAAACCACAACCATGAAACCTTTTACTGTCACAATTTGGAACTTTCAGGGTTTAGCTTAATTCCTATTTGGGCATAAGCACAAAAATGCAAACTTTCTACCAAGTGCGATGGACCTTGATATTCTATTTCTTAAGGTGACTTGGATTGTTGAAGAAGCTTCCCATTACTTCCTAGGAGGGTACTCAGAGTTAATTGCCCTAGCTAAAAAACGACACAAGGGGAAGGAGCAGGCACTCTAGGGGGCTCTGGGGGGAAATAACAGAATTGCTCACCCCTCAAAAGACAGGCCCTAAATACATTTGAAACAAAATATCTAAATATTTTTTGGAAAATGCAACAGATACCTCTGTGAAATGTACATGCCCGCTGCAGACTCATTCTACTTTGAGTCTGATAATATTAGGATTTATTGTGAAATTGTTTTCTGTCAGAAACAGGGGAAACACCTTTTGAACGGTGTGGCAAATCGCTAGGTGTTGTCACTTCGCCTCAGTAGTGAGCCCCTTCATATGAGGCTAGGGAGGTGAGGACGCTACCCAATTGTCTCCCTAGGGGTGGTATAATGTGGGAGGACTTCATGAGGAGGAGTTCCCCTCCTGGGGACCAGGATGGCCACCTAGAGTACAGGCCCAGTAGTCACAACCCCAGTGTCCAATCAGACAGTTACCACACTGGTCATACAACTCCACAACCTCCTATTAAGCATAACACTATAGGCTATAGTAATACCTCCAAGATAGATCCTTTTGTAAGTATGGGAAGAAGAACATCATAAATAACATGAAGAATATTGTTTTCTCAAGCACTGATACAAGGAGGCTGCAGAGGCATTAAGATGGATCTGTGCAACTGGCCTTCTACCCTTCAGTGAGGGCATGGAATTAAACAACAGAGGAGCACTTAGCACGTTGTCGAGCCAGCACTGGAGCAGCAACAAGGAAGGATGCTGACAGGCATGGGATACGAAAAGCGGCAAAGACCGGAGAGCAGAAACCACTAGCAGGAAATAGAAGGCTGCTCTCCAGGACCTGACATTGGTCAGTCGTATGAGCCTGAGGCAAGGCAGTGACACCACCTCCAGGGGGAGATGGACCACGCATGCCCCGAAACATAACGATACTGCAAGTAGCGAAACCAGCAACCACTGTTACAGACAACCCCAGAGTGCACACCGACGGCCGACTCCAGTCCTGGGAAGAACCGCCACCATATGCAGGTGTCCCAGAACGTAATGGGAGCTACGAGTGGGCCAGTAGGGACAAAGGGCGTTACGGGGGGGTTGTCAAAGCACACAGGGAGGGTTGCAAGGCCTAGAGAGGGGCCAAGGATGGTCTGGGACCCTTTAAGACTTCTGAGAACCTTGAACATAGGCCCGGAGAGGGGCTAAGGAGGGTCTGGGACCCCATGAAAACAAAATGTGTGCATCAGAGGTGGACTTGCTTGGCACAGTGAAACCGTTATGGAGCATATAAGGGTCTGAAACCCTGTGAACTTCAGCAAAGCGAACTTAAGAGGACACCTTCCTCATTACAGTGGGGAAGCCACTGACTATCAGAGAAGGGTCTGGGACCCTAAGGAAAGGCAAGCGAGCATTTGAGGAACTCTTCCTCCTCTCGGTGGGGAGACCACTGACCACCGGAGAAGGGTCTGGGACCCTAAAGAGAAGCGAGGGCAAGGGAGTCAGTCCATCTGGCCTTGTTTTGTATTGTATAAAGTAACACAAGGGGAAGGGAGTCATTCCCCCTGGTCCCATTGGAAACTACAAAAGTGCAACCTAGGAGAAGGAAGTCATTCTCCTGGGTGGTGGATACAAGACTGGGTGTGACCCGTGAGCAAGGGTAAGGGAGTCATTCTCCCTGGTATTTTCCATTGAGGAAAGAAGCATTTTTGGACACCGTTGAAGAACCGGGAGACGGGAGCCCTTCTACTGAAGGAAGAACTGTTTGTTAGTTTATTCTTTAGTTATACTGTGAGGATTAGAGTATGATTTGACAGAAGATGGCAGAACTTTGATTTGTCGGACGTTCTGACAATTCCTTTGGTTTTAGTTTGAGGCAGGGCAACCCCACGCAGGAATAGGGACAGTGAGGTTTTCTACCTAAGAAATACAAGTCTATAACCAAAACTATGCCACCTTTGTGTCAGTCTCCCCCTTCTACACCCTTACAACGGGGATATGAATGCACCTTGTTCTGACCTGGATTTTATCTCAAACCAGCGAGACAAATACATTATGAGGACATACACCTCAACAAAATAGCCAATCAACACACAGAAATTGCTATGACAACGCCACTAACTCAAATGGCAAGATGTTACTAAATTTGTGAAGTGTGGAATCTGCAAATCCTGAATGGAAGGTGTGGTAGGTCAGAAGGAGGAGAGAGACCAATAGGTGCCATTTTCAAAAGGTTTATTGGAAAATAACAAAGACAATGCCTAACAATCCTATCTTAAGGGTTTGCCTACCTAACACAACTAAGCTAGGGTGCTTGTTGTCAGTGGTGAGGTCCACAATAAGAAGTTGGTCATTGGTCCGAAACTAACCTAGGCTGACCCTACCACTATTATTATGCAACAAAAGACCAGGAGAATGACTTCCTTCTCCTGGATTGCTATTCAACAACGTTCTCCTCAATACGGGATCTTCTGATAGTCTTTTGCTATCTCTCGTAATAAGTCCTTCAGTTCTTTCAAGGGGGCTCTTTCAGGCCATTTTATATAGTTTCCATTTACTCTTCAGATTTCTCTATGGACTTCCTCTGATTCTTGACTGAGTCTATGAATATGTCTTGTGAGCCTTCTTCCTTCTTTAGGAAAACCAAATCTGTTCTCCGAACAAGCCTCTTTCCTTTTGTTATTTATCTTCTCAATGAAACATTAGGCTGAGTCCTTGTTTGAGTCTTGCTCTTCTTGCGATCTTGCCATTCACACGAACAAGTATGACGAGTACTTGAATGAGTCTTACTCTTTTTATAATATGAAGATTGCTTTCGATGCAGTCCCCAAGAACCAACGTTGGCAAGTCTTGGACAAGAGGGTCCCGATCCATTTAATCACTGTTATTCAACAACTGTATTCACCCAACAGGCCTATAGTTTGTTGGGGATTGGGGTAGAAGTAGCAAGGTCCCTCGGGGAGGAAAGAGGCGTGAGGCAGGGATGTGTTCTTGCTTACTTCTCTTTTGCCTTTACATTAATGAAGTGATTTCTGAACTGGCAGATAACTGTATTGTGAATATATTTGATTCACCTAGGATGGGACAAGATGTTTCTCCAGTGCTCTTCTTTTCAGATGATGCTGTATTGTTGCCCACATCCCTAATGGGTTTGAGACGTTCCCTAAATTGTTTTGTTACCAAATGTGAACAGTTGGAATTAGAGCTCAACAAAAGCAAAACTAAGGGGATGGCTGTACCAACATTGTTCAAGTGCCAGAAACCACGGGTTGAGATGGATGGTCACAGGCTCAAGCATTTCCCATATTAAGACTATATGGGAAACAGTTTCTCAGAAAAGGGTTCCTGGTCTGCACAGATAGCCAAATTATTAACCACCTTGGAAAAAAATAGTAGAGGTGTTGTTAAATTTCATGCATGTCGCAGAGTGGGAGAGTTGAAGCCAGCTATAGAAATGTATAAGATGCAAGCTCTCTCTTCAGCCCTATATGGTGCCGAAATTTGGGGATATGCCATTTGTGGATCACTGTCCACATTAGGGAACACATGTTTAAAATGTTTACTAAGATTGCTGGTGAATACGCCTTGGGCCTCCTTACTAATGGAATGTGATACTGTATCAGTTAAAGAGCAAGTAGTGAATAAACCAGTCCATTATTGGGTAAGATGCTGGACAACACCAGAATTGGGAAAATATAGGGAAGCTCTCGAACATGTTTTGAACATTGCAGGTGGTTGCTCCCTGCAGTGGGTCACATATGTAAAGAATAATCTGGCCACATTACATTTGGCTTCAGCATGGAATTACCCAAAGGCTTTGCCAAGAGAATACAAACATATGGCTAAAAGGGGAAATAAAGTCCCCTTCTTGGGATAGACTGAAGGACGAGTGCTCTACGCTGAGATCTGGTTTAGTGTATTTAGCATCTAAATAAGAACCAGGTTTCGTAGAGTATTTCAACCTTATTCGGCCAAGTTATGCACAGGCCTTTTACATTGAAGTTTGGCTCAATACCTCGAGAGTAGCCACCTTGTTGAGAAATTGGAGAGGGCATACTTCAGTCATATGTCCAGCATGTTCAAATGAAGATGAGACACTAATGCACTTTTTGTTATTCTGTGAATGTTTTAGGGAACAGAGAGTTTTGAATTTGCTCCCACTATTTAAAACTGCACCTATTCGAAGAGGAGCTGATTCTATGTCCTTTTATAAAACCTGTGAGGAATCCCATGGTATTGGCCCTGCTTCCAAGGTGGAGGCTCCTTTCCATGAGATCGGGGAGGTGAGGCCTTTACCAGATAGTCCCCTTCGGGGTGGTGCACAGCAGATGGATCTCATGGAGAAGGAGATCCTTCATGGAACCAGTGATGATGGCCCTGGTAGAATGCAGTATTCACCTGACCCTTTTGTGTCCCCACGCACCTCATCCCCCACTCATGCTCCTCTTGTCAGCCACATCACTATATTTTATAGTCAAGTAGTATGTCTTGTTGACAATACTGGGAGGAGGAAGAGGGAGACTAATCCAACCTTAATTCCAAATACCACAGACAAAAAAAGAGGAAAAAAGGAGGCAAAAGCCCACCACAGAACCAATACACGCAGTACAGTTTTCAAGCGGAAGTCCCAATCATAAAAATGAAAGAAGGACTGAATGGTCTGTCGAGCCAGCCCTAGAGGAACAGGGAACAAGACGGTTATTCTGTGGCACAGTATCTGAAGGTCAGAAACCGAGGCATGGAGAGTCATGACGGCACAAGAGGTCCCATGAAGGTGGATCTGGCCTGTGGCAGTGGAAAAGGAAGCCAGACTGGAAGAATCCAATCGAGCACAAAGATACGGCAGTTGAAGATGAAAGGAGCAGTCTGGAGCTGCGGAGCTGCGAGGGAGAAAACGCTGATCACAGCAGCGGCAGAGAAGCCCCGCTCCACCTCCCAAAGAGACCAGAGACTGGCCAACGAATTCCCAAAGGTAGGGAAAGGGTCGGACTGGTTGTTGGGGCAATGAGGGAACAGAAAACACTAAGAAGCCTCATAAGCATATCTGGAAAAACCCAAGGGGATAAAATTGTACAACTTGATACAAACTTTGCAAATCATGAAAATATATCCCGGAAAGCACAGTGGGATAGAAGAAGAATTGTGCAACCTAATAAGAGCTTTGTAAACCAGATAAACACATCCCAAAGTGCACAAGGGGATAGCCGGAGAAGCATATACACAAACATTAAGAATAACCCTATGTGGAATTGTATCTGGCAGGAGAGTATATCAGGTCTGTCCAATTGGACACAAGGTAAAACAGGGAAAGGGATCCCACAAAAGCAGACGAGTAGGGTCTAGGACCCATATGAAAGTGAGCAAAGAGCATCAACAAAGTATCTAGTGGTTGAACACCCACCTCAAGGCAAAGACACTTTTAACCAGTGGTCTAGGGCCCAGCTACTGTCGGGGGACCCTGAGAAGGTGAAAAAAATAAAATAGGGAAACCAGTTGAAGCGCAAACATCTTTGGAAGTGAAACACTCTGAAGCCAAGTCGGGCAGATTATTGAACATGACTTGGGACACCATTGGGAAAGTCTACGGTCATATCTGGCAGGTTAGTGAACCACAAAACAGGGGTAGTCTACCACTGGTAAATTAGAAACATAATTGCTGAACCGTATTTTACAGAAAGTAAACAAGAAATTCATTCATACATGTACCAATATTTCAAGAGGCATGCAGATCAATTTGGAAAGAAATCTAAGGTTTTAGACTGAGTAGAACAGAGAAAGAAAATAGTGAATGTAAGGGTGAAAGAGTAAGACTCGGGATATAGGTAAAAGTAGAAAGGAAATCAAATTAACATAGTGAACCAAAAACTCTGGGTCAATAGTGTTACTCCATAGTGACCTACACATTGGGTGATGAATCAATAAGGACAATAATAATAATAACAAATAAAGGACATTGTTTACAACATCTGCAAAAATTAAACAAATGAGTTTCATTGGGAGAACACTGGTATGATTATTTTCCCTCAATTGTTGCTCCAATTGGTTGTCAATATTTATACGGCGGAGAAACAACATTACATTTTGTGGCCTTTTTTATGTGTTTCATAGGATGCTCAAACACAACATTAAATCTAGTCACTGCATCAGACTGATTGTCCTTTTGTCACGAGAAAGGTGTGAGTCCCATCAAAAGGGTCTGCCAATAAAAGACTAAGAAGGTGCATTTTCGATTCACAAATAAAGGAAGAAGTTCCATTCAGAAGACCGGGGAGCTGTGTGCTGTTTTCAGACAGTGTTTTCTTTGTTCAAGAGAAGCTCCCCCCAGAAGAGGGGAGAACAGTGTTTTGTTTATAAACAGAAGCAAAAACCAAGGAAGAGGTTTTTCCAGGAAAGTGAGGTACTGTGTTTCCTTGGGTGGAACATTCAAACATTGAATGGTTAACTACATATTCTTTTCACAACAAACTGTGACACAGAGTCTACATCCAGAACATGAGGGGCCTCCTTCTGGATTAATGAGACATCCAGTTTTCATTTGTTAGTTTGTAAGTGTAAGGGACAGAAATCGGCTTAGACACAGGACGGTGGGCATTTACTTTACGGACATCTTGACTGGGTCCTTAGTATTTTTGCTGAGGAAGGGTAACCTCTCATAGAAAGTAAGGCGAGATAGGCTTTTCATTTGGCTTTTATTTTAAATAAAAGTCTTTACCAACCAATATGCTACCTCTGTGTCAGACATGTACTCCTGCACCCTTTCAAACCCCAAATAGTTTCAATACTATTTATTGTGTTGCTAAATATACTTATCGAGCCTGGATCATCAAAAGAACTCATAGAGTACAATGGCTGTCTATTAACAACTGAAACATTGTGATGTCGTAATAATTTGTTGTTTGGTAAGGGCTAGAAGTCATAAACAATGGCAACCAAGCAAAGAAATTGACTAAGCACATATGACTTTTTTCAAAAATGCCATACCTCTAGGGTGGATGGATATTTTATGCGAAGGAATCTTGCACTTTCTTTCATTTTTGTATATTTCTGTGTTTTTATACTTTTTAATTATGTTTTTACAATGGTAAGTTTTAGCTTTGTCCTTTTTTAAGCATATTTTTTGTGTAATTATGTGATTGAAGCTGAAGACGAATTGTTAAATAAAGCTTATGAAACAAATAAGCTTGCTAGTTACTGGGAAGAGTAGGATTACTCCAATCTTTATATTCGGTTTTCCAACATCCATAAATATGATTGTCCTATTTATTTTTCACGCCCCTTTACCCGGGTTTCCTGCTCTCCCCTTTCTCTTTGGTGTAATGGGGCTGCATCACCGGGTCAGCGTTCTTCATTGTTTCTGTTCGTTTTTAGTCAGGATGGCTTTTTCTGCCTTTTTTTTACATTCTCTCCTATAACATGCTCCGGTGTCATTGTGTGATATCGGAAAAGCAAGGGCTCTTCACTCTCTCCCCTTCCTGGTCACCACCTCTTGTGCAATGTTCCCTCCTGGGATTATCTTCGGGTTGACATACCTCTCCTAGTCTGTCCTCGGTGTGCTTCACTTCAGACACGTCAGGGTTGGGACTCCTCTTCGGCCCGTTCGAATACCCCTCCGGGGACTACCAGCCTCTGGACAATCTCTCTCCACTCTTTTCTCCCATTAGTGCACTTCAGGCACGTCGACTTTCCTGCTGTGTGATGACGCGCAAACCAGCTCTCTCCCTAAATTACCAGCTTCTCTCTGCTAGGCGGTTTGAAAATCTGGGGTCTATCTTCCTGGCTCTCTTGGCCCTCCCACTTTTTTTACGCAATGCTGGGGCTTCACCAGCTTCTCAAGATTGTCCTTCATTTGGGTTGGAGCTCTACTCTTCATAACTCCTTTAGGTTTCTTCAGCTCAGAGATTGACAGACAGGCATTCTTTATCCCTCCTATGTTTTTACTCTTCACAGTGCCAGTCTGATACTTTTCTTGTCATTACATTACCATAATATATGCAAGAGGAGTCTAGTTGCAGGTCGGGTTGCACTGGGTTTTAGAGGATAATGAAAAGGGAATTGCTTATTGTAAAGGGAATCCTTATCCCCAGGTGGGGAGTCTCTCCCTGCTGTGAGGTCCAGTTTACCGCCACCCGTAGGGTGAATGTTGCGTAGCGGGCTCACCTCTGTAGCCCCGCGGGAAGGGACTGCCCCTTGGAACCTTGAGAGAAGTGATTGAATCCCACAATTTGTCACAAAGAACGAAAGGTGACAATTAACTTTCAATTCAACTCAGGCAGCAGCGTACTCTATTTTTCTATTACTTGCTTAGTCCCCTCTGAAATCATTGGCTTGATTGTCAAATAGCAATCACCTCCTTCAGACCATTGCCAGCCCTGGACAGCCAAACAAGTACACCACCTGCAAAGAAACTTTATAACCTCTTCCCCTCATTTCACTGAATAGAAGAGAGTAAAGACAAAGCCATCCCTGAACACCTTTCCAATGAATAGCGAAATATGACTAGCACCCTCCTAAACAAAAGCTACAACCAGAAAAGAGCCCACACAAACCAAGCCGTCAGACATGAAAACGATATTCATCACGGCAACCATTGACTCGCTTATGCATATGACAACGTAATGACCAATTGGATACATGAGTTGGAATGGACTGTGCAAGGACCCAGTGAACCTCGTACATCGATAACCTATCTCTACATACTCGGAGATAATAAATCCAAAAGAAAAGAAAAACATGTAATACATGACAAGCAGACTGGCTCAGATAGAGACTACAATCGACAGCAACTCCTTAAGGGAAGGTTGGGGGACGCTTAAAACAAATAGGACACATGGCCAACTTTGGACAGTCTACTTTTAGAAACCTATAAAAAAGGTATTCCCACTGAAAACCTCAAAGGGGGCAGAAAAATATCTCAACAAAGCTAGATCTCCTGGAAGGAAATATTAGAGAACAGCAAAACCACATAGACAAACCTATAGCAAATCAAGGAGTTAAAAGAATATACCCAAAGACTTAAAGGAAAGCAATCCTGCAGCCCAGATAAAATACTAAGCGGGAAGATGAAGCATAGGTCATCCCATATCCTATCATTATACAATCTTCAAGACACTTGATCCGAAGGACTGATCACTCCTATTAAGCTGGTGATGTCCTGGACCGAAACAAATACTGGGGAGTCAGTCTAAACAGTAACCTCAGCAAACTATTGTGCAGCCTCATGAACCAAAACATACTAAATTTCAGAATGGGCAGTAAGATCGTCAAGATAGGATTCCTATCCAAACACGTCCCACAGACCATAGTCCTCACATGCAGTCACTGGTCAGCAAACATGAAGAACAAAAACAAAGGGGAAATATGTGCTAGCTTCATAGATTTCACAAAAGTGTTTGATTCAATCTGGCACCCTGCACTAAACCTTACATGACTGTATGTTGGAATGGAGGTAAGGGTATAATATAAAAAAAATTTCTCTCTAACTCAAATAGCTGCAAGGTGAATATCAATAATATAAAATGGTGTGCTTTAAACAGCAATGAGTGAGACAAGGGCGCAGCCTAAGCCCAGCCCATGTTGGGTCTCTATATCAATTACCCATGTCTGTTACAAGAGGACTCCCACTCCCAAGGTCTGAAACTACACGACTCAGAAATACAATGCCTGCTATTTGTAGTTACCCTAGTCACATTGGCACCCACCAAGGAAGAACTCTAACATAATATTAACTTCCTTGAAGAATACTGCAAGAACTGGGCCCTGGATGAGAACCTAAAAAAAACAAAATCATGGTAATCCAGAATAAAGCAAAATACAACAGCAACACATTCTAAATATTCGTTAATGGTACCAATGTTCAGCACACCAGGCTTACCTAGGTCTCCGAATAAATCCATCTGGGAGTTATAAACTGGCAATAAAAACATCTAAAGAAAAAGCCCTCTGTACATTCCAAACATCAATAAGCAACTATCGGACTTCAATCCAACTGTAAAATTAACGCTAAAGCTTTTTGACAGCGCTGTTAACCCAATCCTACTTTACATAGGTTTTGTGGTATCGAGCAATTTTATTTTAAAAAAGTATGCAGAGTGCGACGCGTACGAGGTGGGCAGGGAGACCGCGGAATGCCGCAGAGCCCAGGAGAACTGAGTGCCACAAGTTCCAAGGTCTCGAGGGGAGCAAGAGCGAATCATGACCAAATGGCAAGATAGGTTTGCCGAGACTGCAGCAGCTGAAGGAAACAACAGGTAATTGATTGCACCAAGAGCCTGGTTCAACCATGGAAGGAGTGACCGCTTCCCACAAAGAAGACCACTGCGAAGAGAGAAAGGAGAGTGGTTGAGCTCTGTGGGGTGCCAACAGGGACCCAGAAAGCTAAGAAATCGAACCAGGTGCCAAAGCAGGTCAATCCGCCTATAAACCAACAGAGACTGAGAGAAATTACTAAAGAGGGTGCACATGAAAACACACCCTGCAAGGGGTTATTAAAAACCAGAAAGAGAGGCAAATACCTAAAGGGGGTGACGTTGAATGCACAACCATCTAGGGCTTTCGAGAAGCCGAAAAGCAAAGCCAATATCAAAATGGAACGAACTTGAAAGACATAACCCACAAGGGGGTTCAGAAGAAAGATAGATTAAGAGAAATTCCCGAGAAGGGCATCCGAAAAATGGAGCAACCCAAGACAGTGGAATACTTGGCTAAGAGCTTAAAGCCCAGTCCGGGCTAAAAAAAGAACAGTCACTCACAGTGGGTGGAAACCTACAGTATCTCAGAACCTCAAGTAGAGGCAGAATGTCCCGGTGGTGCCACAATAACTCCCTATTGGCACCAATCTGAGACGCCCCTGAGGCGTGAGAGAGAAACAGCAGTTGACCAACTGCAAGATTGCAAATTCAAGAGGCTTGTTGTTTGCTGGGATAGTGTTAAAAGACAAGAACTAAAACTTGGTGGAGGGGCCGAGAGTTTGTCCCTTCTCCCTGTGTGGGAATCCAGAAGATTTTGTATGTGTTTGAACTGCGCAAGGAACCCAGGGAAGACAAACAGACGAATTCCAGAGACATTGTTGGGAAGAGAGTCATTGACCAGCGAACAAAAGCCAAGCAAAGGGGAGTAAGAAACACTTCTCTAGGCTCAGTTCGTGTTTATTAGTGGTAGGGGCATTTAAAAATAGAAGCTAGGTTTGCACTAAGGACAATGTTAAGTTTTGTAAGACCTCCTGATATGATATAATTTGTTCTTTATTATGCGCTTAATACCCAGACGTTTCTAAGGGCGGACCCGAGGATCAAACCTGTGTTGCTCCATGTCGTCTTGCTTCCAAGTTGAGCACGTTGCCCCCAAGATATCCTCCTAAACTGGTCCTGATGAGCACCAAGAATAGGGAATCGGATTGGGAACCTCCACAGTAGCAATAGGGCTTGGTAAGTGAAGGAAACCTGTCAAGTTGTCAGTGTACTTCCCGTGACTTACCACAATGCCCGAGGACTACACCGGATTTGCAAAATGTGTCTAAAGCCCTTCCGAATATTCGCAAGGAATATTCGCAAAGAACGTAATAAGTTTATAGAAAAGCTTAGTACTGTCATTCTGTGTTACAATCCTTTGTGGGCTGATATCAATCCGCTTGAGTGTAATAATGCCTTCTGGGGTATGCCAAGCCTAACTCAAGAGAGTGGTTGGCCTAATGAGGATTTAGGAATGAATGCAGAATTGGTACAAGCAAGCCCTAATTGTAAGCAAAAGGATGAATCTCCAGTAGTTTATCTAGATTGTTGGAAGGTTCTGTTAACCCAGCATTCATTAATTTAAAAATAAAAACAGCTGAAATTGACAAAGAAGTTATAACAGCAGTCTTATCAACGAAAGTTCAGCAGCAGCCGACAACAAACCAAAGTCCTCTCAGAACTTGTGGTGGCGGCCAATCATTGCGATGCATGTCAAGAACAAAACAAATGACCGACCAATGGATCTTCAATTTTAGAATTTACAGTGTCTGAGCAGGGGAATAAACACAAATGTGATTGAAGAACACAAATGTTGGGGGCCAATGAACTTCCGAGGAACGGATGTGTCAGAGAAACGGTAGAGGACAGAGTGGTGGTGCTCCCAAACCTAAGGTACACAGGGATTACAAAATGGGGAGTGTGAAGTAACACTGCATCACAATACTGAAACCAGTAGAGGCATTGGAAGTTTGAATGTTGAACAGGCCACAAACTTCAAGCAGATGAAACTCCCAGTGTCCCTCCTTTCCCAAATGTTAATGCACAAACCACTGACCCCTGAATGAAGCAAGAAGATAAAAACTGCCAAAGGAAATGGAATAACGCCATCTATACATTGATATCGATAGACCAAGAAGGCTTTTTTTGGAATGTAAAATTGAAAAAAAGGCAGTCCTTTTTAGTAGATACTGAAAAGAACGCTCAGTAATCATAACCAAAGATTTAATAAATGTGTTGGTTTACTCTACTACCACTAAATCTGTTAGTACATCTAGTAATGCTGTGATTAATCAGGTTACTGCTTCCTTGTCAGCGACTGTCATTCCTCAGAAATACTCCCATTTCTCCAGAGCCTGCTCTACTCACTAAATTCGAGGAGGCAAGACTTACTGCACAAGCTATGGTGTACGATTTATTGTCCTCCAGAAGCAGGGCTTCCAGATATGCCAGGTGAAAAGCAAAATTAAGTGATGGTTATGTTGTAAAGAGAAGTGAAACCAGAACAAGCTAATAAAGTGTCAAATTCAGATTTGGTTGTGATGTTATTTAAGGTACCAAGTAAATTGTGGTTGAAATATGTGTGCAGGGTGGATCTTATCAGGAATGCTGAGCTGGTGTGAGTTCAGGTTAACCCAAAAAACCCAATATTCTTTCAAATCAGAAAACCGAAAAAGGCAATTCCATAAAAATAGAATCGTTAATACAGCAGAGAATTATTTTCCTAGGATTAGCCCATTTAATATCTCAATCTTGCAAATAAAGATACCAGGAAGGCACACATGCCGATTAGTACAAGACGCACAAGCAGTAAATTCAGTGGTTGTACCTTCTTTCCTGGTAGCTCCAAATGTGGCGGCGGCGACTATACTTTTTTACAGACAAATGGCTATACATTTTTCTGTTGTTTACTTTTTCTCTGTTTGCTTTTCTATCCTAATAGAACTGGATAGTTAATATTTATTCGCCTTTGCTCATTCTGTCTCACACTATACAAGCACTAGGTTTCTGGAGGGTTACAAAAAAAGCTGGACCCTTTACTCCCAAATTCTCTAAAAAGACCATGCTGACATAGAGTCAAGTGGGGGGTCTGTTGCTGCAAAACGTAGATGACCTAATAGTTGTGACACCTTCATATGAGTCGTGCAAGCAGGACAGATCAGTGCTCTTAACAGCTCTTACTCAGAATGGGCAAAAGGTTTTCCAAGCAGAACCTGCAACTGTGTAAACAGAAGGAGCACACTTTAGGGCATGATATGTCAGCTGGTGTTAGAAGTCTAACACACCCAAGTAGAAACCGTTCTGAAGCTGCCCAAACCAACACTCCGTCAAGATAGGACTTTCATGGGGCAACTGGTTACTGACGGCATTGGAGAATGGGTTATGCTAACCCGCTAAACCCTTTACAAGGAATGACACATTGGACAAGACCAGAGACTTTATTATGGACCCTGGCAGCGAAGCAAGCATTCGTAGAGGTAAATGGGTTGCTTGCCAGTAAGGTAGCTCTTGGATTGTCAGATTACACAAACACGTTGTTTTGGACCGCCATGAAAAAGGGGGCTACACACAAGCGGTACTGAAGTGAAAGTATGGTGATAAGCATTGCCACTGAAAAATAGCACTCTGCCAGATCGGGGTGCAGCTTGTCTGCCACCTTGTTTTGCGGACATTTGCAGCAACGGTGTTAGCCGTATATTCCTCAGAAAAGGTGCTTCATTGTAGCAATGCCCCGGCCCCCAAGCAGTTACTGCATGTATGTTAAAATGAAAAACATATATAGTTATCTGCTTCAAGTCTCACAAAATATGAACTTGTTCTGCGTAACTCTGCAAATGTCATATTGAAACAATGTTCAGTCTTCATTCCTGCCTCACTGCTGATAGGTCCAGCAGGCGGTGAGCCCCATCATTGCCTTTCACCAACTGCATCCTGCTAGGGCCTGACCTGAGTGCACTACTGACATGAAAAGGGAGAATTAAAACGCTGGATATACAGTGCGTACTGCACCCAAGGTAATAAGAATCACATAACTGCCGGATATATTCTCTGCCCAGGTTGAGGAACCAGTTGCATTAACACAAGCAAGTGCCTAAACCAAAGGCAAAAGGGTCACAATATTAACTCTTTCATGCTATGCCTTTGGTCTCATGCATGTTTATGTGTTGATCTAGAAGGAAACGGGCTTATTGACTAGAGGAGACATCTCCTCTGTACATTAATTACCTGATAAGGCCAGACATAAAGAACAAAACACTGTCCAGGGAAAATTGAGATTTTATATTGCGCATGCAGCCAGAGACCAGCCTCTAAGTGGGGGGGTCAGGTTTCGAACCTGTGATGCTCCACATAGTTTTGCTTCAAAGACAAACGCATTGCCCCTCAGCTACCTTCCCAGCCTAACAGGAACAAGAGAAGCAACTAATATGGTGCTAAAAGCCCCAATGACAAACCTGAAAGATAACACACCCAATACATAATTGAAAGATCATCATATAAGGAAAGCTGTATTGCTTATGTATCAGTAGGTGTTAGGTTGCGACAGTGGGACTAAAAGTAGTAGCTAACACACCTACTCAGCCACGCACTTCTACTAAAGCAGCAGTGATCACAATCATAACATTTGAAAAGGTACAGCCCAACAGGTATACCTCCTGTGCCACTTGTGGTAACATGAGCTGACGGGAGGGTTACGCTCTTCAGGAGAAAGGTGAGCTAGCACAGATGCAAACAGAAGAGCAATAGATCTGAGGTGCCAAATACAGGAATGGTTCTATAAACAAATAGGGGTATTTAAACTAAACATAGATACACAACTAATAACACAATAGTAGCCCACCCCTGTAAGAGACGATACAGAGTATGGAGATGTTGTAGTGAAAAGGAGCACAGTGGGTCTGAAGAGAGGGGTGCACAGGCAATATTTTCAGCAGCAAAGTCAAGTTCAGTGAAGAAGGTCTTTAAGAAGGTGCATTTTAGGGTTCTAAACATTACTAGGGTAGTTTTAAGGCAGACCAGGAGAGAAGGACAGAACCACTTCAAATACGTTTTGGGGTTATTCATGGGGCAACACAGAATCGGGCAAGGATTCTAGATGCTTTAAAATGGATCAACTCAGCATCAAGACTTTTGAGTCGGTTGTTCCCAATGGATCAAGTGCACCGAGGCAGCAGAGTCTACAGGGACGTCATTTCACCAAAATGCCATGGAAAGCGGAAGTGACATCACACGACCCTTGAACTCTGATGACATCACAGGAAGTGATGTCATTTGACCCCACCCCAAAGTGACATCAAGTGAAGCGATAGAACACATCCTTTCACCCCTTGACAAAACAGGAAGTGTCATCACATAGCATTGTCCACTACGAAAAATATGGTTATAAATCTGTAATGTGATATACATTGCATACACGAACGGATCATATGTATTGTTAATATCAGTGTGTATAGGCTCATATTATCAAATTACTGTGAATGCAAGCAGACGTCCAAGGCCAAATAATAATGATGTATTATTATATCGCACTTACGCTTTAGCACTTTATATCGAACAAATATACAGACAATATCACCGAACCAGTGTTGGTACTCATTTATCCACCTCAGAAGGATGAAAGGCTGAGTTGGCCTTGCTAGGATTCGGATCTGCAACCAACGGCCACTTTTTGTGCTATGGTCAAATATTTCTACACTGTACACAAGCTTTCAGGCACAAGAATTTTGTCAAGTGACCGAGGACACCGAGATGGAATGTCTTGTGACGTCTGGAGACTGCCCTTGGGTGGTAGCGGTGCGTGGTATAAAACAACATAACATTATCGTAAAAAGAGACAACGGCAGAAAAAAACATGCCATAACTGCAACTTGCGAAAAGCAAATACATAGCCCGAAATGGATGCTTATTCTACTCTAAATGCTTTTTGGACGTTTTTGTCTGTGTTGTGTTTAAGAACAGACAACATCAGTGACACACTCCCTGAAGTGTGCCCGAAATAAACCTTTATTGAGTCTAGCAATTATTTTATATCATTCCAGAAAGACAAATTATTTGTTATTCCTATTCTTTCTAAGTTAGGGTCACTGCTCAAAGTGTTACACTTATGGAACCGCCTGTTGTTTTTTTTTTTTTTTTAAGAGGCCGCAAGAAAAAAGCCAGCCACTCCAGGAACAAAGAACCACATGGCCCTGGCCACAGCCCAGGAGGGTCCATTTCTAAAAAGAAAAAAAGACATGTATTCGTTATGGGTAGCAAGGTAGACCACAGGGGTAGAAAGGGAGAACTCAGGGGTCACAGCTACAACCCATGGCGACCCCAAATGACATCCCTGCATCAGCAACACAATGCAGTCCTGTACCCGTCATCTGATCGAATCAGGTGAAGAACAGGCAGGCAATGGTGAAATCTTTGTTTTAACTCTGTCAAGTCATCTCAAAGAAATCTAATGAGGGGGTTTGATTTGTTTAGTGGTGATCTGCTTGAAAACTGCTGATGCACAGGCAGGCAATGGTTGAGTCAGGAGCTCGACGGCAGGAAAGCGCATCAAAAAGTGGCAAGAATTAAAGGCAGCTCTGAGGGGCCTCCAGCACCTCAAAAGGTGACTCAAAGCAGTAGAGGTGGCTCAGAAATGGCTCGAAGCAGGCAGTGGTGCCGACAGTTGGTTCTTGACTTCTGTTTGTTGGGAGTCCCCAGTCCAGGGTCTCGAGGGGCAACGCAGGCCCTTGTTCTGCACTTCCCAGCCATAAAGTCTGCTAGAGAGCTCTCGCAGGGGCTGTTACATCCCGTCAGCAGGTTCCTGGTTACCAGTGGTATAGCTTGCTGCAGGTCTTGTCGATACAAGAGGTCGTCAAAATTGTTCCTGTGGGAAGGTTGAGAGAAGAGTCTTGCTCCTTTTTGGCAGTCTTTACCTTCACCTCTAGGGCAAAGTTATTTGAGGCAGACTGTACCCACAATAGAATCCGAGTGACATCCTTTTTCTGTAGTCCCAAAATGATTCAATTAAAGGGGTTGTCTCGCACAGTTTTATAGTCAATATGTCACAGAAAATCGGTCCATTGCATCCGTTCTGCAAGGGTACAATTAGTCCCTTTTCCCTGGTGATGTCAGTCCCAGAGTGCCTTGGCTGCAGGAAGTGAGGCGGGAGGAACAAGAAGTGTGGGAGACCTGGAGGATTCCAAGACGTTAGGAGCCTTCTGTGGGCTGATACCACTCTCCTGGCTACTCTAACATACCCTCTACCCTGCCTGCCATGCAAAGAGTCTCTCATAATTGCCAACCTAGTGTGAGCTCTCCATTGCCCTGGCAGGCCTTGCCTTTAAAGCACTAGTTTCCAACTAACTCCCAGGGGAAAATCTCTGCCCTTTGGGGAAGGTGACACGTCTTTGCAAAGAGATCAAAAGTGGGATTGACTAGGCCAGCCCCAAATGGTTTCTTTTTGGTGAAAGACAGTCCCAGACAGCCGATACCCATAATTCCCCATCAGTGAAAGTTGGTCCAGCAACCAAGCCGACAAATGACAAAGGGGTTTGGTCCGTATAATTGCATCTACCCACAGGCTACCATGTCAAAACTAGACATGGCTTATATAGAGATCTGGAGGCGTGTTTTACTGGAGGAAATATCATGGACCGCCACCTTACTAGACCCAAATATGTTTATGAGACACTACAGATTGAATGTGGACAACCCCATAGATGGTTTGTTTTCGGTGGGGGTGCTCAAGGTTGGAATTTAGCACATGAAAAAGGTGCACTCATTGTGATAATAAAGGTAAGGAGTGGCGGGGGAAGAAAATGGCTCCTTTAAGGCATTCGAGCACTCTGGTGAGGAAGAGTAGGAATAATGAAGAGTAGTGGTAAGCACTCGGGGCAGTAAGCTTTCCACCTAATATATGGCAGTACCGCCTTTTCATCTTCAGTAAGTACCATAGGGCTAATTTGCAAAGAAGTTACCAGTTGAAACGCTGAACTGGTGTTGGATGGTTTCATGTGATTTTAACGAAGAAATAAACATTGAATTATTTTTTAACGAATTCAAAACATCTATAAAAAATTGTTTTTGTTGTCTTTGGGGGTCCCCGCCCCTCCCCCCTCCCCGAACTCTCTTTTTTAAAAAAAAAAACTTTTCGCTTACCCCCAAAACTACTATTCCCATTCCCAACTGAATATATATAGTTTTCTAACATTCGTTATTTTTTTGTAGACGTTTGGTTTTTCGTTAAAAAATCATTCTTTGTTTTCTGTTCGAAAAAATCACTGCATACCCTCTTGACTTCTCACTGGAGGGAGTCTATTAGATTCACAAGGGCGTAAACTGTCTTACTTCTGGAAGGGGAATGTAACTAGTCAGGCTGACCACCTGTATTCAGAAAGTCCCTCTCCTACCTTCACACCGAATTACTCCAAGCCACATTTCTTGTGAATCCGCTCCTACCTATTTTCCGAGTTCCTGTGTTCTATATGAATGCATTAATTAGTATATTAAACACAGCGCTCCCCAACTCAGCATTAGGTTGGGAAGGGACAGAGCTTAATCTGATGCATGTACAGCATGGTTTCTCTGCACACACATGTTCTGCTGAATCATTGCGGGGTATCTTGCATGGTCTGCAGTCGGGGGAATCTGCCCACACATGGATTGTCGATTTTCAGGGCCTGAAATATTGATGGGGCATTATAACTAAGGCGCGCAGGCCAGATTTCCCCGGCGTGCTATTAACCTCCTTGCTGGCCTCGCGTCGAGGGCTGCGGCCACAATGCTTCAAAATAAACGCGCATGCGCAGGAGACATTCATTATCAGGGGCTCTAGAAAATCAATGCTTCGGGCACTGGAAAGGCAACTGGCCACCGTTTGTCATTTGCAGACGCAGCCCTGGCGCGCTGAAAAGAGGAGGTTTGCTTAAAACACATTGTTTCACTCTAAAACAGTGGTCTTTAAACTGGGGGCGGGCCTCAGGGGGGGGGCACACTCTTTAAAAAGGGTTTAAGATAATTGGTTGCAATAAAAAATGTAAGCAGTTTTCTAATGCTTCTATTTTCAGCTACCTTAATCCTTTTTCAAAGAGCGTGCTGTCGCCCCGGACATCCTTTGAATACAAATTCTCTAAAGGTTGGTGCTGGCGATCAGCTGCTCCGCAGTGGAATGGTTTTGGCCTTTGCCTAGGTCACCCTCTGAGTCGGTAGATGGCACAGCCCACGCAGGAGGTACAGGGGGACAGTTGACATAGCAGGCTGGCCCTCTCTGGTCCCCTCTGGGTCCGCACCATCTTTACTCTCCTGAAGGAGCAAAAGGGGCTTGCCCTGTGCCGCTGGCTGGGCGAAACCAACTCGCTGCATGAGGTAAGGGAATTAAAAAGCCTGGTGCTGAAGGGTGCTGTTAGAACGGGTGATTAACCCCAGATCGCCCCTCGCATCACACATGCACTCAGCTCAAGGAGACAAGGACACGTCTGTTGCGCTTGGGGTCCCGGTGGCGAATACTGATTCACGGGCCGTATTTATTGAAACCTGCATGCGTGAGCCGGAACAAAGCTTGCGCAGCCGTATTAACATTCATATGCTACGTAACATCCCTCCTTTTTTTTTTTAAATAAAAGGAATAACAACATGTTAAACATTTCAACGGCACAACCACACAACATGAGTTAATTAGGTTTGCCACCACAGCGGACTAGGCATCTGCGTCCATGATGTAGTCCTGGAATCTTGCTGGACGACGCCGTACTTCACGGCTTGAGTATCTCTGACTGTCGTCCTGGGTCGGACGCGGCGATTCCCTTGATGGGAGCTCTCCGCTCCCTTCCTGTTCCTCCTTTGTCGGGGTGTCCTCGGGAGTCTCCGGCTCGAGTGCCTCGTGAGTTCCTTCCGGTGCATCACCTACTATTTTCTTGAAATAGGATATATTCCGGGTCACGGTTCCTTTCTCGTTGGCAGCCGTTATCATTGAGCCTTTCACGTGTGTCACGCCCGAGGGCTGGGTTTCATGTGTGAGGGACATATTCCCTTCAGGGCGTCTGTTCCTTATCAAGACCGTGTCTCCTACAGTGATGTTCTTGTCTTGTAAATTTCTCCGACTGCTTTCTCATTCATTCTTTGCCTGCCGCTCCTGTCAGATGCGATCATCGTCAATGACTCCCTGTTCTCTTCATTCCACCTCGGGTATCAGACCTCTTGGATAGCGCTTAAACAGTGCTTCCACCGGTGCTACCCCCATGGACTGGTGTGTGGTCGCCCTATACTCTCTCAGGAACTCAAACAAGTTCTGGCATAACTCTCCTCCCCCATTCAGTGAAATGCAAAAAACTTTATTCAATGTCCTCAAAAATCTTTCTGCTTCCCCATTTGCTCTTGGCCAGAGGTGTCACTCTGCGATGTTTGATGCCACGGTCTTCCAGGTACCTGGCAAACTGCTGACCCTGGAACGGTGGCCCATTGTCTGAGCAGGGTTCGTATGGGAACCCATGTGTAGCAAATATTTTCTCCAGTGCCAAAATTGTGTGGTTGTATGCCATTGACTCCACCAGCTCGATCTCTGGATATCTGGACCACTGGTCTACCACTGCTAGGAAGTACATTGCCCTTCCAGTGGACCCAAAGTGTGTGTGCACGGTTCCCCATGGTAGCTCACATCTCTCAATGGACTGTATGGTAGGCCCCCTCTCGACTGGGCTGGCGGCCTGGAATGGAATGCATATGCGCACAAAATCATCTACACGCTTCTCTAGGTCCGTAAACCACACCTTTGCTCTCAACCTTGCTTTAGTCTTTGCCGCACCTTGATGCCCTTTGTGGGCTAGCTCTAATACTTTTGCCACTAGGGAGCGAGGAATAACAATTTGTTGTCCCCTCAACATTAGAGCTTCCTCCGACATAGAGAGTTCGTTTTGGGCTTTCCACATTGCCTGCAAGTCCTGTTGCGCCCCTCTCTCTCGCCTGGTGCCGTTAGCTAGTACATCTTTCCACTCCCCGCTGTCCATGGCTGTACTGATGATTTGGAACACCTTATCCGTTTCTGAAGCTGCAACTATCTCTTGGAGTGAAAGTGCCACAGGCATGGCTGCTTCTACAACATTACAAATCATCTCTATATAATCACCCACCTCTGTGTTTTCTTGCGTGTGGCCCGCTTCTGGGTGGTGAGACAAGTAGTCTGCAGGGTTGCTGGTACCTGGTCGGTACTGCAGTTTCACCCCATATTCAATCAGGGACAACATCCACTGCTCAATTCATGGGGGTGGCTTTGAGGATCCCCCTGCCATGATGGTCTGGTTTCCCTAGGATATATAGCCTGAAGTGCTTTTACCCCCACAGAATGGCCAGTACCTCCCTCTCGATTTGCGAATACCTCCTTTCCGTGTCTGACAATGCTTTGCTTGCATAAGCAATGGGGCGCATTTGCCCTTGGGCATCCGCTTGCAGGAGAACGGTGCCCAGTCCCACGGGGCTAGCGTCCACCACAATCTCGGACTCCCTTTCGGGATTGAAGTACGCCATTGTTTCCTTGCCTGTTAGCGCCCTCTTGATATCAGTGAACGCTTTCTGTTCCTTGGGGGACCATGCCCAGGCCATGTCGTTCTTGGTCAGTGCCCTCAACGGTTCAGACAGGGACGCTAGGTCCCGAATGAACCGGCCGCAGTAGTTCCCCATACCTAAGAAGCTTCTAACTAACGACGGATTCTCTGGGGCGGCCGCTTCTTGAATGTCTCGTACTTTCCCCGGGTCCGGGGATATGCCCTCAGCGTGGAAGATGAACCCAAAGAATTCAATGCGGTCCTTGAGGAACTCACACTTCTCCTTATGTAGCATGAGACCTAAGCTTTTGATTCGTCCAGGGTTTTTTCTAACCTTAATATGTGGTCAGCTTCTGATGAGGCAAAAACCAAGATATCATCGCTCAGGTTGATGACCCCTTTTAGGCCTTCCAGGGCACCACGGACCATGTTTTGAAACACTTCTGCCACTGATGAAACACCAAAACTCAGCATTTTGAATTTTATCGTAACGTATTGAGACTCTGGGTGGAGTATCAATTGATGATACCCAGAACGGAGATTCAATTTGGAGAACACCCTTGCCCCTTGTAGTTCCCTTATTATGTCATCCAACGTCGTGGTAAAATGTCTTTCCCGGCCAACTTGCCGCATAGGATACAGTATAGCAGAGCATGTCAGAACCCCTCATCCGACATTGTGGAACTTTCTGAGACTTCCACCCACTCTCGCGCTGTACTTTCCCTCGTCGCCAATGTTGGAGCGGGTGATTAACCCTAGGCCGTCCCTCACATCACACATGCACTCAGCTCAAGGAGACAAGGACACGTGTTCCCGGCGGCGAATACTGCCTAACAGGCCGTCTTTATTGAAACCCGCATGCACGAGCCGGAACGGGGCTTGCACATGCGTATTAACATTCATACGCCATACGTAACAGGTGCCAGTCTCTTTTCCAGCACCAGGCACGATATCGACACAGACTTCGATCCGAGAAGGACTTTCTGAGGTAAGAGTGGCGTTGAAGGGGCCTGGCACATTAGGTAACCTCTCTAGTCGCATCTATGGCTGATCAGCTCTTCCTCCAATGGGCATGCAAGCCTCATAGGGGTATCAGGTAATAATATCGCCATATATATGGTTGCCATAAATAATATCGCCGGGAAAATGTTGTGGCAATATTATTTGGGCGACTATACATATGGGGACAGGGGCAAAAAAAAAAAAGTTTTTTTAAAAACAAAAAAGTTTGGGGGTTGCGGTATTTTTACATGGCGAGATTTTGTGGCGACATTATTACATGGAACCCTCATAGGGCCTCGTGGGCAAATGGGCCTCAGCCGGGCTGTTTGAAAAAAAGCCATGAGGGGCACAGGCTCTTTTTCGCACACCAGAGAGGGAGCGACGCAGGGGCAGCTGGTGGTCGCCTGCACTGAACTGCATACCTGCCGGCTTTTTAGGATCATAACAGGGCACACCTTTGTACATTTTGCTTTGTCTTGTACTTGTTGGAAAGACCGACCGACTGTGGCATGTGCGGCTGCACGGCGGCCCTGCCTTGCCTCTGGAGGCAGCAATGCTGGGCTTGTGTCCTCCCACACAGGTAATGGTGGGTCTAAGGGGGGTTCACATGAGGGCCCAGATCCCCGTATGGGACCTCCTTAATCAATCACACGCCAACACAAGTGTCTTTCTTTCGGGACTGACACCAAATGTAGCATGGTCCCCTTTTATTAATAATAATACATGGTGTAGCCGTCACCTGACTTGGTGGCATGCTAAATCACAACATCCCATCCAATCATCATAAAAACATTTACCACCAACATTACCCACAACAGCCAAGGGTGCATTGGGGAACAACCTTATCCCACTGAAGTCTCTCGGGCAGCCTCCTCTAGGCCAGCTGGGGGTGCAGGGACATCTGCCCCTCCGGATCACAACCGGGCAGGGAGATGACCAGCTCATCTCCCCTCAGCTCCTCTCTCAGCATCCCAGTGCCACTGTCGGGCCTTCATCAGTTGCCTTGGTGCTTCGGTCTGGAGTTTCGGGGAGGCAGCAAAACCAACTGCAGCTCCTTGTCAGGGCCTCCCTTCCTCTCACCGCTGTCACCATGGAGCCCCCCTTGTCGGCAACCCTCCACAGGGTCTTCTCATAGGGTATGTCCATCTTGTGGGTGGGGCGCGGGTTACGGGCGTGCACCATATCTCTGACCTCCATTGGATGGGAGTCCAGTCTCTGCCGCTCCGTCTGTCATTGGCCCGCTCCTGGGCCTCCCTCATCCACCTTAGGTCAGGCACCACCAGTGTTCTTGACTTGTGGAAAGGAATGAGCCACCTCATCTTGCGTCCCAGGAAGGCCTCTGCTGGTGACACGTCAGAAAAGAGGTGAGCGCTGGGCCCAGTTGTTGCTCCTTGTCCAAGGCGATCCAGAACACCTTATTAAGTGTCTGCATGAATCTTTCAGTGTCTCGATTGGCGCGCGGCCAGCTGGGGTTATGCACCTGTGGACTACACTGTGGAAATCAAGGAAGCTGGCGACCTCTGCGCTCTGGAACGGTGAACCATTGTTCGAACTTACTGACTCTGGGATGCCGTACGCCACAAAGAGGTATTCCAAAATCAGTATCACAACTGCTGCCACTGTGGAGTCAACAAACTGCATGATTGGGTACTCATCCAATATCACCAGGAAGTTCTGGGACTGTAACACTGTGCCAAAATCCATGCTCGGTGACCTCCACGGGACCGGTGCTCGAGCCGGGGAGAATATGGGGGCTCTTTTGCCATTGGCCATGATATCAGGCACCACGTGTACCGGGCGAGGGCCATGCCAACCTTGTGCTCAAGCTCAGGGAATCCAACCTTCACCCGGAGTCGAGCCTTCATCTTGCTGGATCCCTGTTGTCCGACATGCGCCAGCTCCAATATCCATCCTAAAGAGACCATTGTATGCAGCAGGACCCCTTCGTGCTCCACAGACAGCTCACTCCTCCTGAGTCTCTGATGTGCTGCGCAGGGTGCCCGACAGGAAGCCCTTCCACTCTCCTGCACAGAGTTTTTAAATGAGGTCCTGTAATCTGGTGTCATCCCAGGTTGCAGCCACCATGTCCTCCAGTGACATCAGTCGGGGCACTGCTGCCCTGGTGCTCATGGCTACAAATGCGACCATGTCCCCATCGTCCACAAAAGGGTCTTCCTTCGGTCCAGCAGGGTGACACGAAATGTTATGAGCAGGGTTGTCTGCCCCTGCGCGAAAGCACAGTCACTCCATATTCTTGAAGCTGCAACAGCCATCTTTCCAGCCAGATGGGCGGTTGGGGGGCAGACCCCATCATAATGGGGACAAGAGGCTTGTCATCGTGAACATGGTCACTGGCTGTCTATAGATGTAGATGTAAAAGTGCTTACAGCCCCATAAAACAGCCACGGCTTCCCTTTCAATTTGGGAGTACCATCTCTCTCTGAGGGTGAGAGATTTGCTGGCATATACCCTCGGCCTCCAACTACGCTGTTCGTCGACTTGCAGGAGGACAGTGCCCAGGTTGACCGGGCTAGCATCCACCACAAGCTCTGTGGGTATCGTGGTATCTGCGGCCAAAGCCTCCTTCGCGGACAGGAAGGTCTCTCACTCGGGCGGGCCCCACTGCCAGTCTTGATCTTTCTTGGTCTATACTCGCAGCGGCTCAGTGATGGTGGCCAAATTGGGAATTAAGCATCTGTAGAAATTGACCATACCAAGGAAGCTACTCATCTTGGAGGGGGGCCCAGGGGCCGTTGTCTTCTTTATGTCTTCGACCTTCCAAGGATCAGGCGCAAGCCCGCCATTGTGGAAAACAAAGCCAAAAAAATCTATCCTGGATTGCATGAACTTGCACTTTCTCACGTTGAGAGTGAGGCCGTGCCGGGCGAGCCTTTTAAGCAGAGCCGTGAGGCGTGGTAAGTGATCCTGATGAGACAGAGAAGATGAGGACATCGTCACTCACATTCAGGACCCCTGGCAGTCCAACTAAAATGCAGATCATGTGCTAGAAGACTTTGGTGGCTGATTACATGCCGAAACTGAGCTGCCGGTAGTGAAACAGCCCTACATGTAAAGAGAAGGTGGTGATGGGCCCTGAATCTTCATGAAGCGGGACCTGGTGTCACCCGGCGTTGAGTTTAAGTGTCAAGAACATCTTTGCTCCTTGCAGGTCAGCCAATATGTCACCCACGGTGAGTGTGGGATAGCGCTCTCTGCAAATGGTTTTGTTGGGAGTCTCATGCCCATGCAGATCCTGACCTCCTTGGGACACTTGGGCTTATTGGCAATGACAATAGTTGAGACCCACGAGGTGGGGCTAGTTACTTTTTTGATGATTCTTTGGGACTACACATGAGATGGATGACAGGACCATGAAGTCCATGCTGCTGTTCTATGCTAAAGTACAGAGCAAGAACAGTGCCTGAGATCTTCTCACCAACCTCTAACAGTGTGAGAAGATGGCATTGCTGTCATAAACTTCAGTCCCTTCTACTTGGTTTAAAGCTTGGTTCAAAGCTTCTGCTTCTCCCGTGTCCAATACTGAGTCCCACTGCCAAAAATCTAGCACATTTCAAAGCCTCATTATGAATCTCCTGACTAATGGAGGATAGTGCAAACAGGCTTAGAGCTTTGACAAGCCAATTGTGTCAGGCAAACCTCACATGGAACTGCCAGTGCCCTAACCATATGTCCTTTTCACTGTCAACAGCCTGTTGGGAAAGGCAGCTCAGTGGGTTAATAACCCTGCTGCAGAGATTATTGTGTAACCTGATAGTTCAAATCCTGTTAATAGGTGAGAGTTAATGAGTCTGCATCAGAGCTATGCATTTAAGATGCAGATAACATTCAATTGTAAAGCAGTTGACTTAACTAACGGCTTATCAAAAGAACTTCTAAATGTTCAGTTATTCAGAACACACACATTTAATCCAGGATTATCTACTTGTAATGGCTCATACCAGACAACTCATCAGGGCTGCTATACCTGTAATGGCTCAGAACACAAATCATCAGGGCTGCTATACCTGCAATTGCTCAGAACACACAGCTCTTCAGGGCTGCTATACTTGTAATGGCTCAGAACCCACAAATCATCAGGGCTGCTATACCTGCGATTGCTCAGAACCCACAGCTCTTCAGGGCTGCTGTGCTTGTAATGGCTTAGAACATACACCTCATTGGGGCTGCTATACCTGTGATGGCTCAGAACAGACACATCTCATCTGGGCTGCTATATCTGATATGGCTCAGAAGTAAAACAAACATCCCATGAGGACCACTATACTTGTAATGGTTCAGAACAGACATCTCATATGGGCTGCTATACTTGTAATGCTTCAGAAGAAGCACATCCCATGAGGACTGCTATACTTGTAATGGCTCATAACAGACACATCTCATCTGGGCTGCTATACCAGTGATGGTTCAGAGCACAACTCTTCATGGCTGCTATACTTGTAATGGCTCAGAATACACACCTAATTGAGGCTGCTATACCTGTAATGGCTCAGAACACACATCACATAAGGGCTCTTGTACTTGTAATGCCATACAGTGTTGGTAAAGCATCTGCATTCAAACAAGTGCTGTATCTGGTCAGACAAACCTCTAATTCCCAGCCCAATGGCCAAAAGAAGGTTTGCACACATCTAAAAAGGAGAACCCAGTGGTAAAGCTGCACAAGATTTTAAAATAGAAAAGGCATTTTCAGCTTTTTGGATATTTATTGGCGCTATGTTAAAGACAAACGGAAAAACAGGAGAGGAAGAGCAACTCTGAACCTAAGCAATACAAAGAACAAAGATATGGCAGGGAGGGGGTGCGAAGGGACAGACAACATACTAGATATTACAAAACAGGAATTCTAGCAACAGGAAGAGAGAGCAATGAGCTACATGATAGGGCAACAAAGAAAGTAAGAAGGGAAATGAGTTAATAGGACAAACACACAATAGGAGCCAGGGATAGAAGCAGAGCAAAGAACAAGTTACTTCTTACCTTGTAACGTTCTTTCGATGCGATGTTCCTCCGACGTATTCCTTATCTTAGATATCTCCTTCCAGCTCTGCTGGCCTCGGAAATTTTTTTTCTAGAGGGCGCTGCGCGTCGACGTCCGCCGAGTCGATGTCTCTCGACAGCCGCCTTATCGACGTCGACGTCATACTGCCTATAAAGGCTGCGCGCAGCGTCCGTTGCTCAGTTCCGTTTTGTAGCCCACAGTATTTCTGTCTGGACTAGACTAATCACCCTGAAGGACCGTAAGCTGTAACAACAAGGGAAGTAGAACTGCGGGGATGGATGGGATGGTCGATAAGGAATACGTCGGAGGAACATCCAATCGAAAGAACGTTACAAGGTAAGAAGTAACTTGTTCTTCGAAGGGATTGTGTCCTCGACGTATTCCTTATCTTAGATAGGCTCCCATAGCAGTATTCTATTATTGGAGGTGGGGATACTGACTTCATGCTGCCTTCTATTGATGAATAGAGTGCAATACTGCCCTTCCAAACCTAGTCTCTTGACTGGAGGAGGAAATCAAGTTGTAAAATCGTGTAAAGGTATGGACGGACGACCATGTGGCGGCCGCACAAATGTCTTTAACCGGCACTCCTCTTTTGAGGGCCGATGAAGCTGCAATACCTCTGGTCGAATGAGCCCAAAGGTTTTGAGGGGGCTCTTTTCCTGCCAGTTTATAACATTCCAAAATGGCTAGAATGATCCATCTGGAAATGGTCTGCTTAGTTATTGGTAACCCCAGCTTGTGACCTGTGTAGCCTACAAACAGCTGGTCTGCTTGTCTTATCCTGGCCAGTCTACTGATGTAAAAACTTAAAGCCCTTCTAGGGTCCAGTCTGTGTAACCTCTCTTCCTCTTTCCCGGATGAGGAGGAGGATAGAAAGATGGCAGGGTAATCTTCTGAGTGATATGGAATTCAGAAACCACCTTTGGGAGGAAATTAGGCTTCACTTGCAGGACAACTTTCTTTGTGAAAGATTGTATGAGGGGGTTTACAAGAAAGGGCTTGTAACTCGCTTACCCTTCTAGCAGATGTAAGTGCTATTAATAAAACAGTTTTAAGGGTAAGAAATCTTAACGAACAAGAATGGAGTGGTTCGAAAGGTGTGCCCATCAGGAAAGTTAAGACTAAGTTTAAATCCCATAGGGGAACCTGGAATGGTCTTGGGGATAAACGTTGGTTAACCCCTTTAGAAACTGTATTACCAACGGTTACTTGAAATAGGATGGTTCTTCCGCAGTGCGCTTAAAGATGGATAGCGCTGCGAGATAGCCCTTAATGGTGCCAACTTGAAGGCCTGAATTCGCCAAACAGAGTAGGAAGGACAAAACCATTGGTGTACCACATGAAAAAGGGTCGATATTCTTTTCTCTACACCAGCTGCAAAATCTGTTCCAACGGCAGCGGTATAAAGACTTTGTTGCTGGCCTCCTTGCCGAAAGCAACACCTCCATATCATCATCAGGGAGGTCCCAATCCTTGTACCTCAGCCTTTCAGAAGCCATGGGTGAAGGTTGAGGGTTTTGATGTCTGGATGGAGAACCTGACCTCCCTTCTGTGAGAGTAGGTTCTCTCTGAGTGGAAGTCGAATTGGAGGGCAGATGGACAAGTCTCGAAGGTCCGGGTACCACGTTCTCCTGGCCCAATCCGGGGCAATTAGGATCATGGTTTTCCGGAATCTTCTCAACCTCCTGATCATTTGAGGAATGACAGGGACCGGTGGGAACGCGTACAGAAGTGGAAACTCCCAGTCCACTATGAACGCGTCTCCCAGAGCTCCGCTCGGGGGAAATTCCCTTGAGCAGAACGGGTCGCACTTCCTGTCGACACTGGTGGCGAACAGATCCACCTGAGGGGTTCCCCAAAGGGCGAAGATCTCTTGAAGGACTTCCTGAGCTAGTTCCCACTCGTGGGAGACTGTGCTCTGCCTGCTCAGAGCGTCCGCTGTCAAGTTCTTCTCTCCGGCTAGGTGAACTGCCGATAGAGAGTTTCCTTCTTGATTTCCCAAAACCAGAGCTGCATCGCCTCTCTGCACAGAGGTAGTGATCCTACGCCTCCTTTTTTGTTGAGGTAATGCATGGCCACTGTGTTGTCCATCATTATCAGGACATTCTTTCCTTGTACAGATGGCAGAAAAGCCTTCAGCGCAAGTCTGATGGCCCTCAACTCTAACAGGTTGATGTGTAGTCTGGACTCCGATGGAGACCAACGACCGCTGATGGTCAAGTCGTTGGCGTGGGCTCCCCACCCCGTGAGTGAGTGAGGCATCCGTGACTACTGTTATCTCCGGCCAAGGTTGCCAAAACTGCCCTCCTTTCAGAATGTTCTCCTAACAGGCCCACCACTGAAGGTCTCGAGCCACCCTGTCGGGAACCTGAAGAAGAACTGTCATTCTTCCTGAGAATTGTGACCACTGAGTCCTCAGTGCCCATTGGAGAGATCTCATTCTCAGGCGAGCCTCTGGCACTAGGAAAATGCAGGATGCCATGAGGCCTAGCAACCTCAAAAAGTCGAAGGCTGGGAGACGTTGGGCATTTTGGAACTTGGTAACCATCTGTAGAATATCTTGAGCCCTCACCTCTGGTGGCGAGGCTTTTCCCAAGAAAGTGTCCAGGATCGCTCCGATGAACTGGAGTCTCTGTGATGGTATCATTTGTGACTTCTTTAAATTGAGGGAGAAGCCCAGTCTGTGAAGGGAGTGGCAAACGTGATTTAGCTGGATCTGAGCTTGTTCCGAAGATACAGCCCTAATCAACCAATCATCCAGGTAGGGGTAGATGTGAATCCCTTCCCTCCTTAGACTTGCCGCCACTACCGACATTAACTTGGTGAAGACCCTCGGGGCGGAGGTCAGCCCAAATGGCAGTACCCGAAATTGATAATGAGAGTTGCCAATTGCGAACCTCAGGTATTTCCTGTGTTTGAGATGGATAGGCACATGGAAATAAGCGTCCTGGAGGTCCAGAGATACCAACCAGTCCTGGAACTGAAGGGCCTGAAGGATCTGAGAAAGAGTTACCATCTTGAATTTGTCTTTCCTGAGGAATTTGTTCAATTCTCGCAAGTCCAAGATGGGTCTCAGTCCTCCGTCTTTCTTTGGATTGAGAAAGTAAGGGGAGTACCAGCCCTTGTTCCTCTCCGCTACAGGTACTGGTTCTATGGCACCTTTCTCTAGCAGGTCTAAAATTTCCTGCAAGAGGAGCGGATCTGGAGCTTTCTGAGAGCTGATCCCCGGTGGATGACTCTGAGGTATGCGTAGGAGAGGCAGGCAGTAACCTTGGGCAACTGTTTCCAATGCCCAAGCTTCTGACGTGATAGCCTGCCATTCCGCCAGATGTTGAGTTAACCTGCCTCCTACAGGTGTCCTGTGAGGGAAGTCCTCAGAGTTGTTTTGCGGCGGCTGATGCAGATGCCGATGGTAAAGAGGCACCTGCTGTTGCTGTGGCTTTTGAATATCTACCCCGTCCACCTCGGGTAGTTCTTCTTTGTCCCCTTTGAGTCGGTCGTCCTCTACCTCTTCCGAATGCGGAGTAGAAGCGAAAGGACTTGCCCCTCGCAGAGGTTCCTGTGGGACGAAAAGGTGTCTGACGGATTGCAGCGCCTAGGGATTTTGCTGCTGCTTTTGATGTCTGCAGTTTTTCTAAACTGTCATCCGCCTTTTTCCACAAACAAAGAAGAGCCATCGAATGGCATCATCAAGAGCCTGGCTTGCACATCTGGGGCAAAACCAGACTTTCTCAACCAAGCAAATCTCCTGGTTGTTGTACTTGCCGCCATTGCTCTGCTGATACTGTCAGCCGAATCAATGCCCGTCTGGAGGGATTCGCACATAGCGTCTATACCGCCCTGTATGATATTTAGGAACGCCTCCATTTCTTCTCCCTCCGGGATGCAGTCAGCCGCTGTAGAAGCACACTCCCAAAGTGTATGGCTGAATTCCAATTCCATGCTACATGCCGAAAAAACTTTCTTTGCCATAGCATCATATTTCTTATCGTCCCTGTCCCGTGGGACGGTAGGGTAAGCACTCTTGACGTCAGTAGAAGATGCTGCCTGTACCACCAGACTTTCTGGGGATGGGTGTTTTGACAAAAACTTCGGGTCTGCAGAAGATACCCTGTATTTTGTAGACAGCTTTTTATTTACTGCCGGGACGACATCTGGGGTTTCCCATTTCGTCATAATCTTCCTCTGAAGAGCTTTATGAAAGGGCACTACAGGATCCTCCTGTGGACCTTTGTCAAGAATATCCGTGAGGTCATCTTGTTGGAAAGTCTGTGAAGGTGTTGACCACCCCATAAATTCTGTAATCCTGGCCATTAAGGCTCTATAGGGGGTTTCAGCATGCTCCCCCGGGTCTGGCCTAGCAAACTCCACCTCAGGGGAAGTGTCTAACCCACTTGCCTCATGTAAGGAATCATGAAGATCCTTTAACCTGCGTTCTTCTGAGGATAACTCCTTTCTAACTGGGGTTGCAGGTCCCTGCAACTCAAATGTGTTTTCCTGTTCAGATAGTTCTCCCTCTTCCAAAATTGAGGACATAGTTTTGAATTGTTCTGAACTCACAAAGGGTGTAAAACCCATCTCCAAGGCAGAGGGTGCCAAACTTGTCATAATCAGCCTCGAAAACGTGGATGTCGTCGACGCCGAAGGCTTCGGGCGTGGCGTCGAAAACAAAGTCGCCATTGTCATCGAGGACCTGGGGATAGTCACTGGGTGCGTCGTAACCGTGACTTTCCTTGGCGTCGACGCCGGTGTCGAAGATGGCGTCGAGTCGACAGACCCGTGTGTCGAAGGTCCCTTCGACAACGGCGTCGAAGAAACCGACGACGGCGTCGACGGAACCTTCGAAGAAGGTTTCGAGGTCATAGCTTTACTCGAGGGTTCGTGACGTGCTCGAGAAGCTTCCTTCGCCGGGTACTGCGACTCGCGGCATTTTTGACCTTCGGGTCTTTCGACCAGAGCATCTCTCTCGGCAGTCTTCGAGGAGGTCGAGGCCGCTTTCTCGAAGACGCTCATCATATTTTTGCGGAATTCCTCCCATTAAGCCCGGGAACTAAGTTTCGTGGGGAAAGGGATTCTCTTAGGAGAAATAGAGGAAGAGGAGGACGGAGAAGGGGATCTTCAACGTCTCCTCTTCGAGTGCTTCGATCTCGAGGAGTGATGGGACCCTCTCCGAGACCTGGAGCGCGAATGGTGACGAGGAGACGAATGTCTCAACTTCGTCAAGGAAGAAGAAGCTTTTGAAGTCTTACCTTTCTCCAGCTTCCCCCTACGCTCCTTCAGGGCCTTAGCTGTCATGGACATACAGTCCTCGCACTCCGAACAATGGTGTTCATCTCCCAAACACCCCAGACAAACTCTGTGAGGGTCAGTCAGCGACATCTTTTTCCCACAATCTCGGCATTTTTTGAAGCCGGACCGAGGGGTCGTCGGTTGCGACGAGGAAGCCATCGAGTACGGATCGAATATCTCGAGGTAAATAGGATAAATTGTCTACGAAACTGAGCAACGGTATTCCGAGGCACTGAGTAAGCGCGGAAAAACGGAACTGAGCAACGGACGCTGCACGCGGCCTTTATAGGCAGGATGACGTCGACGTCGATACGGCGGCTGTCGAGGGACATCGACTCGGCGGACGTCGACGCGCAGCGCCCTCTAGAGAAAAATTTTCCGAGGCCAGCAGAACTGGAAGGAGGTATCTAAGATAAGGAATACGTCGGAGGACACAATCCCTTCGAAAGAGACCTTTGGAGACAGTAAAATAAAACACAGATCAACAGCAGGTGGGGAGAGATGGAAATAGAAAAGCAAGACTAGAGAAGGGCAGGCCAATAACATAAGAGCCAGTGCAAGAAAGTTAAACAAAAGGAGTAGCAACCACAACTGAGAAAATGAAAAAAACAGATATAGACATGAGAGAGGAAGAGGAGTTACATCAACCGATACAGCGAGATATAGGAGGGGAAAAAAGCAACAATACAATGCAGAGATGGAAGATCCAGAGTGAAAGTGAAACAGACTGCAAAATGTGGCATCGCAACACTTGAGGGTGAGAGGCAAAGCGCGAGAAAGTGAGAGACAGGGGAAACAAAGCAGCAAAAGGAAGGAGAGATGGAGCAAAAACATGGAGTGGCTGTCAAGCAGGTAGTGCCAGGCAGCAACAATAGGCCTGAGAGGCAGAGAAGTAATGCTGGTAGAGTGAGGGACCTGATACTTTGTGCCCAAGTATCATGTAAATTAAGCTGGGTAGTATGCATCTACAAGATTCTTGTGTGGGGAAAATGTTTTCCACAGGTGCAATAAATTATTTAGAACCACTTTGAAATATAGCTGTTTGTCAATTACATTTTTGAACAGTTTTAATTTAATGCACAAATTGGATAGTTGTCACACACTTTTTACTCTCTTACGGCGGAGGGAAATCATTTTTACTCTCTTGAAATTGGATTTACTGTTATGATTATAGGTACGTAATCAAGTAAACAACAAATTCCACTAACCTGGACCGGCAGCAGTGACTTGGAAGAAGTTATTTGAAGATGGCGAAAGTTTCCCTGTAAATTCGACCTCCCTCTACCCGAATGTAAATCAGGAAAAGAGGGCGCAGTACTCCCAGGGAAACCCTCTGGGGAAGAAAACCCTGAGCCGCAGCGTGGAGAGGTCTGACCTTCGTAGACTGGATGGAAGTGTTCAACTGATGTCAGCGCTCGATGTTCTGGATGTCGAGTAATGAATTCCACGGATCAGGTCCCACTATGAAGGGATACAGTAACAAGTAAGAGAGAGGTCTAATTGGAGAAAGGCTCTATAAGTCTACAGAAATACAACCCACCTAGGATCTGCAACAGGTAAGTGCAAGGTAGGGTAGGATGCAGGTATAGACTGAAAGCTTCCTAGTTAAGAGAATGATACGTGAGTAAGGGATAATGTCCTAAATGGCAAAAGGACTAACACCAATCTCAAACCAGTCCGGCGAGCAAACGGAGAAAGAGTAGCAGGTTTAGAAGAGGTGAACTTCCTGTATGTAGGTGAGACGGGTTTAGATAAAAAGTGTTGAGCGCTATGGAAATGTCAGAAGATATCCTTAAAGTTAATAGTACCAAACTCAGTACCGTAATGTGGAAGCCGAAGGAAGTCTGAGAACCGGCAGCAAGAGAGACGGCTGGAGTGTGTTTACAGCATTTGTCTGGTGCGAATCCTCAGAGGGATTCACAGAATAATCTCTGAGAATAGAGAATCGTTGGGGTCAAAAAGGAGTACATCTACATACCCATAAAGAACAGAAAGATTAGATTTGAGACATGACGTAGAAAACAATCTGTAATCCTAGTAAGCGGCAATTTACGAAACGTCTTTCCTAAGTGTAGAAATGCATTGAGCTGCTGTACTCCGATTGCTATAAGCGGTCACATGATCAGTTGACAACGCCGGGAGTGTGTGTGTGTGTGTGCTGAAACTGCACGGTCAGCCAGAGATAAATGGAAAAAGCCATCAGCCATCTTAGAAGGACCCATGAACAAGGAATGGCAAGCCGGGTGTGGTGCCAGAAAGACCAGCGCCGATAACAGGATGTAACATTTACTCTCCAATTCTAAAAATTGTGAGTAAAATACTCTCACTCCAAAATCCTATCTGGAGCACTGCTGGCAATCACCAAATAACATTAAGAAAGGTGTAGGGCTTTTTGTTACATTTCAGGTGCTGCTCACTCAACCCTTCTCAGTTCCTTTTCTTCTGTCATGTGGCAAACACAGATCTACTGCTTTCTCAAGCATACGCCTCTTAATGATGGGAAGCAGGAAAATCCAGGCAAAGTAATGGTTTCCACAGACAGACTAGCAGAGCGTTGCAGTCAGAAATGGTCTTGAAAGACGACATTGTCCAACAGGTTCCTGAAGATTCGTTATGTTGGCATCTTCTGTACTTCAGGCCTCACCCCCATGATTGACAGTAAAAGGAAGCAGGATGTTTTGCAGGCTTCTTCAGGGTCACTCTCTACAGGTGGGGATACAAGCCCCAGTCCACGCTTCTCTGCTTATAATGGTTGAAGGTGGCCTTGAAATCTGATGCTTCCGCCTATTCAAGTTGTCTTCCTTCAGGTTCAGGAATTTCAACTCAGGAATCATCTCCTTGGAGGTTACTTTTGGTCACCGATATAACTCCAGTGTGAAGACTCAGGCAGAGATTTGACATCACATTGGAACCCCACATCTCGGCCTGCACACCCACCCAGGTTACAATGGGGCTCAAAAGATCACCAAAGATCCCAAGAACAGGGTTGTATCCTTTCAAACTTTTGGCAGCCACACATTATGTGGGAGCTGCCAATTTTGAGGCTTCTTCCCAGAGTCCCTCTACAGCTGTGGCTTCACGCCTGAATAAAGACATCATTCACAAAAGGTAATGAAGTTTGTGTTAGGTAGGGAAACCACATAGCCTAGGGATAGTTAGGAGCTTACATCTTTTACAACATTTCATTGGATAAAACTCTTAAAATGGAAGAATTGAGGCTACTGACTGCAGACGGTGCTTCCTCCAGTAGAAGCGAACAGTAACATTCCAGTTTAAGCAAAGGAGAGGGCTTGTTGAAGCAGTAAATGTTTGATGGAGATGCACAAAAGATCGATTGCTATGGTTTTAAGGGGGTGACAGGGGTATGGGAGGGATACAGGGGTGGGGAGAAATTAGACATGGGCTTTCAAACAAGGATTAAAAATGGTGAAGAAAAATAAAACATATTGTGGTAAGCCACAAATAGGAGACAGACAAGAGGATATATTTGAACAAGAAGGTTTATTAAACAAATTAAAGAACAAACCTACTCTAAGTCCTATTTCCTTAATGAATTTCCTGCACTAGAAAACAAAAAAGAGGTACTCGTCAGGATGTCTCGCAAAAACAAGCTTCAGTTTAACACAGGGTTACTCCACCTTGGATAAATTATTGGTGGCTGGTGTTACGACCCCCACCCAGTGTTCTCATAGTCTCTTCCAGCACCTAGCTTCGTAGACTGGTAACAAATCCAAAATCAACAAAATACATTTCACTCAGCTTTAGTTGATTTAACCTCGTCAGGTAGTCTGAATAGTTTCTAACTTATCCCTTCTTCTGGGATCTATTCTCCTGACCCGGTACTTCAGTATTCACAACAAAGGAAACAGAGCTTGCACTTTGTTGCTCCTGTGTTGTTCACAGTTGTAACCTCCAGTAGGCTGCGAGCATGCTTGGTTTATTTCTTCTCTCACCCCATTGTGGGGTGTCCGGGTGCTCAGCCCTGGGTGGGCCATGGACTGTTCAGCCCTGTTGTATGTCTTTTCTTTCAACCCCTTCTGTGATATCTGATTTCTCAGCCATGTGTTGGCTACAGACCTGTTGAGCCTGCTGCCTTCGCCTTTTCTCTCATTCAGTGTCATTCTTTCACCCCCTCTTGGGGTATTCGAAGTCTCAGCCTTGCTTAGCCCTGTTAGGTAAATGTCTTTCACCCCTTTGTTGGGTCTTCAGCTCCTCAAGTTTAGGTGGCCTACAGGCTCCTTCAGCCCTTTTCATTTGCGGTCCATCACCAGCCAACTAATCCCTGTATGCAGCGACGTACCTACTTTCCAGCACCAGGACTCTGTATTGGAGTCTGCTTCTCTGGGCCCTGCAGTCCTCTTCGGTCTGTGCGGTTGGCTGTTCTGCTTCCCATATCCTCACTTGGGATTTCAGCATCTACCCAATGGGACGACGGCACTCCTGTTGGCTTCTTGAGTTGCTTCCTGCTTAGTTTACGTTCCTTCCTGGAATTGAGATGAAGATTCCATTGGTCAACAGTCTCACCAAGAGTACAGGTCAGAAAACTAGTCATCCACTTTAAAGGGACTCTGAACCTGATCAGCATGTTCAATTCCATATAACGAACAAACATTTTGTAATGTAATGGCATCTGGAATCCTGACTTAGCATTCCTAGTTCCCATAAGGGGGTGGGGTCACTCCCAGTGGTATCCCACATGGCCTGACACCTAGGGAGGAAGAGAGAATCACCTAGATTAGTCACATATGCCTTGCATTGCAGAGGAGCTCCACTACACGTATGGGAATCGACTAAAGAAATCTACATTTTCTAATTCCAGTGCTCTACAGTGAAGCAAAAAGGTTGTAGGTCTAGGAACCACCTCAGTACACTGGCGGTGGAGTCCTTTCTCAGACACACCCATGTTACGGGGTTGGGGGGAAATGGTCGGTAACGAGGCAATATTTTCTCCCTGTGAAATAGTACAACAGACTGGCAACGGGCCATTTTATAGCCTGGGCCTCCAACTTTACAGTTGAATAGGGTAGTTTGCGGGAGAACAATTTTCGACTGCTGTACAGAACCAGTTGTTCTTTGCCATCATGCAATTGTGAGAGTACGGCCTACTTTGGATACATCCATCAGCAAGATGAATTCTCGATTTAAATCGGGCATCTTGACAATAGGTTAATCGCTGAGTATTTGCTTTAATGCATCAAAACTCTCTTGGTCATGACAAGTCCAGATGAGCTTTATTTGGGCTTCCGTTTTTCAGCTTATCTGTAGTACATGCCGCGCTAGGTAAGAAGTTGGATGGGAACCTACGGTAATAGCCTGTCTGTCTGAGAAAGGCTCAGATTTCCGGTTTGGTCTTTGGGGGAGGTGTTAAAACAACTGCCTTCACCTTCTCAGTCTGGGGATAAATGAGGCCTTTGCCTATTTGTCATCATGTGACAGCATTCTGGGATAAATGGCATTTCTTTGGATTGGCCCAAAGTACCACCCTTCTCAAGGCTCTGGTGAGTGCAGAGGTGGAATAAGTGTTCCTCACAACTACTACTATGTCTCACAATATTGAGATAGGCCCCTGAAAATATAGTGTAGGGTCTCAGAGCCATATCCACCAGCCTTTGGAACGTAGCTGGGGCACCATGATAGGATATATGATTTAATATTTTATTTATATCGCGCTCATACACAAGTGTTTCAGAGCGTGACCAAGCAAAGGGAGAGGAACAAGGGAGAACAAAAAACAAACAATCTTACTAGGCCCAGTGATATTAAGGACGCGCAAGTGCATGGAAGCGGGAAAAAAGGGGAAAGTGCGAGGAGGGGGGAGAAAGTGTAAAGTGCAGAACAGAGTAGAGAACAGAATAAATAATAAGTGCACTAAATAAATAAAGTCAGTGGAAGTGGTAGTGCAGCCAGCGGCAAGTGCATGGTTAGTCAGATAGGGTATATCTGATAAGTGCAGAGGAGGGCCATGAAGACCAAAGGGGAGGACAGTAAATTGGAACAGCACATGCGGTGTGGAGAAGGAAGTATTTTCTTTGCCTGAGGGGTGCAGGGAGACCTGCCAATAGCCCTTGGTGATATCTATGGGGGTCATGTATTTAGTGTTCACCAACCTCTCCATTGGTTTGTCTATTCTTAGCATGGGATACTTATCTAAGACTGAGATGGGATTTTGTTTTTTCGAAAATCAATGCAAAAATGCCAAGAACCAACTGGTTTGCCAATGAGCACAATTGGGGAGGACCAAGGACGCTGAGGGTTTCAGGAAGCCTAGCTTTAGCTTGCGGGTGATCTCCTCCTCTATAACCTTCATGCGTACCTCAGGGAGGTAATAGGGCATGAGGATAATAGCCTGCCCATGAGGGGTTTGTATCTAATGAAACAATGTCTGACCCTCTCCTGGTTCTATTATTGGGTTAGATTCGAGGAACGGGCCAAGACCAGGTTCTTGCTCAACAAACAGGGTTGCCATTGTGACAGTGCTTTGTTCGTCTGGGTCAGTCCTCCAGCTCTTCAGGAGGTTAACATGGTGGACGGGCATTTTCTGCAGCCCATCGAATTGGGAAATGAGGTTATTGTGGGGTCTCTCCTTTTCGAGTATTTTCTAAGGTTCATACCATCAGAGACCATCTTCTTGTTGGAGGTCTCTAGGAGGACCATCACTTGATCTCCAACTGAGATTGCCTACTGGCAATCAAAGGTTTTTCCGGGGTTCCTGGGATTTTGATAGGGGTTGACTCACAACGTCCCTTAAAGCTTTCATGTGGGTTTTCAGTTTATGGGCGGCATGCAATATGAGTAATGGTGCCTACTCCCTTTCTTCCCAAGTTTCTCATAACATGTCAAGTACATCTCTGGGTTCTCTCCCATATAGGAGTTCGAAAGGGGAGTGTGCCAAAGATGGCTGGGGAGTTTTTCTAACTACAAAAAGGGTCCATGGCATCATTGAATTACAGTTTTTACCATCCGCTTCCTCCAACTTGGGTAATATTTATGATATGATATTTTATTTCTATCGCGCTCGTACACAAAGTGTTTCAGAGTGCGACAAGGCAAGCGAGGGGAACAAGGGAGAACAAAACAACGTTCTTACTAGGCCCAGTGACATTGAGAACGCACAAGTGCATGGGAGAGGGGGAGGGAAAAAGTGCATGGAAGGGGGAGAAGTGCAAAGTGCGGAGATAAGGAGAAACAGATAAATAATAATAAAGGCAACAAACAGTGGTAGTGCAGCCAGCAAGTGCTGGGTTTAAGGCAGCAGACAGGGTAGGACGGATAAGTGCAGGAAGAAAAAGGGGGGGGGCGACTGTATGGGTACAGATACAGACCCCAGTGCAATGGGTGGCCCGGAGGCAGTGCAGGTGGCAGGGTGAGCAGGTTCCTGGACCCGGCGGACAGAGGGTGGCCAGGTGCACAGTGCCAGAAGAGAACAGATCCGCAGGGGAGAGGGTGGGCGAAGGAAGAAGCAAAGAGGAAGATCAAGAGGTGTTTGCAGAACTAGAGATGGTTCTCCTCAAGTGTTAGAGTGGCAGGGAGGCTGTTCCAGAGGGAGGCAACTGTCGAAGACAGATCTACCCCCAGCTCGTTTCTTTGAAAAACGACTGACCCTGAGGGAGTTCGAGGTAGAGGAGCGAAGAGCTCGGGAGGGGAGGTATTTGTGCAGAGATAGCTGAAGGTATTTTGGACTTAGGCCCCAGAAGGCCTTGTGGACAATTCAGAGGGTTTTGAATTAAATCCTTGCATCCAGTGGGAGCCAATGGAGAGATTTCAGAGCTGGAGAGATACGATCCCAGGGCTTGAGGCCAATGACAAGTCTCGCAGTTCTGGTTTAGAAATAGTCCAACCTAGAGAGAACCAGAGCTTGGCAGACAGTGAGCTTCTGGGGGAAGGAGAGGAAGGGTAGAGTACCTCTGAGGAGGTGCAGTAGGAAGTTTAATTTTTTAGAGACATCAGAGATGTAGGTGGAGAAGGAAAGTGTGGAATCAAAGATGACCCCGAGATTCTTAGCCGTGCAGGTAGGTGTAGGAGGAGGGCCAAGGGAGGCCGGCCAGAGATTGAGGGCAAAGGATGGAGAAGGTGTGCCGATGAGGAGGATTTCAGTGACTGATTGAAATGTTCCGACTAGACCATCAGTCTGTGGTGGTAAATTATTCTCAGTATTTTGATGTATAGTACCTTTTGCATCAGGCAGAACATAACGATTTCTTGGTCTGTGAGGATTTCCTTTGGGAATCCTACTAGGGAGAGGACATGGTATTGAAGAATCTGCTGGCTGGTGTTTATGAGAGGGGGGGAGGTCTCTGGATAATGGGTTGCACTCTAGGATGACCAATATACACGTATTTCCTGATTCAGAGTGCTCAATGGGTCCCATGATGCCAATTGCGATTCTCGAAAAGGGTATATCTATAATTGGCAATGATTGTAGGGGAATCCTGGATATGGGGGGTAGTCGAGGTATGTTGGCAGATATTGCAAATGGCTACATAGACCTTAACATAAGTGTATATGCCGGGCCAAAAGAACTTGTTAAGGACCTGGTCTTGGTCACTCTCTGGTACAAACCTGGTACATAAGGTTTGAATGAGCCAGTTCCAAGACTACTGTTTTATGCCTACTGGGGATCACCAGCAGATTTTTCCTGGTCCTATCCTGGTTGCATCACTCCGGATATAATAGACCCTTTTTCTTGAAGTAAAAGGGTCTGCTCTGGCCTTATCTCTGATCCTCATAGGTATCTCTCTCGAAAATCTCCACTGGTGTCGGGTAGTCCCTTTGTAGGAATGGAAAGTCTGGTAAAGTATTGGTATCATCCCCTTCAGCCTGGGTAGAAGGGATCAAGCTTTTGTCAGCTTCCTTAAAGCCTAGGGGAACCCAGGAGGTTTGGGATAGAGTGTCCACTTGTGCGGTGCTGGACTCATGACTTTTTCTACAATGCCTTTGTGCAACACCACCTGTATTTCCCCTCAGTAGTCTGGGTCTGCGTATTTCCCCTCAGTATTCTGGGTCTACAACACCTGCTGTGACATCGAGAATGTAGACAAGCTAGGCCAGATTTAGCGGTCAACCTAAGATCGCTACCTTGGGGCAAGGAGACGCTATCCCCATTATGAATCAGCCTCCTTTCCCCAATATGGATCTCTACTTCCTTGTACTGAAGATTTCAAATCCTATAGACTGGCAAAAAGCCTTTTCTGGCAGTTGGACAAGGGGATTCAATCGTTTCACTAACATGGGTCCAAACCGTGAATCAGGTTGTTTGAAACCCACTTCCGACACCACTTGTGGCAAGCCAGACATAGGAGACAAACAAGAGGACATATTCGAACAAGATGGTTTATTAAAAAATTAAACAACAAACCTACTATAGGCCCTATTTCTCTAATGAATTCCATATGGTAAAAACAACAGACCGTTGCTAGTCAAACTCTGTCCTCTGTCAAAACT